>NC_069074.1:30686500-31000416 GCF_025698485.1 Gossypium arboreum | reverse complement strand
TTGTATCTATGGAGTTAGATGAGTTAGAAACGTCATATTCTTCGACTGAGATGTATTGTACTGAATTAAATATTCATAATACTTGTGAGCGAGATATGAGAAGTGAGGAGAAATTATGTGAAAAGAATGAGAGAAAAGAGACCTTGAATGGTAAAAGTCGACTTGATGACCCACTTTTGATGAGGGAAAATATATACGAGGTAAAATTGGAGAGATCTTAAGTGAGAAAAGAATTTGAAAAGTAAGAAAATACCCATGAAAATGAGAGGAATGATTATATTTTCACTAACCTTAACTTGAATTTGTCTGGTGGACTTGTTTTATTCTTTCAGGAATTTGTTGATCCTTTGAGAGGAGCTCAATTAGTCCATTCCACCTATGATAAAGATTCTTTCTTTCAGGAATTTGTTGATCCTTTGAGAGGAGCTCAATTAGTCCATTCCACCTATGATAAAGATTCTTTCTTGTACGTTCAACCAAATACAAGATTCAAGGACAAATCTTTTCGAGGAAAGGAGGAATGATGCATGCATGGATAAGTGAAATTTATTAAATTCTATTCATTGAAGTTGTCGATTTTCAAGTTTAGGAAGTTAGTCAACTTGCAACAACTTTTTGGATGGGATCCAAACATTTCTGGGTTGAGATGTCTTCATAGTGTTCGAATATCTACCCCTTAGCTTTGAAACTAATTTTGAATCACTCAATTTCATAGTGTTCGAATATGAGTTTATTATGGAAATTATGAGTTTTAAGCTTTTAATTCGAGTTTAAATCATATTGGTTTCGATATTTAGGCTTAATTTTTATTATATATGAGTCCAATATTGTATTTATTAAGTTTTATTATTTTATTATTTATTTATTCCGAATTTTGGATTTTTTAGGAGTTTTATGTCAACAAGCAAATTTAGTTTAAGATTGCTTTTTGTTTAGATTAATTAGAGTTTCAATAAACTTGAGAGTTTTATTTGAATGTACTTAGCTAGCCTATATAAAATTTTTTTTCATTGTACAAAATCAAATTCATTCAACAAATTCTCTTTTTGAATTAAAAAAAAATAAATGTTCCTAAAGAAGATATTTGTGTTTAATTCATACCAAAAAATAAGGTTGAACGACCTTTACATAAGCTTATGAGATCCAGGTATTGTGATGGAATCCTCCCCATTGCAAGTATAAAGATAGTTTATAAGGATTCCCAAAAAATATGATGGTAATCACATCTTTGTCTCGGTTAATCTTCTTAATTTACTGAAGAAATCCAAAAATACAGGACTACCAATATCTAATTTCTATCTTTACAAATAAATCACATTACTGCCACTGAAAGGACAAAACAGAAAAGATTACAAGCTAAAAGACTTGAACTACCTAGAATGTAATATATATTGCAACATACCGTGTCACATTTTTTTTAATTTATTTTCATTTTCAATATCTAATCATATTTTGTTTATGAAGGGTTGATTCCAATATCTAATCATAACTATATAAGTAAAATAAAAGTAGGTAATGAATTCACTAAACTCAAAGTGAATTAAAATATAATATTCAGCATTTTCTATTTAAATCTGCTCCCAAATATCACAAATAATTGCTACTATCCAAATTTATAAAAAGACAAATTAAATAATATCCCACTCTTGTTTTTTTTTTCTTTCTTTCCAATTGTCATACCTATTTTCAAACACTTGAGCTTCTATAAGAGGAGTTAATTTTAAGACTATTTGACCTTCATTTTCTTCTACTTTGGTTATTAATATTCAAATTTCTATGCAATTAATTAAAATCACTCAAAATACAAGCATTTCGTTTTTTCTTTTTCCATCTAACTTTCTTATCATGACTCATAAAACAACAATATGAATGTCTCAACTCACGGTTTTTTCAGTACCTTTTTGGTCAAACCAAACCAAACCAAACATACTCTGTGAAGAAATAAAGAAAGCTCAAAGCGTAAAGTGCCATGCCCAAATGGACTACCAATTTACCTATATATTTTTTTTCTCAATAAGATAGTTATAAACACTTTTTTTTTAAACTCACGAGGTGATGCATTTCATATTTTAATTCTAATATTTATAATATTTCTTCAATAGGTACGTCGACAAGTCGAGCTGCTTACAAGTTGAGCTTTAGATAGGAGATTGACGGCCAGAATTAAAATTAAAGAATAAAAATAAGTTAAAAATAATAATAGAAATTTATGTATTTATAAAAATAAAAGTTTTGTAAAAATCGACATACAACTGAACTTCAACCCTAAATCCATCCAAGACTTGGAACTTTATTAATTCATGCAACTATCTCCTAGAGGTAGTATTTCCGTCCTCCTCTTATCCACGAAGTAAAGTTTTCTTAATTTTATTTATGTCAAATTTCTTGTGGAAAGAGACAGCTCTATCATGCAAGTAATACTTAAACTTCAACGGCTGGATTTTTTAAGCTTATTGAATAATACGTATATCTATTTTTCTTGAATGTCTAAGAGCAACATCATGATAGAGATAGATGGCCAGTTTTCCAAGTTGCAAACAATGCTGTCATAATCGCATAGTGTAAATTTAATTGGTAATTGAATATCTATATATTTCTAATTTTATGTCTCTTTCTAATATCTGTATTGCTAATTAAGTCAATGGACGTTGGACTTTTGGTTTTGTTGAGAAATTTGTATCTTGGACAAGTTGGTTATTAATTTTGCTGTCTTTCGTCTCTCGATTGTCTTTATCCTTTCAAGTATTCAGACTTTTAGTTAAATCATTCTATGATTTTATTTGAACTCTCAGAAAAGTTAAAAAGAAGAAAACAAAAAAAAGAAACAATATCCATCGAGTTGAAGGTCTTTTTCTATCTAATAAAAGGGGTGTAAGTAACGTATTTCAATTTCACTTGAAAAAGGAAAAGTTGTGATAGTAAAATAAAATATTGATTGTTTCAGTTGTTGGAATATATACTCAAGATATTAGTGATGGATTAAAATGAAAAGGCACAATGATTATACCTTAATTTTAAAGATTAAATTGTTTATTTTAATAGCAATTAAATTCTATTCATTCCATTATTTAATTAATGCATCATTGGTATCATATATATAAATTGATTTTACCTCAAACATTCATATTTCATTAATTTATTCATTATTAAAGAAGTAAAAAGTTTGTATTCTTTTCCATCATTTTTTTAAAATTAATTAAGCTAAAAGCACTTTGTAACAATTCTAGGTAGCCTTCCCAACCCTACAAATTCAAAAGCCCTAATCGCCAACCATGAATAATTTCTTCCTTTTTCTTTTCCTTGCAAAGATCCAAATTTATTAAAGCCTCTTTCATTTCCCACCTTCTTTCTTCCACTTATCATAAACATTATTTATTTTTGAAGGGAAAAAAACAAATTGAAGGGGGAAAATTGGGTTGAGAGGATGCCTTTTTAAACAAAAGCAAAGCAATCCTTTCTCTCATTGCTTACTTCTAATAAAGTTTGTATTAATTTCATTGACCAAAAAGTATTCCATTATTGCATCCAAATTCAAAAAGGTTTGGTCAAAGATCCAATTTTTACTTCCAAATTAATTTCCTTAAACCAATCATGCATTCTCTATCTTCCTTTTGATTTCATAAAATTATACTAATCCTAAAATCAAAATAATTTTATTTTTAAAAATAAAAATTATATATTAATCATTTACAAATATTGATAAATTTAGATAAAATTTAAGTATTATATTTTAAATTAAATCAAATTTAAACAACAATATAGCATAATTTAATTGGAATTTGATCCGACAGGAAATCTATTTACCAGCTTGTTAAGTACTCTTGATTAATTAAATATGAGGCCAAATGATTGAAATGAAAAGCATGCAGCGGCTTTTCCTTTTCCTTTTTTATGTTTTCATTGTCGACACGATTAAAACACAAATACATAAAGATCTTGATAAGTATATTTTTCTTGCTTGCTTGCTTTGCAGATATTTCATTATTTTTAATAAGGAGTATGTCGTATTTTTGTATTGTGTTAATATAATTTTAAGATACTTTATATATCTATTTTATTAAATTGGTATAACTTTTAATTAAGATCACCAACTTAATTATAAAATTAAAAAATATTTATTCTTTTAAATTATATTTATATCTATACTTATTATATTTAAGAACTTAATTAGGTAATATTAAAATATATAATAGTCGGCTACCCTAGCACATTTCTGTCTGTCTCCTCTGACGAGGTTTAGGTTTATTTTGTTTCTTTTGTGGCGGCGTTTCTTTGAAAGTCAAAATTTATTCAATTACTCTCTCTGAGATCTAAATCGTTTCTATGGAATCTGATTTTGCTAGGTTAACTCTTAATGAAGAAGAGGAGACGATTTTGCAAATACCATCTTTTCCGATTACAGAGAGGGAAGAACAGGAATTTCATTTGGTAGGGTGTTTTCTAACATCCAGTGTCATCCATTTTCCAGTAAGGATGAGTACGATGGCAAATCTGTGGCATCCGATCAGAGGTGTTCGAATTCTAGATCTGGGGGAAAAAAGATTTCTGTTTCAATTCTTTCATAGTATAGATATGGAGAGGGTTTTGAAAGGTTCTCCCTGGACATTCAATAATCATCTACTGCTCTTACATGCTTTAAAGTGGGGGGAAGATCCGTTAAAGGTCCCTTTAGTTTTATCTCCTTTTTGGGTTCAGATTCATGATGTTCCTGTAGGTTTCTTTTATGAGGCTTTAGCAAAGAAATTAAGTGATTTCATTGGTACTTTTATGGAGTATGATGGTGCTAATATGGGAAAGGGATATCAGAATTTTTTACGAGTCAAAATCCAATTGGATGTAAGATATCCTTTAAAGAGGAAAAAACAGATTTTGTTTTATGGAAAGAGATCATATGTCAAATTCAAAAATGAAAGATTGATGCTCTTTTGTTTTTATTGTGGTCGTTTGGGACACAGTGACTCCTTTTGTGAAGCAAGAATGATTTTTGGAGCAGAGACTACTGAAATGGGCTGGGATCTCTCGATAAGGGTACAAACAAGAAGAGCCTAAGCACAAAACAATGTCTGGCTACGTGAGGATGAAGAAGAGAAAAGGGGAAGGAATTTAGACAAAAGTAGGCCATTTGATTATAGAACTTGGGGTGCGACAGATAACCCTAGAAGTAGGCTTTTTGTTGATCCTAATTTAGAGTTTAATTTGGAAGGAAACTTGCCCATTATTTCTAAAAAAGTGGAAAAATAACCTGTTGATGAAAATCAATTTGCTATGGAACATGATGCAGAGGACCGGATTTTAATTGGAAAAGAAGGAAAAAAGAGGCAAAGAGGAGACTTTGAAGTATATATTGTTAGTAATGAAGCTACCAGTTTGGCTACTGGGGATAAGAGCATGGTGAATTGTAATCTTTTCATATCGGCGGCTGCCAAAAGGCAAGCTGACCAGCAACAATGAAAATCTTAAGTTGGAATGTCTGTGGTTTAGGGAATCCACGGACAATACGAAGACTTCAGTACTCGCTGAAGTTATATAATCCCCAAATGGTCTTCTTCATGGAGACTAAAAATAAATAAAAATCAAATGGAAAGAACGCGAAGGAGTTGTGGTTTTCATAATGGTATTGATGTAGAAACATGTGGATCTAGAGGAGGTTTATGTCTGGCATGGTGTGATGATAATACTGTTACTCTTAAAAGCTTCTCAAAAAGACATATTGATGTGCATATTGAGGATAAAACTGATGGTAACAAGTGGAGATTTACAGGGTTTTATGGCTCCCTTTATTTACAAGATAGGTACGAATCGTGGGATCTTCTCAGAAACTTGAATAATGCAGATGAGCTCCCATAATTAGTTTGTAAGGATTTTAATGAAATTATGTATGGTCATGAAAAGAAGGGAGGCTTACCTCGAGAAGAAAAACGTATGGATGCTTTTCGTACTGTATTGGCAAATTGTCATTTATTTGATGTGGGCTATACTAGGAAGTGGTTCACTTGGGAAAGAGGGAATCTACCAGAAACAAATATTCAAGAACGTCTAGATAGGGGAGTTGCTACTGAAGGTTGGTTATTTTTATTCCCTAAAGCTAGAATTCAACACCTTCCACATTCTTTTTCAGACCATTGCCCACTACTTATTACTACAGAAAGAAAAGATAATGATCGCCATAAAAGGAATTTCAAGTTTGAAGCTTGGTAGGTCTTGGAAGATTCATTTGGTGAGGAGGTAAAATATATTTGGGAAAATTCAACAGGGGATTTGCTACTAAAATTGGAAAGGGTAAGGGAAGGGCTGGATAGATGGGCTAGTCAAATTAGACATAGTAGAAAAGCCAAAAATAATGTGCTAACCGCTAGATTGGTGGAACTGTTAGAATCAGAAAGGAATGATGACAATTTGGTAGAACTTATTGATATGAAGATTCAACTTAATTTTGAGGTAGAGAATGATAAACGATATTGGGAATAGAGGGCGAGAGTTAATTGGTTGCAATTTGGAGATAGAAATACTGCATTTTTTCATAATCAAGCAACACAACGACGACAATGAAATATCATTTGAAAAATGAAATATGATGATGGTATAGAAACAGATGAGGTTTGGGAAATGGAAGCAATTGCTGGAGCTTATTTTCAAAATCTGTTTGCAGCTGGAAGGAGAGGAAATTGCGAGCACCTATTATCAGGAATTGATCGTTGTATTTTCGCCGATGATAATTTTTTACTAATGACGAGATATACAAAGGAGAAAATTCGAGAGGCCTTATCCGAATTAGGCCCAACGAAAGTGCCAGGAGAAGATGGATTTCTGGCTTTATTCTACCAGAAATGTTGGCCAATCATTGGGGAAGATGTGACATCATTTTGTCTACAAATTCTAAATAGATGTATGGATATTAGTTTAATTAATAAAACTAATATCGTATTAATACCAAAAATCCCAAATCCTTCTAGCATCATTCATTTCAAACCTATTAGCCTATGTAATGTGTTTTATAAGTTGACAGCTAAGGTCATCGCAAATCGTCTTCGGATTATCATTGATAAATGCATAGATTTTGCACAGAGTACATTTGTACAGGGGAGATTGATTTCAGTTGCTGGCCTATGAAATCCTTCATACTTTAAAATATAAGAAGATGAGGAAAAAAAGATTTATTGCAGTAAAATTAGATATGAGTAAAGCGTATGACAGAGTGGAATGGTTTTTTGTTGAAGAGATTATGAAATGGATGGGTTTTGATCCAGTTTCTTATTCAGTGGTTTTTAATGGTCATGTAGGAGATAGCTTTCGCCCTAAAAAGGGCTTAAGAAAGGGTGACCCTTTAGCCCGTTTCTTTTCTTACTTTGTGCAGAAGGTCTTTCGAGTCTAATACGATTGGCCATGAGGGAAAACATACTAGGGGTCAAGGCAAGCAGAAATGGTCCGCAGGTCTCACATTTATTATTTGCAGATGATTGCATACTGTTTGGGGAGGCTACAGAAAGATAAGCTCAATCACTTAAGCAGATTTTGATTAAATACGAGAATTGTTCTGGTCAATGCGTCAACTATGGAAAATCTACAATTTTATTTAGTTCTAATACACAAGAGAGGGACAAAACAACAATTTCCAGGATTCTTGGAGTACGAAGTTCAAATAATCCGTAAAGATACCTTGGTCTTCCTAATATGGTGGGCAGAAGAAAAAAAAATGGCATTTCAAAATTAAATTTGAAGGATAGAATAACAACAGATTGATAGCTGGAGTGTTAAACATCTTTCTCAAGGCG
This sequence comes from Gossypium arboreum, assembly GCF_025698485.1. Classification (NCBI taxonomy): domain Eukaryota; kingdom Viridiplantae; phylum Streptophyta; class Magnoliopsida; order Malvales; family Malvaceae; genus Gossypium; species Gossypium arboreum. The sequence goes on along the minus strand of NC_069074.1, from coordinate 30,992,644 downwards.
GAAAAGAGGTATTTATAAAGGCCATTCTTCAAGCTATTCCAACCTATACTATGGCATGTTTCTTACTTCCTAAATCTCTATTTGTTGAAATAGAAGGCATTTTTGCAAAATTCTGGTGGCAGAAAAGTCTAGATAAGAAAGGCATTCATTGGTGTACTTGGAAAGATTTATGTTCTTTAAAAGAAGATGGTGGATTAGGTTTTCGAAATCCGATAAATTTAATATTGCGTTATTAGCCAAACAAGGGTGGCGTCTTATTAATTTTCCTAATTCTTTGCTTAGTCGTGTTTTAAAGGCAAAGTATTATCCAAATATGGATTTCTTCAACACGCAATTAGGAAATTTACCTTCGCTTACCTGGAAGAGTGTCTGGGCAGCTAAAGGAATCTTGGAGAAAGGACTATGTTGGAGGGTTGGCACGGGGGATTGTATTTTCATTTGGGGAGACTTATGGATATCGGGAGCTGAAATAGACAGATTACAAAATGAGACTAGTAATGAAAATATTAAGACAGTATCAGATTTGATTGATCTAGCTAGCAGAACTTGGAAAAAAGATTTAGTCATTAGTTCCTTCAATACGGATGTTGCAAGGAAAATACTGCAGATCCCACTGGCAGAGATAGCTTATGAGAACTTCCAAGTATGGCGAGGGGAATCATCAGGAGAATTCTCAGTCAGGAGTGCCTATAAACTATTACAGGAGGCTAATTTGGATCCTAATAATAATTATTTACAGACCGAGACTAGAAATTTCTACAGGAAATTATGGAATTTACATCTCCCTCCAAAAAATTAAAATTACAAATTGGAGAATTTCATGGAACTATATTCCTACTCTATCAAATCTCAAGAATAAAAAAGTGGTACAGCAGCTATCTGTCCCAGATGTCACACCCCTGAGAAAGACATCAATCATATCTTTCGATACTGTCCTACAGTAATAGATGTGTGGTCAAATTTAAATCTTGTCTAGGTATGTAATAATGACCTTAACAGTATATGGGAGTGGCTCACCTGGGTTTATAGACGAGGAAATATTGAGCAATGTCGACTATTATGTTTCGGACTATGGTCAATCCGGACATCCAAAAATCAGTTAGTTTTTGAAAGAAAGAACTCTACAGGCAGAGATATCTCGAATCAAGTCAGGACCTACATTTCAGAGTTGAATGGAGTAGAACAGAAAAAAAACTTACTTTAAATGTTGTTAAAGGTCATGAACATACAACAAGAAGCACAAGGGTCACTGTCTTTTTTTATGCGGCTTTTGAAAAGATATCCTCCAGATCAGCTTCGGGTCTGGCAGTACGTGATGAGAGGGGTGAAATCTTGGTATCCAAAACGGTTATCCACTCCGATATACCGACACCGTTCGCAACGGAAGCACATGCAGGGTTATAAGTGATGCAGTTAGCCATTTCCATGGGTTTGAACAGTTTACAAATAGTGGGGGATTCAAAAACAGTGATAAAGAAATGCCAAACAAAAGATCCAGACAAATCAATTATAGGAGCGCTCATCAGAGACATTCAGAGCAAAAAGGCATATTTTCAAAATATCGAGTTTCATATTATCCCTAGATCAGAAAATGGTTATGCTCATTTCCTTGCCAAAGAAGCTTTGAAGAGGGGAGTAGGATATTAGCTGCAAGGGGAGGAACCAAGCCATACTCATCGCGAGGAAGAAAATCGGAGATTAAGGCAACCAGGTTGAGAGCCGAAGAGACGAAGGTGAAAGTGACAAGAGAGGTTTTCAAAGAAATTGATAGCAGAAGTAAAAGATAAGTTTTGGGAACTGGTATCATAAAAGCTGGAACGGTGAATTGAAATGAAAAGACAAGGGATAATGGCATCCAGTTGTGGTGATTGACTGCGCCAATTAATTAAGTTTCTTTTTTTTTTTTGAATTTTGCTTTTGTTTAGGGGGCCTTCCTGATCGGTTAGGCCTAATTCTTTATTTCTTTAAGCTTATTTGCTTATTTCTTTGGGTCTTTAGCCCATGATGGGTGACTCTTTTATGTATTTTTTTGTTTCAGTATTTTATTAAAGCCCAGTTGATTTTTCAAAAACAAAAAAAGAACTTAATTAGGTTGGTGTCACTTTTGTTTCTATCTTTTCATACTCTTATATCATCTTTAAACAAAAAATTAAAAAAAATATAAATAGAAAGATCAAACCGATATTTAATATTATTAAAATACAAATTTGTTACCATTCTATTTATATTCATTATTGATTAATTTTAAAAAATATTTTTAGATTTTTTCTACTCATATCGTGAAAAATCTAATTTATATAAATTGTATAAATTAATTCACATATATATTGAACACTCGTGTTTTGGCATTATATTTGTTTAATGTTTTGGCTTTTTATTCTCTTGTTATCCTCATTACTCTTTCATATTGAACTCCAAAACATAATTAATTTTAAAATAAAACTATTAAACTATAGTCTCATGTGCAAGGAGACAAATGAACCAATATTTAATGCAATTGTATATATAAAATTATGATTCAATTTTCATAAAATGTGTTGTAAAAATGAAGTGTATTAGCTTTGTAAAATAAAAATTGTGGCTAAAATAGTGCTTGAAGCTGTGGCCACAATTTCAACCACGAAACCAAAAGTGAGTAGAAAATAAAGAACATTGAGATTATTTACGTAGTTCGACTTTAGTCTACGCCTGTAGGGTCTTGCCCAGAGCAACAATCTACTATCTTTCTCATAGTACAACCAATGATTTAATTCCTAACACTTGTCTAACACTCACAAATTTAGTAATCTTATTTTTGTACAAAGACTAGATCACTCTGTCACTATGCTTTCCCCTTGAAAGCTTAGCTTTGCAACTCAAGAAACTCTTTTGATTGCTTATAGAAACAATGCACACATAAAATGCTCTTAACTTGAACATATTAATGCTATATCAAGCTCTCAATCTCTCAATTACTCTCAATCAATCTTCAACCTAGGCTAAACTTAAGTTTATGTACTACTTAAGTTTTGTTTATATAAGAGTTACATTCTATTCACTTTTCTACAAAGTAAGGCTAAAAAATAGCATAAGATAATACTTCCATAAAAGTCTCGATGCAATCCAAATTCTTCAATTATAGAAAGAGAATTGTTTCGCAAGTAACCTAACTTAACCTGCAAGAAACCAATCTTCAGGTCTTCATGTGTTGGGCGTTATTTGTCCAAATATCTTCAAAATAATTAGCCCAATGCTTTTTTTTTTCTAAAATTTGTCAACTCTAAAAATCGGTAAGTAGGGCAATGAAATAGTGTTTAAAGTTGTGATTACTGTTTCAACCACAAACATAGCCACAGAATCAACCTTTCCTTCAAAGGTGTCAAAAATTCTCCCCCTAAGTAACTCCCCCCGATAAAACACTTTCATCTTTATTAAGGTAAGCATTAAGTACAAGCTTGTAAATTTGATGCAAAACATATAAGGGTAGGAGTACAAGATTACTAGATTGAGTGAGCATTCAAGCAGAAGAATCACCATACCAAATTAATGAGAATTAGAACCTTAAGTTTGTGGGTTTTTTTTTCACAAAAAAACCATCATACCACCATTACTCCCCCCTTTTTTTCAATGATTGTGAAAGGATCAATGAAGTTGTCTGGAAAAGATGTCCAACTTCATGGCCAATAGCTGACCATAAAAAAAACTGATATCTGGATCCGACGATTTGGGTTAGATATAGGGTGTCATAGGTCCATGTGAAAAATCCAAAATGGAGTTGTGGTTTGAATCTGTGCCAACAGTTTATGGGACTTCCTATGTTGCTTCCCTTTGAGACAATCTCAACAGACTTTAGGTACAGTTCCTTCTAGTTTTGGCAAGCCTTGAACTATATCATATCGAACCAATCTTTTCAATTCTTGATAGTGAATGTGTCCCAACTTCTCATGCCATAATTCTAGATCAAACACTCATACCTTGTTGCACCTGGATGGCACAATCACTTTATAGTACTTGTTAAAAGTCTTGACACCTTCCATGATTTCTTTATTCTGCCGTGAGGTTACCACGTACTTATATTTTGTAAAGTTCACAAGCATTCCCTGATCACAAAGCTAGTTAATGCTAACCATGATAGCTTTTAGGCCATTAACATATAGAACATTCTTTAGTTTAAATATCCATCAATTGCAAATGTCCCTTTGCCATAGATTTTTCCCTTTTTTTTCTATTGCCAAAAGTAACACTACCCTCATGACTCTTAACAAAGTTAATTAAGCATAAGAAGTTACTAATCATATGACGTAAGCATTCACTGGCAAAGTACCATATATCATCAATTGAAGCTTTGAGTGACTCGAGTGCAACAAACAAATATTGTTGATATTTTCTTCTCCACAGAAGTTTTCCTTTTTTCACACAGTGCATGAAGTAATGGGCATAGTTTGTGGCGTTATTTTATTCTATTGAAGATTTCTGAGCATCTTGAAGCAATTGGGCCTGATATGGCATGGAACACCACAATAGTGGCAAATGATCTTTCTCCTAGTAGATTGAGCTAGTTTGATCTAGAGTTTAGCCTTCTCCTGTCTTTTCACTTGTTTAGATTATTCTTCGTGTAAATTGTTATTTCCTGCCTTGATAAACACTCTAGGAGTTTCTACAATAGTTTTGCCTTGCCTGTGAAGCCTAGACCTCCTCTCTTTTGATCCTTTTTTCCAGCTACTATTATCACATGCAATTTTCCAATGTCGCAAGTAATTTTTTTGAGAGCTTGCCTTGCATTTTTTAAATATTACTCAAGTTTTTCAACCCTTTTTTATTATTCATCAAGTTCTATTAACTTTCATATACTTATCCTTCAAGCATGGAGACTTCTTCAGAAAATTATTCTCAGTAGAAAAGTTTTAGATTAACCTCCCACAAAAGATTCCATTCCTCCAATATAAGCTTGTATGCTTTCAGCAATTCAACATATGACTCTTTTTCATTACACTCGTCTTAGTCACAATCAAAAGTATCTAATTCATCGACTTTTGATGTGAAGGTAACAAAATTGTTCACTTGTTCATCATCAGATTTTAATTTTGAGTTGGTTTCATTATCATTCTAGGTCACAAATAGAGATTTTCCTTTTTTTTTAAAGGTATTAGCACATCCTAGTTGGATATTCCCAAATCCATGGGACTCATGACATTTAATTCCCTGTTTCTTCTCCTTAACAGGTTCATTTGACTTATATTTTTTCTTGATAACCTTCGATGACTTAGATCATTTACTCTTTACAAACTATTTCTTTGCCATCTTGCTGAACCCTTGAGTAAGCAAAGCCAATTGTTTTTGCACCTCATTAATAATAGTGCTTTGTGCATTGGGCACAGTTTCTACCACTAAAAAGGAATTATTTTTCTCAGGCTCTGACTTACCCTTCTTAGCCTATTCCAAGTTAATCTTAAAGGTTTTAAGAGATCCAATTAACTAATCTATCCTCATAGTATTGATATCCTTGGCCCTCTCAATCATAGTTATTTTTATGTTGAACCTCTCAAGGAGTGACCTAAGCATTTTTCTCATCACTTTGGAATTTGAGTACTCATTCCCTAATGCAAAAGCCTGATTGACCAGGTCATAGAGTTATGCACAAAACTCTCCGATAGTCCATGTTTCCTACATCCCCGGAGTCTTAAATTTAGTTGTCAGCATCTAAAGCTTGGATTATTTCATTGTATTAGTCCCTTCATGAGCTGTCTCTATTATTTCCCAAGTCTCATTAGTTTCAATACACTTAGAAATTCTTTTGAAATCTTGTGCATCTACCCCAGAAAAAATAGCATAAAGTGCTTTGGATTTGGCATTAGTAGTCATTTCTTCTTTAGTGGTCTAGGTTGCCTCAAGCTTGGAAATTTTCACTCCGTCAACTTCAGTGAAAGGATGAGTCCATCTAGTTAAAACAACTCTCCATGCACGTTCATCAGTTGACTTAGTGAAAGCTTTCATCTTAGTTTTCTAGTAAGCATAATTTGCTCCATCGAGCATAGGGGGTGTAGGATTGACGATCCTTCCTTTGCAAGCAAGTATATCAACCAAGATAATCACTATTTGTGTTAAGTAAGAAGCTCTCATACAAATTGTAGAAAAGAGGAGGTACCTGTTTTGCAAAACAAAAATTGTGGCTAAAATAGTGTTTGGAACTTTGGCCATAGTTTCAACAACGAAACCAAAAGTGGGTAGAAAATAAAAAAGAACATCAAGATTGTTTATGCTGTTTGACTTCAGTCTACATATGCGGGGCCTTTCCCAGTGCAATGATCCACCATCTATCTCACGGTACAACCAATGATCTAAGTCCTAACACGGATCTAACATTCACCAATTTAGCGAGCTCGCTGTTGTACAAAAACTATATCACTCTCCCATTAAGCTTGCCCCTCAAAAGCTTATCTTTGCAACTCAAGAAACTCTCTTGATTGCTTACAGAAACAATACACACATTAAACCTTCCTAACTTGAATATATTTTGCTCTATCAAGCTCTCAATCTCTCGGTTACTTTCAATCATTCTTTAACCTAGGTAAAACTTAAGTTTATGTACTACTTAAGTTTTGTTTACATAAGAGTTATATTCTAATCACTTTACTACAAAGTAAGGTTAAAAATCAACATAAGATAATACTTTCATAAAAGTTTCGGTGCAATCCAAAGTCTCCAACTATAGAAAGTGACTTTACTTGTTTCGCAAGAAACTGAACTTAAGTCTTAAGAAACCAATGTTCAAGTCTTCAATTTCAACTTAATTAGTCTTCATGTTTTGGGCTTTATTCGTCCAAAATCTTCAAATAATTGGTCTAATGCTTTTGTTCTAAAATTTGCCAATTTTGAAAATAGACAAATAAAGCAATGAAACAGTGCCTGAAGTTGTAGCCATTATTTTAGCCACATAATTAACATTGCCTTCAAATGTGTCAATATATGTAATCCTATTATCTATGTGATATCACTTTTACATTTACTTATATATATATATATATATATATAAACACTTATGTTGATGCAATTTGAAAATAATTATATATTTTTTAAAATTTATATAATTGAATCAAGGTTTAAATGAAAAATTGGCCCTCAAATTATAGTGTTTTTCTCATTTAGGTACCTACTTAAACTATGATTCTTTTAATCCAACCGTTTGTTGCCATTAATCAAAAATCCTTAACCAATAATATTATGACACCTGGAAAAAACTATAGTTTAAGGGGTTTTTTTTTCTCTCCCTTCTCTCCTACGTTCGTATCTCATCTTCTTACTCCTCCCCAGTAAACTCTCCTTTAAAATTTTCAACTTAACAAAATAAAAAATAGCTTTTAATAAGCATTAGATAATGAACAATCACAAAGCTCTCTCCTAATTGCAATATGTTAATATGAATTTTCGAACTCAAAATAAAATTTCAAGATCTTTTGTAAATTGCACTCTTTGAGTTTCCATTTCTCTGCTCCTTGCGAGCTTTTTTTAATAAGCCATGCTTAAAATTTTTTTAGCTTTAATCCCTCTGCCAGACATCTCCTCCATTATCTCTCTAGCTTTGTTTATATCTCCATTTCTACAATCACACATGTCAATGAATGAACAGAAATTTCAAGACCTGATTATACCATTTGATCAAAGAAATCTAAAGCCAGCCCCAATACATCCGCTCTCTTATGAGTATAAAACAAAATTAATTTTATACCGAAGTAAGTGGACTTAAATGACGATATAATTGCTCAAACTAGTGTAAACTATATTAATTTTAGAACTTTGGTAACCTTTTTATTAATATTAATATTTGGTACACTAACAATGTAATTCTTTTATTTCACAAGCAATTTCAAAAAATTACTACGTGTCTTTGTTTTTTTTTAAATATTTTACTATACTTTTACGAAACATGTGTCAACTCCTTAACCAGTTGACTCTGCTTGTAGTGCTTAAAAATTTCACTGGTAAGTATATCAAATATTATTCTTTTCTTTATTTTATCTTATAAAATTTTTCAACTCCAAAAATAGAATTCAATAAATAACACATGTCTATTTTAATTTATTTTGAATTATTTAAATATTCCGTGACAACACATAGTAATATTTCACCGAAAATTTTAACTTTGTTAATAATGCACCAAATAATTTTGTTTTTGTTTAATTCTTTTTCATACATCCAAAATTTTGAATAAATTTAAAAATCTGTAAAAATTAAATCAATTATAAAGGTATTCAAATAAAACTAAATTAGTATACTAATTGCGTACACGAACAAAGGATGAAATATTAAAATAATAGTAAAAAAGATCCTCGAGTGCCCTTCTTCTTACACTATTGGATAGCCAAAAGCAAGTAAAAAAGGTTACCAAAAAAATTATAAATTCCACCAACTTGTTTGTATACCTTTTAATCAATGGTTGATTACGTGATACAAATATTTTGCGGAAACATAATTCACTTCTCTTTCTCAATTATTGTAGTGTGAGTTTTCATCAATCAAATTATAATCGAAATAATTTAATATCCGATATTATATATATAATATGTTTTTCAAATATTGTAAAATGGATTTGTTACTAGTCACAAAATCTCAATTATTCTATTAATTTTAAATCATTTCATTTTAAATAAAGCGAAAAAGTGGATGCAATATGAAGTGAAATAGATTTTTTTTAATAGGTGTACAGGCTTCAATTTATCCGGGCTCACTAAACAAGAAAAACCAAATAAAATCAAAATTTTTTAGTCCAAGTCCATTTGTTACATCAGCACAAATTTATCAAAATAAAACAAAAACCCAAACTATAAATTAAAACAAAGCCCAATTCAACCCAAAGAAAACATAACCCAAAACTAACCCTAAAACCCAGGCCCAAAATTAAATCAATTCTCAGCAAAAAGAAGGATGAAACCCTAGCAGACACACGCAGCCTCTGCCTCCACGAGCTCTGTACCTCCACGTCAGTAGGGGTGTGCACAATTCGGGTAAAATTAAAAAAATTCGATTAACCAACCGAATTCGGTTAATCGGTCAGTTAACCGAATATTTTCGGTTGGGAGTCGGTTAATAATTTTTTAAATTTTCGGTTAACGGTTAATTCGGTTCGAAACATGTCGGTTAACCAATTTTTTTTCGGTTAACCAAAAAAATAATAAATAAAACCCAAACCCAAACCCAATCCAACATAAAACCCAATCTAATATATTTAAACCCAAGTGGCCAACCCAACCCAACCCATTTATCCAACCTAATTACCCAACCCAATACAAATAATTTAATAAATAAAAATAAAAATCTAAATGTAAAATTTTGGTAAAACTAAAACATCCACCCCTACTCACTACTCACAGTCTCACTCTCACACTCACACACACGACAGAAAAAAAAAAAACTAACTTTTCAAGTTTCAGATCCCTAATTGAAAATTTCAAATCTCTCAAAACTTTTAAAATCTTCAAAATCTCCCAAAACCTTCAAAAGTATCATAGCTGGAGGCTGGAGCTATGGCTGGCCGCTGCCCGCTGGTGTTGTCGTCGAAGCACGGAAGTAGGCAAGCAGCTCTGTTACCCGTTGATTACTTTTTTTTGTGTGGTTTTTACTTTCAACTCATCTTTCTCAAGAAAATTCTCTTCTGAGTTCTCACTCATAGGCATCGCTATTTCGTTCTCTTTTCTTTCCAACTGTCTTTGCGATTTTGATTTATTACGAAGATATGTTCTTCTTTCATGGCCTTCTTGATTAGTGATTTCTTTTTAATCTTTATTTTTGCATGTTTTCCGAGTGATATGTATACGTATTTCAATGTTCGATTTTTGTTCTCTTGAAGAAGTTAATCTTGATTTGTAATGATTTTCTGTTATAGTTCTTGGAATCTTGAATGCTTTGATTGAATTTATTTATTCATGGAAGCAGAAGAAAGAAGATTGAATCTAATTTTCTACATTTGCTGTACTGGTTTACATAAACTTCCTTAACTCTTACTCACTGCATTGATGTTGAGATGAAGAATCTCTTGTATGGGTTGATTTGTTGAGTTAAATAAGATTATTTTTAAATACGAGAATCAAATATTTATCTCTCGCGATGAAAACAAATATCATGTTGTTTAGTTTAAATGCTAAGGAGTTACTCAAAATTTAGATTAAGTCGTTTGTTTCTTTGATATTTTAAGTATCAATAAATCCTAAATTTGAGATTTATATTATTAATTCCTTTTATTTGTTAACAAAATCAGTCTCTTCACTTTTCTCTGAAACTGTTTGAACAAATTTGTTGTGTTTCTTTGATTGGGTTGTTTAAAGGTATTTGTAGGATAAATACGTTTCCACTGTATAGTTGCTTTGTTATGGAACCATGAGGTTAAGATTTAATTGAATGAAATTCAATTTATATTCCAGATTGTTGCATTTCTTAGCAATGGGAATGCCGCAAAGCATATGCTAGAACCTTATTTTTTTTAAATGCATATATTTCTATTATATGCTAAATTGTTGCACATCTTTTTTTTTTGTAGATTTAATGCAAATGGAGATCTTTTGGAGAGAAGAAATGGATACAAATGGAAAATATTAAAGACTTACATTTCAATTATGTGTTAATTTCAAGATTTATGTAATGTTTTTAATTATGTAGTGATTCAAAGACTTATCTAATGTTTTTAATTATGTAGTGATTCATATACTTATGTAATATTTTTAATTATGTAGTGATTCAAAGACTTATTTAATGTTTTTAATTATGTAGTGATTCAAATTGGGTAATTCGAGTAATTCGGGTAATCCGGGTAATTTGGGTAATTTGGGTAATCGGTTAATTCGGTTAATTCAGGTAATTCGTTTAATTCGGTTAATTTTTAACCAAAAATAAAAAAATATAATTTTCGGTTAACTCGGTTAACCGACCAAATTAACCAAAAAAATTCGGTTCGGTTAATTCTTTTTAAAAAAATTCGGTTCGGTTAACGGTTAAAAATTTTGAAAGGTCGGTCAATTCGGTTAATGATATTTCAGGTCAGTTAACCGAATGAACACCCCTACACGTCAGCGTCCCGTACGGCCTCCGTACCTGCACGAACACAAGAAGACAACAGCAAATACAGAGAAAAAGAGAAAAAATTGTATTTATTTTGATTTTTCTTTTTGGCTATAAAGCCATGAACGATGTATGAATCTTTTTTTTACTCATACTACGAACAAATACGAAATCAGAGAATCAAAAGCAAATTTCTAAAGGTTTTTTTTCGTTATTTTCTTTCTCCCTTTCTATTTTTCTTCACTTCGTTGCTATTTTTTTTTTCAAAACAAGGAATAATAAACGAAATAAAAAGAGGAGAAACAGAACCTTACCTTTAGCGTTCGCACCGTCGTAGGGCTAGGCTGAGATTGCCATCTCCAATGAAAGATGGTATTTTTTGGGGCTAGAAAGCAAATAGGCCGAAAATGGCCATTTTTTTTATTTCCAGCCACCATGGATGGCGGCGCCGTCGCTGGCGACCGGCGGCGGCCACGGTGGTCCTGCGACTAGTTTTGGGCCGGAGTTTAAGGGGTTGGGGGAGTTTGAGAGTTTTTTTTCTTTGTTTTTTTTTTTTGAGAAGTGTTGAAAATGAAAAAAAAAACTAAAACTTGATTTAAATACTGGTACTAAAACGATACAGTTTTGGGCTTTATGCCCCAGACCCGCAAGCCTGAGGATCAGCGTGTTTTTGCAGCCAGGGGGATATTTCCGCCCCTGGTCCTTCTGCTTTGTCGCATATTTTTAATCAAATCCTTTTTGTTTCTTTTGATTTTATAATTTTGCCCCATAGCTTTCGCGCCTATTTCATTTTGGTCCACATCAGATTTGTGCATTCCGCAAGGCAGGGAATTTTGCCCATTTGGTCCCTCCTTGTATATGCGCGTTACAATTTAACCCTCTCCTTTTATTTTATTTTTGATTTGCCCCTAAATCTCTGTTTTAAAATTCAAATTAGTCCCTTTTGTTATTTTGACTATTTTATTAATTAATTTAATGTCATTATTACTATAATTATATTTTCTTTTGTGCTTATTATTATTATAATATTATATCATTCATTTTATATTACTATTGCCATTATTATTGTATTTCTTTTTTGTATTTATTTATCAATTATTCTTAAATACTTTTATATTCATTTTATCAGTTTTGTTACTTATTTATTTATATCTTTCTACATAAATTTAAAGTTTTAAACTTTTATTATATTATTATTAATATCGTCATTATTATTATTGATATTATGTTTTTTTAATTTAACATTACACTATTTATTTTATTTTATTCGTTATTTCTTCTTTTTATTATTTTTATATATTTAAGTTTTAACTATCTATTTTTATTTTATTCATATATTCGTATTTCCTTTTTCCTCATTTATTTTGCAATATGAGTTTTAAATTTTGTGAGTTTCAACTTAATTCGTGTTTTGATTAATTTTGCTTATTATTATTATTATTATTATTATTATTATTATTATTATTATTATTATTATTATTTATTATCATTTTACTTTAATTTGATTCCTTACTTTCGATATTTTACAAACTATTCTCCTTATATTAATTTTTAATTGTTTCTTTATCTCCATTATATTGGCATTGTTCTTTATATGTGATTGTTGATGATACTATCATTGTCATTCTTTTTTTTTTATGGTTCTTGTAAATGTAGAAGTAGTGTATATTATGCTATTCTTATGCGTTGTTTTATTAATATATTCGTTATTTGTCCTTTGCTAACATGACACTTCATTCGCACATCGTTCTAAAAAATTACATTAACTCATAAAAAAGGGAAGACTTCTAAAAAATCGGTGATATTTTGCATTTTAGAAATTCGAGAAAAAAACATGTCTTAACTTACGGGGTTTCAATTTTTCTCGTCGAACCTAAATAGCCAAATATCAGCCCAAATTATGAAATGTATGTTTTTGTCGTGTCCTAACGTACTAGATGTGACATTCTATTACTTCGGGATAAAAAAATCTTTAGCATCCTCTTCTATTTATCCAAATACTTTTTGTAAAATTAACAGTATTAAAAAAGAGGATTGTATTTTTAATTCTTTATGGATTGACAATTTTCAACATCAAGACATTAATTAATCAATTAGGTACCAATTTTGGGCATTACGAGGGTACTAACCCTTCCTCGTGCATAACTGAATCCCGAATTTATTTTCTGGAATTTCGTAGACCAAAATCGTTATTTTAGTAAAATAAAGCATTTTATTAAAACAATCAAATTACAAGGTGATCCAATCACACCTAAACAAAAAAAGATTGGCGGCGACTCCCGTTTTTCATTTTTAAAACCAAAGTCGACCCTGTTTCTCAAAAAAATGGTTTCGACAGCTTGGGGACTCCACTGGAGACAAATAAGAGAGTCAAGCCGTAAATTTGATTATTTTCTGTCCTTTTGTCGAAAATTGAAAATTTGATTTGAAAAATCATGATTCTTTTGTTGTATTTGTTTGTGATCCTTATGATTGATGTGGTTTGAGTCGCGTAGAATACTCTTGCATTGCATTGCATGATCGTTGTGGTTACACCTTTTAAGTGGAAGTGAGAAACTATAAAACTATATCTTCGTGAGGTTTTCACCTTCGCATGGGCTAGTGGACTGCTTCTGGGATACATCCGTACCTATGTCTTCGTGAGATTTTCATTTCTGCATGACCATAGGGAAATGTATTCCCCTGAACTGGACTCGGTTCATATGAGCCTATAAGGGGTGAGGATTGAGGAATCTACTGGTTCAGGTACCCTTACTCTATAACCGAGCCAAATATAATAAGCCCTAAGAGCCCACTCTAGGTAGAACCACCAAACCCTTAGTTGTCACCCGTATAGGTGCTCTATTTGTTGTTTATTTCTTCTGTACTGACGTGTTTTGTTTTGTTTATGATTGCATTACATTGCATCATTATAGAAAAGAGGTGTTGATTCATGTTTAGATGTTAAATAGAGAGCTTGTCATGGAAAATGGATTTCTTTATAAAGTGGAATATAATACGGCCGTCCGAATATGGTCCGAGTAAACACAACGAGAGAAGGCTGATAGTCTGTGGAGGAATATACGACTATACTTCGTTGCCCGAGGGTTTAAGCCGACAAAGATTATTTGAGAGCCGTCAACTTTCTTAAAGAAGCTAACAAGCCTCACGGGGATGAGTGGGCAATGGATTACAGCCCGGATCAAGCAAAAATGAGCTAGTAGAAGCATCCATTGGGAAGTTCACGAGATTTGATCTTAACATCCAAATATGAAGAAAGGGATCGATGTCTTCGCCTGGAGTATGAGGGCAAGGCCATATATGTTTCCGCTTTATGTAAAGAGATTTGTTATCTAGAAAAGTTATTCTAATAGGATTGAATCAGAATCAACGTCTCTTTTTGCATTCATTTCATGCATCTGCATTGCATTTCATCATATGCATTGAATGTCACAAATGGGCCCTAATTAGATAAAAACTATTTCAGTTAATCTGGAAACCGAAAAAAACCAACCAAGCACGCATCGTTACGGAACCCAAAGAAAAACTAAAGCGATGGATAAAAGACTGAAAATGTTGGAAAAAATGCAGAATGAGATGCAGGAACATATGCAAGGTAATTGGCTAAAATCCAGTAGGATATGAGGGACCAAATGCTAGAATCACAAAGGAACATGATGAACCAGCTAACACAACTGCTGACCAGTGGGCCAAACAAAGAAAAGAGTCCTATGGTCAATATTGGGGATAACAATAAAGATCCTCTCTACCCCCCGGGTTTTACCCCGATAAATGTTCAGACACAACCCAAGGTGTACACATGAATGCCATCTATTACAATCAGGCCCCAATAGTTTCAGGCTAGTGATTCGGCACCTATGAATTACCAAGCCGGCTCAAACTCTAATCTGGGGAATAACTCAATTAATCCCGTTGTCCCCGATCTCGATAGTGTGGTAGAAACAGAAAAGACAAGGGTGGAGCTCTCGAAATAATTGGAATACCGATGCAAGTGGTTAGAGGAAAAGTTTAAAGCAATGTAAAATGTTGACTATCACTGTGGAATTAATACGAAGGATTCGAGCTTAGTTCTGAACTTAGTGCTTCCCTCCAAGTTCAAAACTCTAGAGCTCGAGAAGTACAACAGGACTAGCTGTCTCGAAGCTCACATCACCATGTTCTGCAGACGAATGGCAGGCTATGTCAATAATGACCAATTATTGATTCACTATTTCCAAGAAAGTCTGGTTGGGGCAGCATCGAAATAGTACAACCAATTGAGTCGTACCCAGATCTATTCATGGAAAGATCTAGCACAAGCTTTCATGAAGCAGTATAGTCAAGTAATGGATATGACTCCTGATAGGATCATTTTACAGAACATAGAAAAGAAACCGAATAAGAGTTTCAAGCAATACGCCCAAAGGTGGAGGGAAGTTGCCATACAAGTCCAGCCACCTCTCCTAGAAAAAGAGACCACCATGCTATTCATCAATACCTTAAAGACTCCATTCATCACTCATATGTTTCACTCATATGTTGGGAAGCAACACTAAAAGTTTCTCAAATATAGTGATGACCGATGAAATGATTGAAAACGCAATAAGGAGCAGGAAGATAGACGCAGGAGAAAGTGCCAAGAGGTCAACCCAAAAGAGAAATGAAAATGAAGTGAATAATATTAGCAAAGGGTATTCCAAATCAGTCACTGTAGGCTAGCCAAAGATAGTAACCACCAATCATCAGCCCCTCCGAGACAAGTAGAAAAGTTACAGTTCACATCTATACCCATGACATATGGAGAGTTGTATCAGAAGCTATTTGATGCACACATGGTGTCCCTTTCTACCTAGAACTGATGCAACCTCCTTTTCCCAAATGGTACGACACAAATGCTCAGTGCGAATACCATGCTGGAATCATTGGGAATTCAATCAAAAATTGTACCGTGTTCAAAAAGCTAATTGAAAGATTTATTAAATGGAGATTGTGAAGTTCGATGACCTATCCGCAACCAATGTAGCTAGAGTTCCACAATGAAGAGGGCATGAAATCCAAGAATGCATCAAGTTCGGAGCCCTGGTGCAGGACATGATGGACAATAAAGAAATCAAATTTTTTGAAGATATCGAAGGCCCGGTGAGAATGTCTGGGAATATAAACATTAACAATGTAAAGGGAACCGGGGAAGAGAATTTTCCAAGTGTCTACCCTTACATACTTGGGGGTGTTTTGAACAATGGGACTGTGGAAGAGATCCTTATATTTTTAGAGCTAACTCAAAGTAATGTTCAAAACACAGTTATCGCTCTAAGCTTAGGAGTGATGAGAATCCTTTTGTGAAATAGGCTTATGTTCAAAATCTTTATTTCAATAAAATGCATCTTTGCGACCATTTTGAGCAAATATTTTTTCATTTTTTCCATTTCATTCATAATCATACTATACAAATAATTATTAGATTCTTTTTTCTTTTGGACTCTCTTTCAAATATTCTTTTATTCTTTATTCATGATCATACCATAAATAACTATTCTTGGATTTATTTATTCTTTGGGATATTCTTTCGTACCTACAATAGGTCTCCAGATCTCAACGACATGAGTGACACTGCTACTGACCCAGAGTTTTCTTTTGAGCAAGATATGTGTCTAGAAGGATCTTAGGGCTTTGAAGATGATAGAAATTGTAGCCTATCTCCTGATTTGTTAAGGATGGTAGAACAAGATGAGAAATAGGCCCTACCTTACAAAGGGTCAATGGACATTGCGAGCCTAGAAGAAGAGAAAAAGGTGAAGATGGGAGCCTA
Source organism: Gossypium arboreum (assembly GCF_025698485.1). Classification (NCBI taxonomy): domain Eukaryota; kingdom Viridiplantae; phylum Streptophyta; class Magnoliopsida; order Malvales; family Malvaceae; genus Gossypium; species Gossypium arboreum. Next base: position 30,975,828 of record NC_069074.1, on the reverse strand, counting down.
TATTACAGAGACAATGTGAGATGTCATTAAATTTTCTTAAGAATTCAAAGATATTTTTGCATGATCGTATCAAGATACGCCTGGGCTGCTAAGACGTGTGGACGCTGTTAAGGGTAATAAAATCTTAGAGGAGGTCCATAAGGATGTCTGAAGAACACATGCTAATGGTTTTAAAATGGCCAGACAAATCATGAGGTTTGGGTAGTGCCGGTCCACTATGAAAGGGGATCGCATCAGTAATGCTTAAATACCAAATTTATCGAGACAAGATTCATATGCCTCCTTCATTCCTCTATAGACTTTCTCTATATGGGGCATGAATGTTATCGGGCTGATCTCATCAAAAGCTTCTAGCAGACACCGTCATCTTTGTGGTCGTCGATTACTTCACTAAATGGGTGAAAGTTGCTTCATATGCCAATGTTATAAAGTCGACAGTCATCAAATTCAAAAAAAAAAGAGATCGTGTGCCGACAAAGAATGCTGAATAGGATCATATCCAACAATGCACAACAGCATGATATCAAAAGTTCACAGTTTGTTCAAGACCAAACACCATATCACCCCAAAATGAATGGTGCAGCAAAGGCAGCAAAAAAAAAAGGATCATGGGGAAAATGACCGAGACTTATAAACATTGGCATAGGAAGTCACTATTCACCCTATATGATTATTGATCGTCAGCTAGAACCTTCGCCGAGGCAACACCTTTCTCATTAGTTTATGGAATAGAAGTGGTTTGCCCATTGAAATCGAGATTCCTTCTCTCTAAGCTTCGATTGAATCAAGAATTGGATGAACCAGAAGGATCTAGTGAACTTAATTGAAGAAAAGAGATTGAAAGTTACCCGTCATGGTCAAAACATACAAAAAACGAATGATGCAAGCTTACGACAGAAAGGTTCATCCTAGAGCATTCCACGAGGGTGACCTGGCATTAAAGAAGATCCTTTTTATACAAAAGGTCTTCAGAGGAAAGTGGATGCCAAATTGGGAAGGACCTTATGTAGTAAAGAATGTCTATCTTAGAGGAGCATTGATATTGACCGGGATGGATGGCAAGAACTTGCCTAATCCCATAAATTCAGATTCAGTCAAAATTTTCCCAAAAAATAGGATGAAAAAAAAAGAAAAGAAAAAGGAGAGGCCAAGGCGAAAACCCGCAAAGGACGCTTTGAGACAAAAGGGGTTTTGAATTGAAAACCTGTAAAGGGCAATTCAAATGAAAGTGAGGCATGCGGTAGTCTTACCATGCCTGAATTAACAAGAAGGAGGTATGCTATATCTTGGGGCATTGAAAAAGTACTCTAAATCTCCTAAACACATGTCAGGCTCAAAATGGTCTTCAAAAAGTTCGTACAGAGAAGCTCAGGCTACAATATCTGGGGCACCTAGTCTTCATCTTACCCATATTGAATTTACTATTTTTGATTACTTTATTCATTTCAAGATACGCTCCCAATAAATTTCTTTCTTATTGCATTTGTTATCTTTGATTAATTTATTCATTTTGAGCTATGCTCCTAATCAATTTCCTTTTGTCCATTTTTATGATCCTTTTCAAGCATTTGGCATTGAAATAACAATTAATAGACTAATAATACTTTTAAAAAAGAGGTTTTACATATTACTCTGAAAGCTTCTAAATAGTACAAGAACCTAAAATGGCATTGTTGTTTAGAACTCACCAAACCTAAGGGTTGGAAATGTTTGAGAAAGAGGAGTTTAAATTGTGACTGTCTCTTCAGATTTTCTATCAAAGATATCAGTTGAACAAGAAGACAAGATATCGCGTCGGTGATACAACCTTGATGAATAATGAGCAACCCAAGTAAATGATATTCTACATTCCTACATACACATCTGGTCATGTTACCCAGATCATTGAAGAAGATACAAATCATATACCCTTGAGTTGTAGTGGGATGGATTAAAAATGGTGCAAATCTTATTCCTCTGAGTTGGAGTGAGATGGATAGAAAGAAACCGCATATTTTATCTCCCTGAAGTTGTAGTGGAGTAAACCAACTAAGCAAATGGTGATTATTTCTTCGAATTTTCTATCAAAGATACCAGCTGAGCAAAGAAGGCAGGATAACACATCAGTGACAGAACCTTGATGAACAACTAGCAACGACAACCCAAAGATCAAAAAGGGGATCATTCTCATGACATTCTACATTCTGCATTCATGCAAATATCATATATACACATCTAGTTAGGAGTATTTGATTCATTCTGATCATAACATCCTAATCTCTTGGCATAAGCATAGGCCCATCAAATAGATTTTATAAGTTCTGTTCCCTAGAGAACGACATAACAGACTAGTGAAACCACAAATCCTATACCTCTAAAATTGTAGTAGGTCAGATTAAATTATCATGGAAAATCTTATCTCCCTGAAGTTACAGTGGAGTAGATTGAAGCCACAAGTCTTATCTCCCTAAAGTTGAGTGGAGTAGACTAAAGACAGTAAATCCTATTTCCCTGAAGTTGCAGTGGAGTAGATTGCAAATGGCGGATCTTATCTTCCTAAAGTTGCAGTGGAATAGGTTGAAGTAGCAAGTCTTATCTCCCAGAAGTTGTAGTGGAGCAGACTAAAGATAGCAAGTCTTATCTCCTTGAAGTTGCAGTGGAACAGACTGAAGATAGCATATCTTATCTCCCTGAAGTTGCAGTGGAGAAGATTAAAACCATGATCCTTATCTCTCTGAAGTTGAAGTAGAGTAGGATAAAAATACACAAACCTTATCTCCTTAGAGTTGCAGTGGAGCAGGTTGAATTAACAAGTCTTATCTCTCTGAAGTTACAATGGAGCAGACTGAAGATAGCAGATCTTATCTCCCTGAAGTTGCAGTGGAACAGATTGAAACCATGATCCTTATCTCTCTGAAGTTGTAGTAGAGTAGGATAAAAATACACAAATCTTATCTCCTTGAAGTTGCAGTGGAGCAGGTTGAAGTAGCAAGTCTTATCTCCCTGAAGTTGCAGTGGAGTAGGTTGAAGTAGCAAGTCTTATCTCCTTGAAGTTTCAGTGGAGCAGATCGAAACCATAATCCTTATCTCTCTGAAGTTGCAGTAGAGCAGGATAAAAATACACAAACCTTATCTCCCTGAAGTTGCAGTGAAGCAGGTTGAAATTACCAATTTTTATCTCCCTTAAGTTCCAGCGGAGTAGATCGAAGCTACAAATCTCTCCTCCTTAAAACTATATTGGAGTAAATCGAAACCATAAGTCTCATCTTCCTGAAGTTGTGGTAGGACTACTTGAAGAAGAGGAGCCCCACAGAAGTCAAGATTCAAAGGCAGGGAAAAATTGGCCCTTTTTGATGTCTTCGCTTCATTCTCGTTAACGACAATGAGGAAAAATGGGTAGTTGTACAGGCCCAAATTTGCCCGGGCCCACTCAACAAGAAAAACCAAATAAAACCAAATTTTTTTAGTCCAAGTCCATTTGTTACATCAGCCCAAATTTACCAAAATAACACAAAAACCCAAACCATAAATTAAAACAATGCCCAATTCAGCCCGAAGAAAACATAACCCAAAACTAACCCTAAAACCCAGGCCCAAAATTAAATCAATTCTTAGCAAAAAGAAGAATGAAACCCTAGCAGCCACACGTAGCCTCCGCCTCCACGAGCTCCGTACCTCCACGTCAGCGCCACGTACGGTCTCCATACCTGCCGGACACAAGAAGACAACAGCAAATACAGAGAAAGAGAGAAAAATTGTATTTATTTTGATTTTTATTTTCAACTATAAAGCCATGAATGATGTATGAATCTTTTTTTTACGCATACTACGAACAAATACGAAATCAGAGAATCAAAAGCAAATTTCTAAAGTTTTTTTTTTCTGTTATTTTCTTTCTCCCTTTCTATTTTTCTTCACTTTGTTGCTATTTCTTTTTTATTCAAAAAAAGGAATAATAAATGAAATAAAAAGAGGAGAAGCCAAACCCTACCTTTGGCGTCCGCACTATCGTAAGGCTAGGCAGAGGTTGCCATCTCCGATGAAAGATGGTATTTTTTAGAGCTAGAAAGCAAATAGGCCAAAAATGGCCATTTTTTTATTCTCCGGTCACCGTGGACTACGGTACATCCATTGGCGATATCAAATGCCACGGTGGTCCAAGTGACTAGTTTTAATTTGGAGTTCGTATGTTGAGGGAGTTTGAGAATTTTTTTTTCTTTGTTTTTTGAAAAGTGTTGAAAATGAAAAAAAAATGAAATTTGATTTAAATATTGGTACTAAAACGGTACCGTTTTGGTTTTTATGCCCAGATGCAAAACGGCGTCGTTTAAGGCTCGCTCGTGCTACCCAACCCACAAGCTTGAGGATCTGCGTCTTTTTGCAGCTAGGGGGATAGTTGCGCCTCTAATCCTTCTGCTTTGTTGCATATTTTTAATCAAATCCTTTTTGTTTCTTCTGATTTTATAATTTTGCCCCATAGCTTTCGCGCCTATTTCATTTTGGTCCACATCAGATTTACGTGTTTCACAAGGTAGAGAATTTTGCCCATTTGGTCCCTCCTTGTATATGCACGTTACAATTTAACCCTCCCTTTTATTTTATTTCTGATTTGCCCCTAAATCTCTGTTTTAAAATTCGAATTAGTCATCTTTTGTTATTTTGACTATTTTATTAATTAATTTAATGTCATTATTACTATAATTATATTTTCTTTTTGTGCTTATTATTATAATAATATTATATCATTCATTTTATATTACTATTACCATTATTATTGTATTTCCTTTTTTATATTTATTTATCAATTATTCTTAAATACTTTTATATTCATTTTTCAATTTTGTTACTTATTTATTTATATCTTTCTATATAGATTTTGTAGTAGGCCTATTTCGCCCGGGCTAATACCAGAACCAAAACTAAAATAAAAAAAACAATAAAATTCCCAAATTTAATCAAAGTCCAGAGTCCATTTAACAAATAATAAGCCCAAATTGATACCCAAAAAAAATAAAACCCAAACCTAGTGACCTAGACCTAATCTTAACTCAATTACATAAAATAGCCCAAAAACTTAACCCAAAACATAGCCCATTAGTTATTTCTAGAAAGTGGAAACCCTAGGCCATCAAGCTGCCATTCATACGCGCTGAAGCTTCCATGCGTGCGTAGCCTCCTCTCCACGCCATGCACACCTGCAAAACAGAATAACGACAGGGCAAATGGACAACAAATAACAACAAATGACAGTGATGAAATTTGTATTTTATTTATTTATTTATTTTGTTTTTCGGCTATAAAAACCGAAGGAAAACGATGTAAATGGGATTTTTTTCCCCGAAATACACACGCATACTGAAATACAAAAAGGTTACCGAAATTAAAAGGTGATTTTCTAATCCAAAGTTCTTGAGGCTTTTGATTTTCTTTTCGATTTATTCTTTTGGTCTTTTAGTTTTTTCGCATTTAAAACATAAAAAAAAAAAACAAAAGAAAGGGAAAACCTTACCGTGCGAATATGCCATGGATTTCTTCTTTTTGTTTCATTGAAATCGAATCAAAAGAGACTCCAAGGCTGAAAGGTTACTCCAAGATTGAGAGCACCATTGTGCAGAGATGAACCGACAGTTAGAAGGGGGAAAAGCTAAGGATTTGCTTCGGTTGTTTGAGGGAATTGGCAGATTGCCATTTAATTTCTTTTAGTTAGGAATTAACTAAAACGGTGCCATGTATAGGCGGCAGATCCGCGCGCAAGCCTAATCCACAGGCTGGATCTGCGCCTTGGCGTTTCGGATGGTAAATTTGAGCGACAAGTCCCTTGTTTTGTGCAGACTTTTCGTTGATCCTTATTTACATTTTATTTTGTTACAATTTGTCCCTAGAATTTGCGTGTCTTTGCAATTAGGTATGCACTTAGGAGCCATGTTTTGGGATCTGGGTAATTTTTAGTTTTGATCCCTGAACGTTCACGCATACTGTGATTTAGTCATTATTTCAATAGTTTTTTTATTAATTATCTTTTTAAGTTTGATTTTACTTCAATTAAGTTTTTCTTTCATCTCAATATATATATTTTTAATATTCATTTCTTTAGAAAATTATTTATATATATATTTTGAATTGCTCTAATCATTTTTTTTACTTCATTTCAATCTAGTATTTCACTTACATTTGTTTTTTCTTTATTTGTTTAATTATATAGTTATTATTTTAAGATATTCTATATTATCATATTGTTTGAAATTTTTCCATAATATTTAATTTAACTACCCTTATGTATATATATTAGTAAAATATAATTTATATTAAAATTAGTTTTATATTATAAACACTATTAATTCTATGTTATTATATATATAATTTCTTTTAAATATATTTATTTGTATTTCCTTTAGATTTATTATGTATATAATTTATTCTTTAAAAAATACATATATTATTATTTCTTTGTTATTTAAGATTCTTTCATCTATATATAGTTTCATTGTATATTGGTTTGTTCTTCTTTCATGTATATTGTTTATTCTTTGTTATTATGTTATATTTTCATTATATATTGTTTTATTGATTTTTATTATTGTATGTACATTAACACCTTTAAATATTTAGGTTTTGTTTTTAAAACATTCTTGCATGTTATTAGCTCCAAATGTCTTCTTTCACAACGTTTATTTTCATATTCATTTACATATTCTTAGTTTTATTTTATATATGTACATCATTTCAAACCCAATCATGTATTGTTCATTTTGTAAGTTTTCATATATTTAATAGTTTTCAAATTGTTTCCAAATTATTTTGTGTGCTATGTGTCACTTTAGTTTTCATATTATTTCATGTATTGTTGTTTTATATTGATTATTAGCCTTTTGTACTATTATTTAAATTATGTAAATTTGTTCTTTTTGTTTACTTGTATAATATTTCGTATAGTAATCCATGTTTGTAACTTTGATTTTTTCTATATTGTTGCATCTTGATTCAAATTTCAATATTTTGGTTGATATTAGCTGTCTCGTTTTTATTTCAAGAAAAATTAAAGCGTTTTGAGCTAAGTTCCAATTTTCCTTATTATTCAAAAATCCTGAAATAAGCAGTATTCAATATTCAGGAATTCGGGAAATTGTGCCCTACTGTGCTGGGTATGATTTTTCGTTGAACTAAATATTCGAGTATCCTTTTATAATTTTAACGTACGAGTATTTGAAAGTGAAAAATCAATCGTATTTTTGAAGGTATAAAGGATCGTGTCCAATCGTGCTGGATATGATGCTGCATGTCTTTGAAACGAGAGAATTTTGACAACCAATTTGAACCACGCACGTGCTCTAATAATAATCATATTTCAAAATTTCTTTTCTAAAACCTTAAACATAAGGACAGCATGTAATCAATCTGGTACCAATCTTTGGGCGTAGTAAGGGTGCTAACCCTTCCTCATACGTAACCAGCTCCCGAACCCATTTTTTTAAATTTACGTGGACCAAAATTGTTTTAAAATGTTTTATTAGGTGATCCAATCACAAAGATTGGTGGCAACTCCACACTCGGTTTTAAAGGTCGATCCTTATTTTTTCCTAACTTGAAAAAATGGTTTCGACAGCTTAGCGACTCCACTGGGGATTGAACAAAGAGAGTCAGGCCATAAAATTGATTATTTGCTGTCCTTTTGTCAAAGAATTGAAAATTTGTTTTGAAAATCATGATTCTTTTAATTGCATTTGTTTGCATGATTGTTGTGGTTCGAGTCTTGTAGAATAATATGGCATTGCATTGCATGACCGCTGTGGTTATACCTGTTAAGTGGGAGTAAGAAACTATGCTTTCGTAAGGTTTTCTCCTCCGTATGGGCTAGTGGATTGCTTTTGGGATACATCCGTAGCTATGATTTCGTGAGATTTTCATCTCTGCATGGTCATAGGAAAATGTATTCCCCTGAACCGAACTAGATTCATTTGAGCCTATAATGGGTGAGAATTGAGGAATTTGCTGGGTCAGGTACCTTTTTTCTAGAACCGAGCTACATATAGTGAACCTTGAGAATCCACCTTAAGTAGAACCTTGCCCAAATTTAGTGGTCACCTGAATAGGTACTTTATTTGATATTTATCTCACTTGTACTAACGTGTTTTTTTTTTTTTGTTTATAATTGCATTGCATTACATCATCATAGAAAGGAGATGTTGATTCATATTTGATTGCTAAATAGAACAGTTTGTCATAAGAAAATGAATTTCCTGATAAAGTGGATTATAATACAGTTGTCTGAATTGAAGGATGAAGGCTGATAGTTCGTGGAGAAAAACAAGTCTTTACCTGGAGATTCAAACCGATAAAGATTGTTCGAGAGCCGTCGCATCTCGATTTTCTTAATGGAGCTAATCAATGTCGTAAGGATAATGAGTCTTGGCCTGGATCAAGCAAGGAAGAGCTAGTGGAGGCATTTATTGGAGGCTTGCGAGATTTGGATTTCACGAAGAAAAGGGATCGGTGTCTTCGCCTGGAATATGGAAACAACATTGTATATGTAATCCGTTTTATGTAAAGGAATTTGTTTTCTAGAAAAGTTGTTCTAACAAAATTAAATTCAAAATCAACACCTCTCTTTCTTTTGCATTCATCTCATGCATTTGCATTGCATTGCATTGCATCATTGCATCATTTGCACTAGATTTTCATAAAAAGGCCCCTAATTAGTTGAAATCATTTTAGTTAATCTGGGAACCAATAAAAACTTACCAACCAAGCGTCGTTACGGTACCCATGCTAAGACAAAAGATATAGACCAAAGATTGGAAAGACTTGAACAACTTCAAAGAGAGATACAAGACCAGTTACAAATACAGATACAAGAGCAATTGACGAAGATTAGGCAAGATATCAAAAATCTGGTGCTAGAGTCTCAAAGGAATATGTTCAACCAGTTGTCTTAATTGCTAACAAAAGGGCTTGAAGAAAGGAAAAGTTCCATGATCAATGCTGGGAAGGACAAGGAGGAGCCTCTCTACCCTCTAGGTTTCATCCTAACAAATGCTCAGACATATCCGCAAGGTGTACCTATTATTAGAACTCAGCAATATCAGGCCGGTGCCTCTGCATTGGCGGATTACCCGATAGGTTCAGGCTCCAATCCAGGGGGCAACCTAACTAATTTTGAAGTTCCTGATTTAGATGAAATCAAAAAGCAGAGAGGGAATTGCCAAGACAACTTGAGGATCGGTATAGGTGGTTGGAGGAAAAATTGAAAGCAATGGAGAATGTTGACTTCTGCTGGGGGATTGACGCTAAGGATCTAAGTTTGGTTCCTGATCTAGTACTCCCGCCAAAATTTAAAACTCCAGAGTTTGAAAAGTACAATGGGACTAGTTGTTCTGAAGCTCACATTATAATGTTCTGTCGAAGAATGACAAGATATGTTAATAACGATCAACTATTAATCCATTGCTTCCAAGATAGTCTGATCGGGTCAGCAGCTAAATGGTACAATCAATTGAGTAGTGCTAAAATCAAATAATTGAAAGACCTAGCACAAACATTCATAAAGCAGTATAGTATGTAGCAGACATGGCACCCGATAGAATTACCCTGGAAAACATGGAAAAGAAGCAAAATGTGAGCTTCAGGCAATATGCCCAAAGATGGAGAGAGGTAGCAACACAAGTCCAACCTCTTCTTCTGGAAAAAGAGATTACGATACTTTTCATTAATACTCTGAAGGCCCCGTTCATTGACTATATGTTGGGAAGTGCTACTCTGAGTTTTTCAGATATAGTAATATCTGAGATGATTAAAAGCACGGTAAGAATGGACAGATAGATGTGGGAGAGGTCACTAAACAGTCGACCCCGATGAACAAGGAAAATGAAGTGAACATCATGAGCATGCCTTCTAAATTGGTCAACATAGACCAGTCGGGGGTTGTAATCTCTAGATATCAAGGGGAATTGGAATGACATATCCAAAGAAAGGTCCAAGGAATAAAATTTTCCAAACCCTTATGTACTTGGGGGTGTTTTAAACAATGGGGCTGTGGAAGAGATCCTTGTATTTTTAGAGATGATTTAGAGTAATATTCAAAACACGCTTGTTGCCTTAAGCCTAGGGGTAATAAGAATCCTTTTGTGAAATAGGCTTGTGTACAAAATTTTTTATTTCAATAAAATGCATGCTTTTTGAATAAATATTCTTTCATTCTTTTGTTTTTTGAACTATTTTTTTAAAAATATGCTTTCATTCTTCATTCATGATCATTCCATACAAATAATTATCCTTAGAATCATTTCTTCTTTGGAATTTGTCTTTGTACCTACAATAGGTCCCCGGATATCAATGATATGAGCAACGGTGTAACTGACTCCCTTTTGGGGTGAGATGTGTGTTTAATTGGATCTTAAAACTTTGAAGATGACAAAGATTGTGACTTATTTCCTGATTTGGTAAGGACGGTAAAACAAGATGAAAAACAGATCCTCCTTTACAAAGGGTCAGTGGACATTGTGAGCAAGAGGCAAAGAACGAAACCTGAGTCACCACAAAGACAAAATGAATCGTCATTGAATTACTCCAAGAATTCAAAGATGTTTTCACATGATCATGTCAAGATATACCTAAGATACTAAGATCTGTGGACAATACAAAATGTTTATACGGTGTCAGAAGGACACATGTTGATGGTTTTATGGTATCCACGTTAATCATGAGGTTTGGGTACTGTTGATTCACCATGGAGGGGGATTGTATTAGTTAGGTTGTATTTAGAGAGACAAGATTCATGTGTCTCATTCATTTCTTCACAGACTTTCTCTATGTGGGGCAAGGATATTATCAAGCCATTCTCGTCTAATATACATCAATTCATCTTGGCAGTCATTGATTACTTCACGAAGAGGGTGAAGGTCACTTCATATGTCAATATTACAAGATCGATAGTCATCAAATTCCAAAAAAAAAAGGGTTGCTGAAAAGTAATGTCAGAAAGGATCACTTTCAAATACAACTGCACAATATCAAAAGTTTGCAGTCTGTTCGAAGATCAGACACTATATCATAGTGCAGCAAAGGTATCCAAAAAGAAAAAAAAATACAAAAATAGAAAAAAAGAAAAGGAAAAGCAAACAATAGAACAAATGTTATAGTAAAAAATGACTTAGTCTTGTAAGGATTGGTATAAAGAAGTTATCATTTACCCTTTATGTTTATCGAACGTGGGCTGGGACCTTCACCGGGGCAACACATTGATTCATAGGACTGAAACAGTTTTTGGAAACCAGATTCCATTTCTTCGAGTCTTGGAAAAATTAAAGTTGGATGAATTAGAATGGGTTCAATCCTGATATGATCAATCAAATTTAAAGGATATCTGTCACAGTCAGATGATGTGAGTTTATGATAGAAAGGTTTGTCCTCGAGAATTCCATGAGGGGAGCTTGAAATTGAAGAAGACCCTTCCTATACAAAATGACTTTAAAGGAAGAAATATGCCAAACTAAGAGAGATCTTATGTAAAGATGGCCTGTTTTGGAGGAGCATTGATATTAACAGAAATGATTTGCCCAGTTCAGGGAATTCAAAATGCAGTCAAAAAGTATTTTACTTAAAATGGGAGAGGCCAAGGTGAAAATTCGCAAAGGGTGCCTTGAAACCTTAAAAAAAATAGAGAAAGAAAAAAGATCGAAATAAAAAAAAGAGAAGAAAAATTGAAAAAAAGAAAATAAAAAGAAATAAAATTAAAAAAGAAAAAGAAAATGAGAGGCTAGGGCGAAAACTCACAAAAGGGCGCTTTGACACCAAAGGGGATTTGAGTTGAAAACCCAAAAAGGGTGGCTCAAATTTGGATTAAAATGGGGCATACAATAGTCTTACTAGGCTTGAATTAACAATGAAAGAAGAATGTTACATCTTGGGGCATTGACAAAGTACTCTGGATCCCCTAAATACAGATTGAGCTCAGAATGGTCCTCAAGAAGTTAGTACAGAGAAGCTCAAGCTACGATATCTGAGGCACCTAGCTTTCTATTTTTACCTTTTTTTTGTTATCTTTGATTACCTTACTCTTTTCAAGACACGTCCTAGTAAATTTCTTTCTTGGTTGCATTTGCTTATTTGTCTCGAGCTATGTTCTCAATTAATTCCTTTCTTGTCCATGGTTATGATCTTTTTCAAGCATTTTGCATTGAAATAACGATTTTTGGACTAATAATACTTTCATAAAGGGAGTTTCGCATATTACTTTGGGAAGTTTCTAAATAATATAGGAGCCTGAAATAGGACTATAATTTAAAACTCACCAAGCTTAAGGGTTGGAAATATTTAAGCCCAAATTGAGATTATCTCCTTGGATTTTCTGTCAAAGATATTAATTGGTGTTATAATCCTGGCAAAGAACGAGTAATGGGGTTATTCTCGAGAAAAGAAAATTGGTATTCTGCATTCATGCAGATATCAGGCATACATTTGTTCATTACACCCAAGGAATAGTGTAACAGATCTAATCGATTGAAGATGATACAAATCCTATACCTCTGAGTTGCCACAGGATGGATAAAAGAAATCAAATGATTATTCCCCTAAGGTTGCAGTGGGAAGTTCAAACTTTATGTCCTAGAAGTTACATTGTGAGGGACTCTGAAATTACAGTGGGGCAAGCTTGCTGAGCAGAATGTGATTGTTTCTTTGGGTTTTCTGTCAAAAATACCAGCCAAACAATATGGCAGCATAATAAATCAGTGATAGTGCCCTGATGAACAACAAGCGATGATACCTTAAGTATTAAAAAAGAAAGATCATTTAAAAAGATCATTTTCATTTTTACATTCATATATTATTCATAACACATCTATTTAGGAGCATTTGATTCATTTCGATCATAGCATCCTAATTATTTGACATAAGCAACACATTTAGTTAGGAGCATTTGATTCATTTCGATCATAGCGTCCTAATTGTTTGACATCAGCATCACATCTAGTTAGGAGTATTTGATTTATTTTTGATCATAGCATCCTAATTATTTGACATAAGCATCACATCTAGTTAGGAGCATTTGATTCATTTCGATCATAGCGTCCTAATTATTTGACATCAGCGTCACATCTAGTTAGGAGTATTTGATTTATTTTTTATCATAGCATCCTAATTATTTGGCATAAGCATGATACATGAAACCGAGTCTACAGGATAGGTCCAAGAGGACGGTGTAGTAACATCAGTGAAGTCAGATCTTATATCCCTGAAGTTACAGTGGAACAGACCAAAGACAACAAATCTTATCTCCATGTACCGGCAATGGAGCAGATTTAAGTCACCAGCCTTATCTCTCTGAAGTTGCAGTGGAGCAGGCTCAATATACAAGTCTTATCTCCCTGAGGTTGCAGTGGAGTAAACTGAAGTTTGAAGATCTTATCTCCTTGAAGTTGCAGCAGAGTAAATTGAATATGGTGAATCTTATCTCCATGTATCGGCAATGGAGCAGATTTTACCACCAACCTTATCTCTCTGAGGTAGCAAGAGAGCAGGTTGAAGAATGAGTCTTATCTTTTTGGGGTAGCAAGAAAGCAAACTAGAAATTGAAGATCTTATCTCCCTGGAGTTGCAACGGAGCGGATTGAAGATGGTGAATCTTATCTCCATGTATTGACAATAGAGTAGATTCAAATAACCAGCCTTGCCTCTCTAAGGTAGCAAGAGAGCAAGTTGAAGAATGAGTCTTATATTCCTGAGGTAGCAAGGAAGTAGACTAAAGATTGAAGATCTTATCTCCCTAAGCAGTAGTGGAGCAAATCGAAGATGGTGAATCTTATCTCCGTGTACATGTAATGGAGCAGATTTTAGCCACTAAGCCTTATCTCTCTGAGGTAGCAAGAGAGCAGGTTGGTAATTTTTGTCTTATCTTCCTAAGGTAGCAAGGAAGCAGACTGACGATTAAAGATCTTATCTCCCCAAGCAGTAGTGGAGCAGATCGGAGATAGCGAATCTTATCTCCATGTACCGGCAATGGAGCAGATTTAAGCCTCAGGCCTTATCTCTCTAAGGTAACAAGAGAGCAGGTTGAAGATTGAGTCTTATCTTTCTGAGGTAGTAAGAAAGCAGATTGAAGATTGAAGATCTTATCTCCCTAAGCAGTAGTGGAGCAGATCGAAGATGGCGAATCTTATCTCCATGTACCGACAATGGAGCAGATTTTAGCCACTAAGTCTTATCTCTCTGAGGTAGCAAAAGAGCAGGTTGGCAATTGTAGTTTTATCTTCCTGAGGTAGCAAGGAAGTAGATTGAAGATTGAAGATTTGTTTCCCTAAGCAATTGTGGAACAGATTGAGGATGGCGAATCTTATCTCCATGTATCGGCAATGGAGCAGATTTGAGCCACCAGTCCTATTTCCCTAAAGTTTCAGTCAAGATTCAGCAAAACTGGGCAAAATTGGCCCTATTTGAAGTCTTTACTCTATTCTCATTACACGACAATGAGCAAAGAGGGGCAGCTGTAGTAGGCCCATTTCGTCCGGGCTAATACCAGAACCAAAACTAAAATAAAATAAAAAAAACAATAAAATTCACAAATTTAATCAAAGTCCAGAGTCCATTTAACAAATAATAAGCCCAAATTGATACCCAAAAAAATAAAACCCAAACCTAGTGACCGAGACCTAATCCTAACCCAATTACATAAATAACCCAAAAACTTAACCCAAAACATAGCCCATTAGTTATTTCCAGAAAGTGGAAACCTTAGGCCATCAAGCCGCCGTTCACACGCGCTGAAGCTTCCATGCGTGCGTAGCCGCCTCTCCACGCCATGCAAACCTGCAAAACAGAATAACAGCAGCGCAAATGGACAGCAAATAACAACAAATGACAGTGATGAAATTTGTTATTTATTTATTTATTTATTTTGTTTTTTCGGCTATAAAAACCGAAGGAAAACGATTTAAATGGGATTTTTTTCCCAGAAATACACACGCATACTGAAATAAAAAAATGTTACCGAAATTAAAATGTGATTTTCTAATCCAAAGTTCTTGAGGCTTTTGATTTTCTTTTCGATTTATTCTTTTGGTCTTTAAGTTTTTTCGCATTTAAAACAGAAAAAAAGAAACAAAAGAAAGGGAAAACCTTACCGTGCAAATATGCCATGGATTTCTTCTCTTTGTATCGTTGAAATCGAATCAAAAGAGACTTCAAGGTTGAAAGGTTCCTCCAAGATTGAGAGCACCATTATGCGGAGATGAACCGACAGTTAGAATGGGGAAAAGCTAGGGATTTGCTTCGGTTGTTTGAAGGAATTGGCATATTGCCATTTAATTTCTTTTAGTTAGGAATTAACTAAAACGGTGCCGTGTATAGGGGGAGATCCACACGCAAGCCCAATCCACACGCAAGCCCAATCCACAGGCTGGATCCGCCCCTTGGCGTTTCAGATGGTAAATTTGCGCGACAAGTCCCTCGTGTTTGCGCAGACTTTTCGTTGATCCTTATTTACATTTTATTTTGTTACAATTTGTCCCTAGAATTTGCGTGTCTTTGCAATTAGGTACGCACCTAGGCGCCATGTTTTTGGATCTGGATAATTTTCAGTTTTGATCCCTGAACATTCGTGCGTACTATGATTTAGTCATTATTTCAATAGTTTTTTTATTAATTATCTTTTTAAGTTTGATTTTACTTCAATTAAGTTTTTCTTTCATCTCAATATGTATATTTTTAATATTCATTTCTTTAGAAAATTATTTATATATATTTTGAATTTCTCTAATCATTTTTTTACTATATTTCAATCTAGTATTTCACTTACATTTGTTTTTTCTTTATTTGTTTAATTATATAGTTATTATTTTAAGGTATTTTATATTACCATATTGTTTGAAATTTTCCCATAATATTTAATTTAACTACCCTTATGTATATATATTAGTAAAATATAATTTATATTAAAATTAGTTTTATATTATAAACACTATTAATTCTATGTTATTATATATATATATATATATAATTTCTTTTAAGTATGTTTATTTGTATTTTCTTTTAAATTTATTATGTATATAATTTATTCTTTAAAAATACATATATTATTATTTCTTTGTTATTTAAGATTTTTCATGTATATATAGTTTTATTGTATATTGGTTTGTTCTTCTTTCATGTATATTGTTTATTCTTTGTTATTATATTATATTTTCATTATATATTGTTTTATTGATTTTTATTATTGTATGTACATTAACACCTTTAAATATATAGGTTTCGTTTTTAAAATATTCTTGCATGTTATTAGATCCAAATGTCTTCTTTCACAACGTTTATTTTCATATTCATTTACATATTCTTAGTTTTATTTTATATATGTACATCATTTCAAACACAATCATGTGTTGTTCATTTTGTAAGTTTTCATATATTTAATAGTTTTCAAATTGTTTCTAAATTGTTTTGTGTGCTATGTGTCGCTTTAGTTTTCATATTATTTCATGTATTGTTGTTTTATATTGATTATTAGCCTTTTGCACTATTATTTAAATTATGTTAATTTGTTCTTTTTGTTTACTAGTATAATATTTAGTATAGTAATCTATGTTTGTAACTTTGATTTTTTCTATATTGTTGCATCGTGATTCAAATTTCAATATTTTGGTTGATATTAGTTGTCTCGTTTTTATTTCAAGAAAAATTAAAGCGTTTTGAGCTAAGTTCCAATTTTCCTTATTATTCAAAAATCCTGAAATAAGCAGTATTCAATATTCGGGAATTCGGGAAATTGTGCCCTACTGTGCTGGGTATGATTTTTCGTTGAACTAAATATTCGAGTATCCTTTTATAATTTTAACATACGAGCGTTTGAAAGTCAAAAATCAATCTTATTTTTGAAGGTATAAAGGATCGTATCCAATCGTGCTGATATGATGCTGCATGTCTTTGAAATGAGAGAATTTTGACAACCAATTTGAACCACTTACGTGCTTTAATAATAATCATATTTCAAAATTTCTTTTCTAAAACCTTAAACATAAGGACAGCGTGTAATCAATCTGGTACCAATCTTTGGGCATAGTGAGGGTGCTAACCCTTCCTCATACGTAACCGGCTCCCGAACCCATTTTTTTTAAATTTACGTGGACCAAAATTGTTTTAAAATGTTTTATTAGGTGATCCAATCACACCTAAACAAAAGATTGGTGGCGACTCCACACTCGGTTTTAAAGCTTGATCCCTGTTTTTTCCTAACTCAAAAAAATGGTTTCGACAGATTTAAAGTTTTAAAGTTTTATTATGTTATTATTAATATCGTCATTATTATTATTGATATTATTTTTTAATTTAACATTACACTATTTATTTTATTTAGTCGTTTATTCGTTATTTCTTTTATATATATATATATATTTAAGTTTTACTATCTATTTTCATTTTATTCAGTATATTCGTATTTCTTTTTTCCTCATTTATTTTGCAATATGAGTTTTAAACTTCGTGAGTTTCAACTTAATTCGTGGTTTGATTAATTTTGTTTGTTATTATTATTATTATTATTATTATTATTATTATTATTATTATTATTATTATTATTATTATTATTATTATTTATGTATATATAATATATTACAAATTACATCCTTAATTTCATTTTAATTTAATTTGATTCCTTACTTTCGATATTTTACAAACTATTCTCCCTTATATTAATTTTTAATTGTTTCTTTATCTCCATCATTATATTAGCATTGTTCTTTATATGTGATTGTTGATGATACTATCATTGTCGTTATTTGTTTTTTTAAGGTTCTTGTAAATGTAGAAGTAGTGTATATTATGTTATTCTTATGCGTTGTTTTATTAATATATTTGTTATTTGTCCTTTTCTAACACGACACTTCATTCGCAGATCGTTCTAAAAAATTACATTAACTTATAAAAAGGGAAGACTTCTAAAAAATCAGTGATTTTTTGAATTTTAGAAATTCGAGAAAAAAATGTGCCCTAACTAACGGGGTTTCGATTTTTCTCATCGAACCTAAATAGCCAAATATCCGTCCAAATTATGAAATATATGTTTTCGTAATAAAATAAAGGCAATATTCTTTGTTTTAGAAATTCGAGAGATTGTGCCTTAATATATTGAGTTTCGATTTTTCTCGTTTGATCCAAATGACCCAATAACCTTTTAAAATTAAAACGCATGAGTTTTGAAAAAAACAAGCAAACTTATTATCGAGAGTTTAAAATGTCGTGTCCTAACATATTGGATGTGACATTTTATTACTTCGAGACAAGAAAATCTTTAGCATCCGCTTCGATTTATCCAAACAGGTTTTGTAAAATTAATATTATTAAAAAAGAGGATCGTATTTTTAATTTTTTATGGATTTTCAATTTTCAACATCAAGACATTAATTAATCAATTAGTTACCAAATTTGGGCGTTACGAGGGTGCTAACCCTTCCTCGTACGTAACTGACTCCCGAACTTGTTTTCTCGAATTTCGTAGACCAAAATCGTTATTTTAGTAAAATAAAATATTTTATTAAAACAATCAAATTACAAGGTGATTCAATTACACCTAAACAAAAAAAAGCTTGGTGGCGAATCTCATTTTTCGTTTTAAAACCAAAGTCGACCCCGTTTCTCAAAAAAATGATTTCGACAATAGACATAAAACAATTATGATAATTGTTTGTTTGGTCCCATCATGCCCATCATATGAAATTATCATTTTATCATTGTATATATATAACTATTAAAAGGGTAAAATATAATATTATGTTATAGAAAAATTCATATATTTTATGATTTTTTTTTTGAGAATTTATGTTGCAATATTTACTTTAAAAAGATGAAAATTATTAACAATAAGTTACAAAATTAAATTGAAATGGAACAGAGTGGGGTAATGTAAGATAAATATAACAACATCCATAGAGATAATAATAATTGTCAAAATTATACATCTATGGTGCAATGAAACAGTGTTGTATTTAACATCCGCTTCAATCTCCCTCCATTCCGGTCCCTATTTCCTTTGTCTTTTTAGAGAAAACCATCCCTGTTTATTATCCATAGTCAATTCAAGCATATTTAAATATAATATTTATTATTCAAATTTACTTTAATTCACTTCATATAAAAGTACGAATATTTAAATTCAATACAAACTTCCGTAAACTTTTATAAAATTCATACCTTAAGAATTTATTAATATATTATAATTACCATATCTTAAATGAAGCAGTAAAATCATAAATTTAAGAAAATAAAGTAAAGTGAAATGAAGCAAAGTAAACATTTACTAAAATTACCCATTCGATGGATCACCTTCACTTGTAAAAAAAAAAAACTCAAATTAAAATATGAAGATTTAAAATGATATTCTTAAAAGAGATAACTATAAATTAAAAATAAATTTTTATAGGAGTAATTATTCTTTTATTGTCAATAGAATAAAAAAATTCTATAAACAGATTTAAGAAAATGTTAAGTGTCTTTTTCAATTATTTATTATTATTTTAATAACTATATCCAAGTTAAGTGTCTTTTTCAGTTATTTATTATAATTTTAATAACTATATCCAGACTTGCTTATAAATTCTTTTTCACTCTATTAACTATGTATAGAATATAAATCCTTTTTTATAAAACGAGAATGAAGGAAACATGGGTAATAAAAAGAAAAAGAGCAATGTAGGAAAGTTAAAAGCCCAGAGAACAAAGGCATGGGTCTAAAGCAAAATGAAGGGTGGTTTTGGTGAGTTTAATTGGATCATTTGGGTTACTTAAAGAGTTAGAAACCACTCACTGTCGGTCCAATTATATTTTCTTAGTTTTAGAAGCTTAAATTTTAGGATATTAATGTGCAGCATATTAATAATAAACCCAAATATTAATTACTTTATCAATCGCATTATTTTGTTTCTCCGATTTCAACTGTATTAGTCTAAATCATATATACTGGTTCGGCCTCAATAGTCAACTTTTAATATGAATCATTTTTTTTTATGGATTTGTATTTAATATGCTTTTAGTGGAAATTTTAATTTCATAAATAATTAAACTTAAGTTGTAATTGTTTGAATATATAATTATATTTTTTTAGTATATTGTATTTGTAATTATCGAAAATTTAGAAAAATCAACTTCATATTTATGTCACGAGGTTAGATCTTTTATCTCACAATTCATGTGGTCTTAAATAATTTCTTCGCTTTAAATGCATCTAAATTAACTTAACTCTTGCAAAGTAAAAATTTTCGCAAAATTTCTCTAAAGCGTCAAATTATAAAACAAAAACAACTCAAAGACAAAAGAAAAACTCGAAAGAACATAATAGTTACAGAAAAGCAAAGCACGTTAAATGTTTGAATAAATGCTCTCAATATATTTTTAACTCAAAGAATAGGATACAATAGATTATTACAAATGAGGAGGAGACTCTCTATTTATAGTTGAGCTCCCCTAAATTCAACGGTATAACTAGCTTTACATCAATGAACAAGATTGAAGCATATCTACAATTAAGGGATTTACATAATTTCCAAGATTATAAAATCAAATCTTTTTAGATTACAAATATTCTAAGACGACTTTTCCTATTTATCATTGTAGTTCTAATTTTCCATAAGTATTTGCTGGGCCACTAAGGCTTTTAGTAAATTGACTTCGTCACTTATTTTTCAAATAGGGCCAGTTCAAATAGGTCAAATAAGCCTCATTTAATATAAAAATCTCCATAAGACGCTATTTATGCACTAGTCACAAACTTTAAACTCAACACATGACACTTACACATATATATGGCAAACAAGATTTAAGTGAATTTTTTCTCATTCTATTTTTATTTATATCCATTTAACTTGCTTTGCTCTGAACCTTATTAATATTTTCGTTTTGAACCTTGAAATAAATTCCTCCATACCCTCTTATCCCACTTCAAAAATTTAAATAATGTTTCATAGTATGTTAATTTTACATATACGCGATGCTTGTGAATAATCCAAACCCACTTGCCTAAACCCCAAAGCAAAGGATAGAAAGGAGTTGGGAGACCCCAAAGAAAAACTAAAGGAGAAAAGAAAATAAGATTACAAGGGATTTTCTGGTTTTCTCAAAACCAAGCTTCATTCGAGACTTAGAATCGGTTAGGAGGAAGACTACAACAAGGAGACGCTACGGTCTAATCCCTCCATGGGTGGGTAAAGGCGGTGAGAACCAATGGCATAGGCAGTGACGATCTTTTGGAGCGAGTTCAAAAGAAATGGTTGCCTTCCCCATTAGCGATAGCATTGATGCTGGTGCTCGAGCATTATAAATGGCAGCAGCAACGCTAAAAAGAGAAGTGTACAGGGTTCTAAGGCTTTTTGAAAAAAAATTGAGGGGTTGAAATTTTATTTGTAAAATGTATAAAAATTAGATTAATAAAATACAATGTATTTTTTATATATTTTAATTTTTTATAAAAATATTTATGTATTATATATTTTAGAATTAGAACCGAGATAATATGTAATGGTGAGGGCTAATTTTTTTAAAAAATTATGACTAAATTAACACAATACATAAAAGTTAAAAGATAAATTTGTTATTATACCATTTTTTGAAGCCACCTCACCTTTTGGTTAAGTATCTAATGACACATGGCACGATATGATTGGAGGGGCACTAAAAGGGCATATATAGCAGGCAAATAATTTTTTTTTTGAAAAGTAAAAACAAATTACATCATATCAAAAACTTAATCACTACACGGACTTTATCTAAAACCTCATTAGGGGGCACATCAAATATTTGTAAGCTTAATTTCTATGCAAGACAAACCTTTGCTAAACGGTCCGTAATCATTTTTGTTTCTCTAGAGACCACTCTGATCCTCCATTGTCTTTCAGAACACATGATCCTTTGAACTTTTCGAAGAATTGTAATACTTGCATCTTTCATCTCCTTATTTGACAAGGCCTTAGCCACATTGGCATTATATGTTTAAACTGTGGCATGTCTGTATCCTTAAATAGGACAAATCACATTTATTATTCAAGTAACTACCTTAAATTTATGTGACAAACAAAATTAGAATTCTCGGTATTGGAAAAAAATATAATTAATTATAATTAAAATTTTCATTATTTTAATAATTACATTTTGTTATAATTACTTTGAAGTAGACTTGTTCATGAATTGGGTTACTCGCTCCGGCCCAAAGGCCTACTCGAATTTTGAAAGGGTTTGGGCAAAAATATTAGGTTCCAAAAATGAGTTTGGACAAAAAATTAGACCTGTTTAAAATATGGATCGGATCTAAAATAGGTTTGGGTTAATCTTTTGCAAATATGAATGAGGTTTGGGTTGAACCACAAACTCCCGACCTTATTCAAGCTGAACCAAAATAGGAGCTTGTGTCAGGACGGATTTGAGCTTCTCAAAGATCAACTACTGCTCATCAGACCATACAAATGGGGTGTTCTTATGTAAAAGCTTGGTCAAAGGTGATGCAATCAGGGAAAATCCCTCGATGAACCTTCAGTAGTAACTAGCCAAACCCAAGAAACTCCGAAGTTCAGACAAATTTTTCAGTTGTTTCCACTCGACTACAACCTCAATTTTCTTGGGATCGACTCAGATCCCCTCAGTAGTCACCACATGCCCTAAACAGGAGACTTCCTGCAACCAAAATTCACATTTGCTAAACTTAGCATACATTTTTTTTTCTCGGAGTATCTGAAGGACTGTACAAAAGTGCTCGTCGTGCTCAGATTCAGTCTTGGAATAAATCAATATGTCGTCGATAAAGACTACAACAAATTGATCCAAATACGGTTGGAACACTCAATTCATTAAATTCATGAATGCAGCCGGAGCACTTGTCAACCTGAAAGGCATAACCAGGAACTCGGAATGTCCATAATAGGTCTTGAAAGCAGTCTTGTGCACATAATTTTCCCTAGGGCTTTATAAGTCGTTCTGGTCGACTTTTAAATAGGAGGACAATGCGCTTCAACACACTCGAACCTATGTCCTTCTGCATTGACGACAATGTTCATGCTAATCGAGTTAAGACTTAATCTATAATTATTACTTAATAATTAAAAAAATATTTTAATTGAATTTAAATCAAAAGTATAATATATAAAAATAAATTTTAATTATATTTATCATTTATGAATAGAATATATAAATTATAGAGATTCAAACTCAAGCAAAGATTGGAAATTCCATGAATGACAGAGTTATGGACAATTCTATATGTATGCGATGAATTTGGCATCACAACTCCAGTTGGCAAGAGTATTATTGCTTTACTTAGATGATGTCTGATTTATTGCATGTAGATATTTTAAAAATAACTAATATCTAATAACTTTGAAATCTAATAATTTGTTTGTGGATTATCACATAAGCTACATTGAAATTTGTTGAGCTTGAAATAAATTATTTTATAATTTAGATCTATTCTATTTGAGTCAGAATGATTAAACAACTATTTCTTTTTTGAGTCCACGGATGTTATATTGTGTGAATTAAAGTAATGCCGTATCCATGTACCTTACAGATTACACATATGACAATAATTAAGTAAAAATTAGGAAAATATATTATGGAGGACCTATGTTAAGAGTTGGATTGCATTTTGTTCATCCTATTAAAAATAACAAATTAATTTTTGTATATTAGATCAAACAATAAACTGATCTTTTCGTTAAAAATTGATTCTATCGTTAAGTATGGCGTGGCTAACAAAGCAAGTAGATAGTGACACGTGATGTGTCATGTCAACAAATATTTTAAAACATTCTAAAAATAAATAGTTTTTAATTATTATTTAAATAAACACATCCTGGATGAATCTAGACAAAAATAAGTTCATTTAAAACTGAACAACTGTTTATCTAGATTCATCTCAAATATATTTTCCAAATAATTATAAAATTAGTTGAAAATTATTAAGAATTATGACATATAACCAAAATTGAAATAACATTCATCAAACAACAAATCCGAAATAATAGGATCTATAACTTTTGTTTTTCAGTAAGAAATATTTACATTTCACGCTATTTACTTTGATTGTATTCCTTAAATGTTTATTTTTTTTCTAAATTTGTAACATATTTTCACATTATTTTTTAGTTTTTTGTCATTTCATTTTTTATATTTATAGTAATTTATCAAAATAATATAATTAAATAAATTGTAACATAGTGATGATAATTAATTTGAAATTTGAATATTTATTTTAACTTTAATTAATTTTAATAATTTTAAAAATTTTCTATAATTTTTAATAATTATTTGAAAAATCACATTCTAGATGAACTTGGACAAACAGTTGTCCAAGTTCATCCTATATGTGGTGTTTAAAACTTTTACAAAAAAAATTATTTTTACAATTTTTATTTTTAAATAATTATTGATGTGTCAAAATTTCACGTCGGCATGAGATATACATGTCACACCATATGTCGTTGTCTACTTGTTCTGTCAACCGCAGTATCACTTAAGAGTAAAAATAGATAGAATTGTGAAAGGAAAGACCAATTTTCTCTACAATCTAACATATAAAGACATATTTACTTCTAATATAGTCCTTCCACAATTCAGTAAAGATAAAAGTAGCCTAAACATTTATATAAATAGTATTTAAAACCTGGAAGAAAGACTTGAAAAATGTTGTTTAGGAAATTAAAGTACTTCTGTCTTCTTCAAAATAGCTTAACCTTCACTATTTAAAGCAGGCTTTTTTATTCACCATCTTTCATAACTTTTCCTTCAACATGTGAAATTGAAAAAAAACACAAATCCTTTTTCATGTGAAATTGAAACACATTATCTACTTCCCTTTGAAGACAAAAAAAAAGCTTTCATTATTTGAGACCATCAACATGTTAGATATTGGTTTTTTTAGATTATTTTTTAAAATTTTGTCGAGAGGTAAAATAAGATTATAGAGTGATATTATTAAGAATTTGATTACTTAAACAAACATTTAAAAGGTTGAAGCATTTGAGTGAGATCAATTTTTTTGTTGAGCAAAAATATTTTATTAAAGATAAACTTAAATTAAAAAGAAAATTAAAGCCTCAATCATTTGAGACATAGTCATTAATTGATTATGATAGAATAAAATAATCAAATTTGTAATGATGAAAAGTCAATGAATTAGTAAGGGTCTTTCATACCTTAACTATTAATTAAGAGTTTGATTCTCGTCATGAGTATGAAATATCTTTAAAACTCGAGATCAATAACTATCTCTTTAATAGATTTAATGCGAAATATTAATTATTGAGGTCACTCCAATAGATACTTGAGAAAAGAAAATCAATGAATTAGTTGAGCATACCATAAACGTGGCGACATCCACCAAACCTTCCGCAACAACCCAAATACTAATAATCTAATCTTCAGAAATGTTGTTGTTTTCAGTTATTTAACCATTAGAAGACGTAATTAAACTAATAAATAGATATAAAAAAAACCATTATTACAGCACCTGTGATTTTTGAGCAAGAATAGTATATTATACTGATTGTTCTAAATCATTGCAATTACAATATTATGGAGAGCAAGGAAAGTAGCCTGGGAACACCTTCTGTTGCAGCATCTAATGCATATGCGCAAGGTTTAACCCAATTCCAAGGCTTTTGGATCCCTTCTCGGAGTGTTCCCACTTCATCCATAATCGCATTTCAGAAATATTTCCAGGCTCTTGATGATGATATCATTGTTGTCTCTAAGCCCAAATCTGGCACGACTTGGCTGAAAGCTTTGGTGTTTTCCATCGTCAACCGCCATCATTATACGTTCTGAAAAACCCCCTTGAACTCTACAAACCCTCATCACCTAGTTCCTTATTTGGATATCCATCTTTACAAAGAAAACCCTAATCCAGATCTCTCTGCAATCTCCTCCCCAAGGTTGTTTTCTACTCATCTTCCGTATCCAATGCTAGCCGATTCCATCAAACGTTCAAATTGTCGGATTGTTTACATAAACCGTAATCCGTTTGCCGTTATTGTCTCACTTTGGCACTTTTTTAGCTTTATGGATGATTGGTCAGTGGAAGACTGTTTTGAGATGTTTTGCAAAGGTGAAGAAGGGTAATGACCCTTTTGGGACCATGCTTTAGGGTACTGGAACATGAGCTTGCAGAAGCCATCGAATGTATTGTTCTTGAGATATGAAGAGATGAAGGAAGATGCAGTGGCTCAAACAAAGAAATTGTCTGAATTCCTAGGATTTCCTTTCTCCATCGAAGAAGAGAAAACAGGTATGGTTAATCAAATTGTTGATTTTTACAGTTTCAACAATTTGAAAGATTTGGATTGGAGGTTAACAAAACTGGGAACAGCCCATGATCTATAATACCTAATAATAAGTTGTTTTTTAGGAGTGGGAAAGTGGGTGATTATGTTAATCATCTCTCTCCTACTGCTGTGGAACGTTTAAGTAATATTTTGGAAGAGAAATTAAGTGGACGTGATTTAACGTTCAAGTAAGTTGCTAATAATATTTGTTTACGTTATGTTCAATATTTCCCCTTTTTTCTGTAACCTTGTTATCTCTACCTTTTGTTTGCTCTAATAAAATTATATTTTCACCTTGAATTTTTTTAATAAGGTTGATCAACTGATGGTCTATCTCTCATATATACCTAAATGTGTGTAGGTAAACCAATCGGAAGGTTGGACTATCCGCCTAATCTGGTAGACCCATCTCACTTAAATCATATTTTAGTTAAACCTTTTAATAAATTGAATTAATTTAACTAATTATTATTTAACAATTAAAAATAGTATTTTGTTGAATTTAACTCAAAAGTATATAATATGTTGAAATAATTTTAATTATATTTATCATCTATGAATAGAAATAATTCAAATTCAAACCTCAGCAAAGATTTGAAATTTCGTAAATGATAGAGTCATGGACAATTCTACATGTATGTGACGAATTTGGCATATAACTAATTTATACATGGATTCATCACATAACATATGTTGGAATTGAATTGAGCTTGAAATTAAATAATTTTATAACTAGGATGCATTCTGTGAATTTATATTATAATAGGCCAAATCTGCCCAGGTCCACAACAGAAACAAAAAAATTAAACCCCCAAAAAAACCAAGCCCAGGCCCAAAACACATGAAATTTTCGAAAACCCTTGGTTTCCTCTTGCGCCGCTTCTGCAGCCTCCAGCGTTGCTCCCATGTATGGCCTCCAGCGCACCTCCGTACTCCACGCACCACTGCACGCCCCGTCAACCTCTGTACCTGCAAGGAAAAAAGCACAACAGAAAGAGGAAAAAAACACAGAAAAGTAGTAGCGAAAACATTGTATCGGCTATAAAAAGTCACCAAAAACACGAATTTTTTTTACACACACGAAATAAGAAGAAATCAAATACAAAAAAAAAACGATTGAAATAAAAGAGAAAAGTTTTCTAAAGGTGGTTCTTTTAGTTCTTTGCTCTACTTTTTTTCTTATTTTTATTTTCATTTTTTTAAAAAAAGAGAAGCATAAAATAAAAAGAAACCGAAACTTACCTGTCGATTCGTCTATCGCCATCGTAGGTGGCTGAGGTTCGTCGATTCCGATGAAAATTGACGTCTTATGGGTTCGAGACAAAAAAAGCAAAAAAAGAGGAGTTTTTTTCGCCGCCGTCCATGGTGGCCGACGGCGACCCCGACAACCAGAGGAGGGCCGCAGAAAGGGAATGAGAGAGAGTCTGAGAGAACTCTCAAATTTTTTCAAAAAAATGAGGGGAGAAGTGATTTTTTTTCTTGATTTTTGGTATTTATATAGAGGTTAAAACGACGCCGTTTTGGACTTAAGCACCAGTTGCCAAAACCACATCGTTTTGCTTATGACCCGATTACCCGACCCAGATCCTCCTAGGATCCGCGCGTTTTTTAAGGGGAGGGTTATTTGCGCAATAGGCCTTTCCGCTTTTTCGCTTATGTTTAATTAAATCCTATTCATTATTTTTGCTTTTTAATTTTGCCCCATAACTTTTGCATCTGATTCTTTCCGATCTCTTATGAAACAGCGCGTTTTGGGAAGTGGGAATAATTTCCCATTTGGTCCCCAGTTGTTTTTCACGCGTTTATTTAGATATTTATTTGTGTTTCATCAATTTTCGCATTTTATAATTTGTACCCCATATTTGACTCTGATTGTAATTTAATCCTTAACCTTTTATAACTTCAATTTTTTTTATTTTATGTTTTTTAAAAATATTTTATTTAATATTTCATTTATTTATTTATTTATTTCTTCAATCCTTTTTATGATTAAAATTCATTTATTTATCTTCCTTTTACTTATATATTATTTATTATTACTATCATTATTATTATTTTATCTATTATTGTTTATTTACATATGTTTTATTACAAATTGTGGCTTTAATTTTATTTATATTCTACTTTGATTATTTATTTTCAATATTTTTACAAACCATTCTCCTTATATTTAGTTACGTACTTATTTATTTTTTCTTTGTCTTATTTATATTTATTAGTATTTTCCCTTTAGTGTGTTGTTTTGTCCTTATTGTTATCATTGTTATTAATTATTTTGTTTATTTCATTCACCTTTGATTGTTAATATCGGTATTAAGTTGTATCATATGATTATTCCCATTACGAATAATGAATTGTTTATTAGTATATTGATATTGTTGTCATTCATGAGTATAATGTTTTATTCGCATACCATTTTTCTTTTTTAAAAATATTGCATTAATTTTTACCTAAATTCGTAAAATAGAGAATACTTGAAAGTAGGCGATGTTTGTATTTTGGAGAAACGAGAAATCGTACCCTAACTTACGGGGCCTCGACTCTCTCGTTTAAAGGGAGTTTGAGCTTTGAACATACATATAGGACAAATACAGGTGTAACACCCCGTACCCGAGACCGTTGCCGGAGTCGAACACGAGGTGTTAACGGACTTAATTCATTTACTTACACAGTTCATTTTAAAATTTCCAGACAAGCTGGCTAACTGCATTATAGTCACTTTAAAAATCATATCTTGAGTTCCAAAACTCGAAAACCGATTCCGTAAATTTTTCCTGAAACTAGACTCATATATCCATCTACAAATTTGTTTCTATAATTTTTGGTCGGGTCAATTAGTACAGTTTATTAGTTAAAGTCTCCCCTGTTTCGGGGTTCGACTACTCTGACCTCTGTGTATTACGAATTAGATATCTCCCTGTACAGAGCTTCAATGACTATGCTGTTTGTCTCTAATAAAACTAGACTCAATAATGAATCTGTACATATAAATCATGACTTATAATTATCTTTGTAAAATTTATGGTGAATTTCCAAAGTTATAACAGGGGATCCAGAAATCGTTCTGGCCCTGTTTTACAAAAATTTAAACATCTCACAAAATATAGCTCATATACCTGTTTTGCTTCTTCCATATGAAAATAGACTCATCAAGATTCGATTCCAAATTTATTCATTATTTAATTCCATTTCTACTATTTTTAGTGATTTTTTTGATTCACTTCACTACTACTGTCTGAAAAATGTTTTGTGGTAAATTTTACCTATTTCATGGTTTCCATGGATTAGCTAGTAATTTGACATACATAGGACCAAATATGATCATAATTAGCCATTCCAATGGCTGATCATTTACCTAACATTTCCATACCACTCAATAACCATATCATAAGACCATGCATATATACACAAAATGATTTTAATGCCATACTCAAATTATACAAGCCATTTTCGCATGGCTATACATACATACATTACCAAAAGGTATTTAATTAACAACAAAAGTCATCCCTATACATGCCATTATCAAAGTTAAACAAAAATATACCAAAAGGGCTTAGATAGTGCGGACGACTTGACTTTGACACTCCAGTCGATAGTGACGAACAAAATCTATAAAACAGAGAATTAAAGCAAAAGATTAAGCACTTGATGCTTAGTAAGTTTAAGTAATGAAATCATTTAAAAGAGTGGCATAATAATATCAAAGTTTATTTGTTTCATCCTTTGGCCGAATAGAAAATAACTAAGGTACTACTTTTATCATTCATATCACAAAGGTGAAAGCAATATATATATCCAACTAAATTCATTCTATAGTCGAATACGTTCATCTCACATTTCCGTGTCAATCTCATGCATATACACCTACATCTCACATTTGTGAAGTTGAACTCTCTAATTCGGAACTCATACATCATAATCAGATCATAAACATTCGAATGATTTTAAACAATGGTCTAAGCATCCCCACCAATTTCAAAGTCATAATTTAACATAATCATATTCTCAACGAGAGTAAATTAATTACCTAGTTATCTTACTGTAAGTAGCACATTTGTTTAAAATTGTTTCAACATGTATTATATGATTTCTCGTACGAATATTTACGAGTTTTCAACTCAATATTATGCCGTCACAGACGCCCTTCGGAACCAAGCCCGATTCTTAGCGCTGACTCAAAAAGCCCTTCGAGACGAAGCTCGGATTATGACATTGGCCCGAAGGCCCTTCGAAACTAGGTTCGGTTATGACACTGGCTCAAAAGCCCTTCGAGACCAAGCTCGGATTATGACACTAGCTCAAAAGCCCTTCGAGACCAAGCTCGGATTTAAACCCCAATTAACA
The DNA here is from genome assembly GCF_025698485.1 of Gossypium arboreum. Taxonomy (NCBI): domain Eukaryota; kingdom Viridiplantae; phylum Streptophyta; class Magnoliopsida; order Malvales; family Malvaceae; genus Gossypium; species Gossypium arboreum. The sequence continues at coordinate 30,945,220 of NC_069074.1, read as the reverse complement.
TTCACACATATATGTATATATATGTAATTGCTTTATCAAATCATAAGCTAAGTTCCATTACTTAAAGACTTACCTCGAGTATAATTTGGGGCAGTTACGGATAGACTACTCGACTGCTTTCTCCTTTCCTTTATCTGATTTTGATCCCCTTAGCTCTTGAGCTTAAATTTAAACAAATAAATTTATTTAATTATTTTTCACTTGGGCAATTCTATTCAATACATGTATGTCATACAATTTAAGTACAATGACCTTGTTCAATACTATTTAAACATCATGCATTATCGAATTTCATCAACACCATCTAACTTCATATAGAAACACATATCATCCTAAGTCGGTACACAAGTCAAATGCATCATTTAAATTGTCAAAGTCCACTAAATCTACTATTATAGCCTTATAAGATATATATATATTTATTACTAAGTTTAACAAAACATAACATACGACTAAGCAAGCATTCGTACATGAATCATTACTCAACTTTACCAATTGGATAATATGCTTAAGACACCATAAAATACTCCAAATTCTTTTCTCATCAATTCGACTAACTAATTAAATGTTATGACACATTATAAAATAAACTTACAACCACAAAGAAAGTTCGATAATAAGTCACAATTTAGTCATATCTCTCTATCATAATTTCTTCACTTAAACCGAATTAGCAAGCCCATATAGTCTTTGGCCGAATGCTATTTAACCCAAGTCATCAAGAGTTTTATTATTTAACACCTTAGATATCAATAGCTAAATAGGTTAGTTGTACATATATATATATCGTCCAAAACCGAACATAAGAATTTTTCATATATCTAACATTAATTAAATTATTCAAAACCTCACTAGCAAAATATCATGTACTATGCCGAACCAAAAACAAAAAAATCAAACACCTAGCTTATCCATTTCAAAACACTTAACCGGCCTTTGATCAAGACTTTAAACAAAGTCTATGTTCGGCTATCACACATATGGGTATTATTAGTTTAAAGTTTTAACAAGATTAATTTCTTTCATCAACAATCTTTTTGTTTCTTTTTCCATCAAAACTTAAGGGTAAAAAAAAATCAAGTTCTTCTCTTATATACCATAACCGAAAGTTCCATTCAACCCTCTAAATTCAAAATTTTAGTATAGGCTAGGTAAAAAGCATGATGATTAACCTAAAACAAACTAAGATTTAAAAAAAAAATTAACATAATTTACTAACCTTCTCTTCATTCAAAAGGCGAATGCCCCCTCTTTTCTTCTTCTTGTACGGCTAAGAAGAACAAGGTGATACTTTGTTTTCTTCACCATTCCTTTCCTTATTTTAATTACTTTTCCTTTTATTTATTTATGTTATAAAATATAAAGCTACTAACTAATAATTAATACATATTATATGTATATGATCCCATCATGGCGGCCACTACTTATCATAAATGGAAATTTGACATGCAAACCCATCATTTTTATAACATGCATTAATAAGTCACTTCAACATTTGCCTAACACATTTCTAAATTTTCTCACATAAGTCCTATTTAATAACTTCATACAAATGACAAAATTGAAGCATGAAACTTTCACACATGCCTGTTTCACATACAATAAACACAAAATTTAATGGTTAATTATTTTTACGACTCGGTTTTGTGGTCCCGAAACCATTTTCCGACTAAGGTCAAATTAGGGCTGTCACAACAAGATTGTACGAAATTCGTTCAAACAAAGAAATCGGTCAGTCAATCACTCAATCCCATCGGTCAGTCGACGACTTGGCTTTAAACTAATCTCTTTCCTTGCCTACGTGATATGCACATGAATAACTATTCTATATATATATAAGTAGTATGCTTTCTAGTTCAAGTAGCAATTCCTGTCTCTGCTTCTTAGGACGAAAGCAATCCGATCAATGAATCTTTCTTTGGTATCAGTGCATTAGCGCTTCAGTCTTCCATTCCAGGTAAGCAAGCCAGGGAAGCAATGCCCTCCTGTCTGTCCTTCTTAGAAAGTAGGTAAGCCTCTCTCCTCCTTTTCAGACCTTGGTGGTGGCATTTCCATGATAGCTTTAATCTTAGCTGGGTCAACTTCTATACCCCTCTGACTAACCATAAACCCAAGCAGCTTACCGGCTGTCACTCCGAATACGCATTTCTGTGGATTCATTTTAAAACACATGAATTTTAAATAGAAATAAAAGCAATATTCCATGTTTAGAAACTTGAGAAGGTTGTGCCCTAACTTACGGGGTTTCGATTTTCCTTGTTGGATCTAAACAATCGAATATCCTTTTAAAAATCAAAGTATGAATTTTAAAATAAAATAATTAAAAGGCAAGCTTATTTTCGGGAGTTCAAATGTCGTGTCCTAACTTACGGGACGTGACATCTTATAATCTCAAGATGAGAGGGCTTTAATGCTCATTCCAATTTATTCAAGCATTTAAAAAAAAAGGGATCGTATTTTAAATTCTTTTCGAGTTTTCAACTTTCGACGTTAAGAACTTAATTAATCATTTAGGTACTAATTTTGGGTGTTTGACGGTGCTAATCCTTCATTGTGCGTAACCGACTCCCGAACTCATTTTCTCGAATTTCGTAAGACCAAAATTGTTGTTTTAGTAAATCAAAATATTTTATTAAAACGTTCAATCACAAGGTGACCCGATCACATTTTATAAAAAAAGATCGGTGGCAACTTCCCATTTTAGTTTTCATTTTCGTTTTCTTCAAAATAAAAAGTCGATCTCAAAAAATGGTTTCTTCAGCTTGACGACTCCACTAGGGACAAATAAAAGAGTCAAGCCACGATTTGATTAATTCTTATCTTATTGGTCAAAAATTGATAATTTGATTTAAAATTACGATCCTTTCATTACATTTCATTCTTCATTTTTTGATATTTGCTTTATCAGTTAGAGTCTTGGAATGCTTTCGCATATTGTATTGCATGTCCGTTTGATCTTACCTTTTTAAGTGGGAGTTAGAAGCTATTCCTTCATGAGGTCTTCACCTTTGTATAGGATAGTGGATCACTTTCGTGATACATTCGTACCTATGTCTTCGTGAGATTTTCATCTCCATATAGCCATAGGGAAATATATTCCCCTGAACTGAACTCAGTCCATATGAGCCTATAATGGGCAAGGATAGAGGAATCTGCCAGTTCAAGTACCCTTTCTTTTAGAACCAAACGACATATAGTGAGCCATAAGTGCCCGCCCTAGGTAGAGCTGCACCGAACCATTAGTGGTTACCTGTATAGGTGCTTTGTTATTTCTTGCTTACTTCAAATTTCAACATTTTTATACTAACTTGTTTTTCTTTGTTTTGTTGTTGTATGGCATTTCAGTATAAAAATGTGTTGATTCACATTCGGTTACCAAATAGAGAGCTTGCCATAGAGAATGAATTTCTTGATAAAGTGGAAGATAATGCAACTGTCTGAATATAATAAGAGAAAATACAATTAGAGAAAGGTGATAGTTTGGCAGAAGGGTACACATCAGAATTATGAGACTTCACTCGTATCAGCGTGACACAAAACAATCTCCAGAAATTGAAAGAGATATGTGTAACACCCAAACCCGGCCTAGACGATATGGCCTAATCTGGCGGTGTCACATTGGAGTGCTTTTCAAAAACTTGCTCTTGCTGATGAAAACCCGTTTGGAAATATAAAGCCTGTTTGTTAGAACTCAAATCATTATAGCTATTCGTTATTCATCTTAAATTGTTGTTACTTTTAAAACTTTGTTTATTACGGAAGCATTTCTCAAGTGTCGCGAAAACATAGTGTTTTGAAAACAGTTATCATTTTGGAAAACTGTGTTCTACTTTTATCAGAAATAAATCATAATAAACAAAAAAAAAAAACCAAATTAAAAACAAGAAGATTTAGAGAGGCCTTATTACATAATTGAAAACCCAAACCGAAATCTAATAGCAAATAAATGCCAAATAAAAGAAAATAGGAAAGTAGTGTGGCCATCTCCGAGTCCCTCGCAGCACCGATCTGCCTAAGGATTACCTGTACAGTATAAACAGTTGGTTGAGTTTACGAAAACTCAGTGTGTAATCCTAATAATATACAAACAGTGAACATCATAGTCTGGGCCTGAGCCCTATTTAGAAATAGTACAGAGTGGGCCTTAGCCCAATGCAATAACAATGTAACACAATAATACAACCCATCCTAATCCAGCGAACACACCACTCCGTATCACCAACACACCATGTGGGGACAAAGTCGACCCACCCTGTAATGACCCGAATTTTACCGATGCCGGAAAAGTGTATTTTCGGATCTTTATTTCTGAAAAGTGAATTCGTAAATATTTATTTAAAAATATTTACAAATGTTAAGTGAATAGTCAATTAAAGCTTAATTAAGAGAATTTAGCTTAATTAAGAATAATTAAGTATAAGGATTAAATTGAATAAAGAATAAAAAGTTTAATTATAGAATAAAGAAAAGTGAAGGGACTAAATAGGCAAATAAGCCAAAAAGGGTGATAAATGTATGGTTAAAATAAGTTAAATGTGTACAAATATAAATGGTACACATGTATTAAATATGTGTATTTACTTATTATATAAGTAAAAGAATAATAATCATTAAAGTTTATTATATTAATATTATTTTATATTAAATAAATAAATAAAAATTATGACAAGTGTGAGGTGATAAATGAATACATGTGTATTAATAAATACATACATGTATAAATAATAAATATTATAATAGTTTAATAATAAAAACAAAGAAATAAATGAAATAAAAGAAATGAAAAAGAGAAACAAAGAAAACGAAACAGAGAAGAACAGGGGAGAAAGAAAGGAAAGAAAGAAAGAAAGGGAGAAAATGGAAAATCAAGGTTTTGAAGCTTTAAACTTTAATAGGTAAGTCAATCAAGCCCTTTTTACTTAATTTTGACGTTTTAGAAGTTTTATAACAAAGTTTTGATGAAATTAAGTTGATATTTTGAAGGTTATTAGATTTCTAGATATTATTCATGTTGAATAAAATGATGAATTATGAGTTTTATTGATAGGAATTTAAGTTAGAAGTGGGAAAATGATTAAATTATAAAGAGAAAGTTGAGTTTTGACATAGTAAGGACTAAGTTGAAAGAAATTCAGAATTTAAGTTTTATGTTGAATACGAAAAGCTAGAATTTATTTTAAGCAAGTATAAAGATGAAAACTTAAGTTAATTTTGAAGAAAAAGAATGGCTATGGTGGAAGGACTAAATTGGAATTTATTGAGAAGTTACATGGAAATCTTAAGAATGTGATATTAATGACTTTGAATGAATGTAAATTTTTCCATAGCTAACGTAGCGCCGGAAATGTCATCGAAGAAAGGGAAAGAGAAAGTGGACGAGGATATTGAGTAAACTCGAAAATTACGATTTGTATTTCTATAAACCGAATCCAATAATTATTTATTGAATTTATTATTTATATGAATGGTAAGTATTGTTATTATTATTATTATTATTATTATTATTATTACGGTATTGAATTGAATAAAAAAATTCATGAATTATTAGTGATTATTGATATTGAATAAAATATGTGAATATTGAGTGGAAAATTGAAAAAAAATGTATATTGCATTGAAATTGATTTGCATGTGGATTGATATGGAAAAATGTATTAAATTGGATTGAAACTAAATTACAAATGAAATTGAAAATTTGAAAGTTTACTGAATACCCTATTAACTGTATCAAGCTAGTCAGATATAGTTGGCATGCCATAGGATCGGAAGTGTTCAGGGATATTCCGACTGTGTGTCGATGAGACACTATATGTGTCGACTACTGTGACTGTTCCGGATTCATTCCGAAGAGGTACTCCATACCTGACTGTTACTGTTACTATTCTGAATTTATTCCGATAAGGTACTTTGTGTACCGCTACTGTTACTATTACTGTTACCCTTACGGTGTATTCCGGCTTCGGCCAATGAAACACTGTATACTATCCCTGGTGTGTGGGTTGGATCTGTGTATCCGTCCAGGTCCGAGTCATGTTAATAGGGGTAATGAAAAGTATTAAAGACTGTCTAATACTGAATAATTGACTGTTACAAAATAAATGACTGATACTGAATAAATGAATATTATTGATTAACCGATTATTACTGTTGACCGACTGGTACTGAACGATAAACATCAATTGGTTGTTACCGAAGAATATTGGCTATTATTGTAATGAGATAGTACAAAATATTGAATGAAAGGTGAATAATATTATTACTCAAATGAATTGTAAATAGAAGTACTGAATAACTAATTGTTACTGAATAATGGACTACTACTGAATGTTTGAATAATACTGAACACAAGTTATTACTGAATAAATATGAAAAATCGACGGATAATGAATAAACATTGAAACTATATACATTTCAACAAAAGTGATGAACAAGATCTAAGCATTATATTTCAAAAACAAATGATTGAACTATTAGGAGTAATAGATTGAATTCTTAAGGTTCATTGATATATGATTTATTATTGACTTAAGTATCGGTTAATAGAAATACCATTGAGTTCATCCTCAGCGTACGGTTTATTTCCGTGCACAGGTTATGTTAAAGACAGATCATCGAATCAGCATCATATGCTGATCCCGAACTCAGAAAGGTAAAGCATGTTAATTATCAGTAATAGCATATACCTAGGATGTCTTAAGTGTGTTATATTGGATTGTGATAGTAATAGTGAAATAAGTAAATTGATAATTGATAATGATACATGATAAGTGTTTAAAGTTAAGTATTAGATAATATATAAAATGCGTTTGGATTGGTTTAATATTGGTATTTGTATTGGTTATGGATTGAAATTTACAGGACTGGTAAATTTTTAAAATATAAGGTTTATTTTGAGTTCACATAGTTTGTCACACGAGCGTGTGCCTTGGTTGCCACGGCCGTGTCTTAAAGTCAGTATTAGTACACGGGCAGGCCACGCGGACGTGTGTCATGGTCATGTTTAAAAGTCAGTGTTGCACACAGGTTGAGGACACTAGCGTTTCCCATGCCGCATGGGCATGTTAAATTTGCCTCACGGGCGTGTGGTACTGTTTAAAAGAAGTGAATTTAAAATTTCACGAAAAATTTACTAAGCTTTAGGATCGAATTGTTTTAATTACACTTGTAAAGTACTATGGACCCATTAAACATTATATTTAGATGGATATATTCCATTTATACTCGTTATATGCAAATGTATTGCAATGAGTGGTAATACTCAGTAATCCTGTTCCAGTAATGGGACGGGGTTAAGGGTGTTACATTTAGTGGTATCAGAGCTAGCCGAGTTTAGCCGATTCTAGGATTAAGTTGAGTATAGAAAGGAGTCTAGAGGTACATACCATAATTAAGTCGAAATTGAGTCATGATCGGATGCTGATATATTTGTTTGATACTGTTTTATAGTTGAAAATGTTAAATGAATATATTGATGGCATTGATTATGAAATGTATACTGGAGATGAATAGTCTCGTGAATTAAATGGAAATTGAATCGGTAATGTTAAGTAGTAACTCAATGAATAATAGATTATTGAATATTGATCGATGAAATGATAAGAAAAGAGATGATACAAAATTATCTAGAATTATGACTGATGCTCTAAGGTGAGTGTAAAGAACTGTATTTGTTACGAAATCTACCCCTCCTGTTTCTCAATCGGTTCCCAAAGTGCTTCAAGGTATAGAGCTTGACTGGAAGGATAAGTTATCTGTTGCTGGTATAAATATAATGTGGAAGAATTAAAAATTTCAGCTGAATTTGATTTCAAAAGAATTGAAATTGCTTAAAGAAGGTTATCAGGGTTGTAAAGGACATTTCCTTGTTCACCGATTAAATGTTAGAAAAGTATGATATTTCTGTTAAAAGATTCAGCTTGTTAGCGGTGAAAAAGATATTGATCTATGTTGTGATTATAAAAGGGTTATTTGGAAATTTTCTGAAACAAGTTTGAAAGAAATGTATATATTAGTTAGAAATCTCTTGATCAGAGATGTAAAGAATTCCTGAAGCTTAAACAGTGTTATATGATTGTAATTGTATATGAAGGGAATGTGTTCGATTGAATGATTATACCCGATGGTATATTTCGATAGAGACTGTAAAGTACAAATGATTTGAAGACAGTTTAAACGAAGACATAAAGCCGAAAAGTTTAGTAAAAAGAAAAGACAGATTGAGATGAAAGTTAAAACTTCAAGTATAAGATTGAGATACCTAATGCTTTAGTTCAAGATCTTGAGTTACGTTTGAGAAAGATATGGAAAATATGGAATGAAAAGTGGAACATGTGTTAGAGATGATTTACCGGCGAGAATTGCGAATTCAAATTTCTTTCAATTCAAGGGATAAAAATGGTATGCATGGAAATGCAATATTTTTATGATTATTATCCTAGTGATTGTTTGAAGAAAGTTGAGAAAGAAAATTATTCAGATTTCAAGATCGAATAACACAGTTAACAGAGATAGATCATCCTGTAACTTCAGAAATATGAGGGAAAGCCGAAGCATAATAAAGGATTTCATTGTGAAATCTAAAGGATAAATATCATCCAGAGCCTATGTGAATCGTATGTTTCTCTACCGGATGTCATTACAGGTACTTTTTTTTATTGACAGTGATATGATTATTTTAAATTGATAAAGGTTTGATCTATTTCTATGACTGCATGAATTCAGTATCTACTAAAGATTTGCCTACTGAGTTCGCTGAATTTTGGTTGAAGTATCAAATATCCGGATCAGTATTTATAGGCTGATAAGATCTGCAAGAACTATTTAATAATGATACCAGGATATTATTTTCTGTCTGATCTGATGTAATTATTGTTTGATACGATCTTGAGAATGGAATGGTTAATTCTACATGATGCTATGGTAAATTATAAGCGGAAGTATATTATATTGCAAAAGCCAGATGATGAAATGATTTGTTTGAATCAGAGAAGACTGAATGATTTGTCTATTATGATATTAAACATGTCAATACAGAAACGTGCCGGAAGGGGGTTTATGATATTTACTCTACTTATGTATTGGATATTAAAGTGTTCAAGTTAAAGTTTAAATTAGTGACAACAGTGCGAGAGAATTCTGATGTGTTTCTGGAAAAGTTACTCGAATTACTGTTGATTGAAGAAGGATTCTGGATGATATGGTTACTACAGAATGATATGGAAATTGAAATGATCTGATAAACATCAATAAGATTCTGATTAATTGAAAGTTTCATTAACTGAAGTATTAGTTTTGGTTCAGTCTAAAATTCGGTAAAAAAAATTTGTGATTAACAGGGACAGCAGTGTTTTGATACAAGAAGATAAACTAATGGTTTATATTATTGAAAGTTAAAGTCACATGGGAAGAATTATCAGATATATGATTCGGAAGTGGTAGCTATTATTCTTGTATCAAAAGATTAAAATATGATAATTGGTTATCATCCGGGAAAGGCAAATGAAGTTATGTATACTCAGAATTTAAGGTTTTGCTTAGTGTTATGAACTATGAACATCCGACTGTGATCATCTGAAGATGGCTCCATTCTAGTTGAGATAAAAATTAATCTGATTTCTTTACAGCAGGTTTGCAAAGCTCAGAAATGTGATAACTCGTTACCGGTTAAATGGGAATAGTGTACAAATGACTTTTGAATGAACATTTCGGATTGGATCTGATAATTGTCTGCTATTTGAAAAGTAGAAGTTATATCGAAGAATTCAAAACTTATACAGAAGAATTTGCATGAAATTTATAGTAGTACAATATCTACACATGTTGGAGGGAATAAGTTGTACGGTGATTTAAAGAAGATGTGCCAATGACTTGGAATGAAAACTAGTGATGATAACAGAGTGGAAATGGATAGAATTTCTATAGATTTTGAACTCGAATTATCTCTGTCCGTGAAAAAGAAAGATGATATTTGAACAATCATCGAAGGTAAGGCGAAGTCTTTATATTTTATTCTGGTATGAATGAAATTCTTACTTAATAATTATCTGAAATATGGGTTTCTGAGATCGTCAGATTCATGGTATGGTAATTTTTATTATTTTTGATTGAAATACATGGTTTATATTATGATTCTAGAACAAGTACAAGAAGTTCGGGATATGTAATAATAGCTTACAGTACTGTATGAAATTTTGTATGATTGTAAATGTAGAATTTCATTGTATTTGATTAAATATGGTGAGAAAATGAATATGCAAAGTTGTTTGATTTATGAAACCGAAAAAAAAGTGAAAGTGATCGGATTAGATTGAAATCAGTTTCCGACAGACAGAAATTATAAGTGGACTTGAAAGGTCGAGACATCGAGTATTATGCTAATGATAAGGATTTGGTACTTAAAAGATATAGATCAAGTCTTCTGCATGTTACCTCGACAAAAGATATTGAGATCCGAATTGATTTATTGTATGAAAAAGAAGAACCGATTGAGACATTAGCTTGAAAGGTAAAGTCATAGTATTGAGTAAGTAACATGGGAACCGAAAGAAATAGTGAGATCTCTGTAACCTCACCTCCTTTTAGGAAAATTTTGAGGATGAAATTTATTAAAGGGGGGAGAATTGTAATGACCCGAATTTTACTGATGCCGGAAAAGTGTATTTTCGGGTCTTTATTTCTGAAAAGTGGATTCATAAATATTTATTTAAAAATATTTACGAATGTTAAGTGAATAGTCAATTAAAGCTTAATTAAGAGAATTTAGCTTAATTAAGAATAATTAAGTATAAGGATTAAATTGAATAAAGAATAAAAGTTTAATTATAGAATAAAGAAAAGTGAAGGGAAAAAATAGGCAAATAAACCAAAAAGGGTGACAAATGTATGGTTAAAAAAGTTAAATGTGTACAAATATAAATGTTACACATATGTTATACATGTGTATTTACTTATTATATAAGTAAAATAATAATAATTAAATTTTATTATATTAATATTATTTTATATTAAATAAATAAATAAATAAAAGTTATGACAAGTGTAAGGTGATAAATGAATACATGTGTATTAATAAATACACACATGTATAAATAATAAATATTATAATAGTTTAATAATAAAACAAAGAAATAAATGAAATAAAAGAAATGAAAAGAGAAACAAAGAAAACGAAACAGAGAAGAACAGGGGAGAAAGAAAGGAAAGAAAGAAAGAAAGGGAGGAAAGGGAAAATCAAGGTTTTGAAGCTTTAAACTTTAACAGGTAAGTCAATCAAGCCCTTTTTACTTAATTTTGATGTTTTAGAAGTTTTAGAACAAAGTTTTAATGAAATTAAGTTGATATTTTGAAGGTTATTAGATTTCTAGATATTATTCATGTTGAATAAAATGATGAATTATGAGTTTTATTGATAGAAATTTAAGTTAGAAGTTGGAAAATGATTAAATTATAAAGAGAAAGTTAAGTTTTGACATAGTAAGGACTAAGTTGAAAGAAATTCAGAATTTAAGTTTTATGTTGAATACTAAAAGCTGGAATGTATTTTAAGCAACTATAAAGATGAAAACTTAAGTTAATTTTGAAGAAAAAGAATGGTTATGGTGGAAGGACTAAATTGGAATTTATGGAGAAGTTACATGGAAATATTAAGAATGTGATATTAATGACTTTGAATGAATGTAATTTTTTCCGTAGCTAACGTAGCGCCGGAAATGTCATCGAAGAAGGGGAAAGAGAACGTGGACGAGGATATAGAGTAAACTCGAAAATTAGGGTTTGTATTTCTATAAATCGAATCTAATAATTATTTGTTGAATTTATTATTTATATGAATTGTAAGTATTATTATTATTATTATTATTATTATTATTATTATTATTATTATTGTATTGAATTGGATAAAAAAATTCATGAATTATTAGTGATTATTGATATTGAATAGAATATGTGAATATTGAGTGGAAAATTGAAAAAAATGTATATTGCATTGAAATTGATTTGCATGTGGATTGATATGGAAAAATGTATTAAATTGGATTGAAACTAAATTACAAATGAAATTGAAAAGTTGAAAGTTTATTGAATACCCAATTAACTGTATCGGGCTAGTCGGATATAGTTGGCATGCCATAGGATTGGAAGTGTTCAGGGATATTCCGACTGTGTGTCGATGAGACACTATATGTGTCGACTACTGTGACTGTTCCGAAAATGTAATACCCTGAAAATTTTTACCGTAAGATATTATCCTTGATATAGTAAAATAAGGAAATAAAGTGACAAAAAGGGAAATTTTGAGTGATATCAATATTGAGAAGTATATTATGATATATTAATTCAAGAAAGGACTAAATTGTAAAAGTGACAAAAGTTTTGTTGCACAAGAGTAAATATTCATAATTTGAGGGGTTAAAGTGTAAATATGAAAAATTTGAAGGACCAATAGTGTAAATAATTTAAGAGTGGAATGATCTAGAAACTAAGGAAAATAATGAATTAGGACCAAATTGAATAGATGAAGAACTATGAGGGACTAAATTACAATTTTACCAAATAAATGATGACTCAAGGATGAAATTTTAAAAGATAATGAAGGGAAAAATGGTCAATTGGAAGAGAGAGAAATCTAGAAAGTAATAATGATGCTAGAGATATTTTGATATTTTATAATTATTTAATTAGATAAATATTATTTTATTAATACTTTAATAAGATATTTTATTATTATTTTATTAGTATATAAAGAAAGAAAGATGAGAAATTCTCATCCATATTTTCCCATGCACTAATGTGAGAGAAAGAGAGGAAGAAAGAAAGTTTTTCTTTCTTTACAATTTGGGTCTTTTTACCAAAAATTCACCATTTTCACCCAAAAATCAAATGAATTTCCATAGCTACCAAGAGACAAAAATGTTAAGGAGAGCATAGGGAGTTAGAATATCAAGCTGGATTCAAGAAATAGAAGCTGGAGGAGAGAGAAAATAAAGTTAAAGATTAGTATCAATAGAACAAGGTAAGTATATCAAGATTTCAATATGTTTTTAAGTTTGTTATTATTGACAAAGCATGGAAATAATGTTATAGTAGAGTTTTCTTACATAAGGTCTTATGTTTTTGATATGTTAGTGAAGAGAAAATAAGAGAAAGTGATAAGAAATGGTGTAGAAAAAAAAAATAAGGGTGTTATAACATTGTAATTAATAGCTTGCACAAAAACAGTTTGGACAGCAGCAGTAGACTAACTTTGAAAAATCACCATAAATTGTAGAAATCGAATTAGAATATGAAAAAAATATGGAATTAAATCTTATTGAGTATAGTTTCTCATAGAAGAAATGTTGTAAGGAATTAATTTGTAAATTTTGATATATAATGAATTTTGTGAGACAAGGTTAGGATGAATTCGGGTTCCCCTGTTCTCACTTTGAAAAATCATAAAAAATTGAATAAAAATAATTAGGGGCTTAAATTTATATTTCTAAAATCATGAATGAGTCTATTTGTAATAGAAACAAACAATAACATCATTTGAATCCTTTATGAGGAGATAATTAATTTTTGGTGAAGAGGGGTCAGAACTGTCAGACAGCAGAACAGGGGTAACTTTAAAGAATAAACTGTACTTATTGGCTAAACCAAAAATTCTTAAATTTTTATGGTAAGAATATATATGAGTCTAGATTCAGGGAAAATTATCGGATATTAATTTGGAGTTCTATAGATCCAGATATAAATAATTTAGTGACTATGATGCAAATAGACAGCTTGAATATTCATAAAAGTAAATAATAAAAATTATGGATAATGTTACTTACAAGTGTGTTATCTACATTAAGGATGTGGAATGGAGAGGAGGAGGAGGAAAAATATGTATGAATATTCATCTAGCATGGCTAATTTGCATATTTTAGGCTCAGGGACTAAATTGAATAAAAGTAAAACTTTATGGGAAATTTTGTAAACATGTCAGAAATGACCAAATTGCATGAAATGGATTATTTTATTATTTAAATTACAAAATTGAATGAAATTATTAATTTAGTTCAAGATCGGGGGAAAACATGTTTTAGGGATTAAATTGAAAAGTGTTGAAATTATGAAAAATTATGATATTTTATAGAATTCATGGATTGTTATCAATATTTATGAGAATAATAGCTGGAAATAAGGATTAAATTGCAAGAATTTTATTTTCCTGACCCTAAGGATGAAATTGTCATTAATTAAAAGTTTAGGGGCAAAATGGTAATTTTGCCTAGAGCATTAATTAAATGCATTAGAATATGAAATGAATGAAAATGATGATCAAATTTATTTATAAAGATCTGGACGACTCAAATATGAGACTTGATCGTGGAAAAGAAAAGATATCAGATTAATGAAATTATAAACACAAACAAGCAATGAGGTAAGTTCGTGTAACTTGAATTATATTCTTAAATGCTTGAGATTGTATGTTATTTATGTGAATATGATTTGAATGTTCATTGTATGAAAGTTTATGAAACATTGATAAATTTGATAAAAGGAGAAGAAATCCCGGTTGAAAGAAAGGAAAATTCGATGGATCTCTGAAAAGGAATTGATGGTAAAAAGGATCTAGCCCGGACGAGTGATCGTATCCGATATAGCCCTCCGAAGAATATGTGTGAAACGGATTTATCCGGACGGGTAATCCAATTACGGATCAATTTAGCTGGGTGGTAATTGGATCCAAGCTCATTAGAGTAATTGTCGTTGCAGGGGATTTAGCCTGGACTGGTAATCCCACTGTAAGGATGAGGTTTGCAGGAGTGTGCTCTCTGATATGAAATGTGTAAGACCATGGTTGAAAGATACTAAGGCAACCTGTGTGTAAGACCATGATTGAAAGATACCATGGCAACCTGATATGAAATGTGTAAGACCATGGTTGAAAGATACCATGGCAACCTGTGTGTAAGACCATGGTTGAAAGATACCATGGCAACCTGATATGAAATGTGTAAGACCATGGTTGGAAGATACCATGGCAACCTGATATGAGATGTGTAAGACCATGGTTGAAAGATACCATGGCAACGTGACATGAAAAGAATAAGTCTATGGTTGAAAGATACCATGGCAACATGACAGAAAATGAGTAAGACCATAGTTGAAAGACACTATGGCATCACGTTAAAGATAAATAAGACCGTGGATGGGAGACGCTATAACATCATTGAACAATTGATATTCGTGTAAAATGTATCGGATGACGAATGGTTATATGAAATGGTTGTGTGAAATGTTTATAAGAACTGGTCATATGGAAATATATGTACAAAAGCGTTGTATGAAATAATTATGAAAATGGATAAACGAAATAAGTATAAATACATGGAATATAATTTATGTTAAGTTTGATATAAGCTATTACCGAATAAATATACATAAAATATATGGAAATGATTGAGCATAAAATATTGATATAATGAAATGAATGATATATGCTTGTGAAGAAAGCGGTAAGAGCATGATATGTTTCATGACATGTACATATATGATTATCTTTGATATGTTGATACAAGGAAATTATGTAATTGAGACTATTATTAAACTCAAGTGCGACATGTCGAGAAAATAGATATATCAATGTTGAATTTATATGAGATATGTGCAAGTATACTAACAATGTTGTTGTTTGATGCTTATACAAGTGCCAAACTGTTGATTGAATGATAATATATTTATTTTATATGATGCATTGAATCGGTAAGTATTTTAATTTTTTTAAGTGATCTGCAAATGGTAGTAATGCTCCGAAACCCTATTCTGGTAGCGGATACGGGTTAGGGGTGTTACATTTAGTAGTATCAGAGCTACGGTTTAGTCAGTTCTCGGACTAAACGTAGTATATGTGAAGTCTAAAAACACATGTCATTATAATATGTGATAGTATGATATCTCCCGACTCTGATGAGATTTGTTTTACTTATAAAATAAGATGCTTTCTAACCCAAGATAATTCTGATAATGCTAAAAACGATACTCAGGTATATGAGTACATAGTTGATTAGAATGAATCGGAATTCATAAAGGTATGAATAAATACATGTCGATGATGAATGCTATGTGTATTATTAAAAGTAAATTATATTGCTACACGAAATATTGTGCTGATGACTAAATTACAAAATATATAAAAGTGGTATATGAAGTACATGATAAGGATTATTAGTAAATTATGGATGAATAGTGAATTTTGAAAAATATTACATGTATTAAAGGTAGAGAAAACATAAATAAACGGATTATTGGTACAAGGATTAAATTGTAAAGCATGTAAAAGCATTATGCGAAAGGTGTAAAAGTGATATGTGTGCATGAAATAATTTGCCCAAGTAGACAAGATTAGAACTACTAGGAAATTAAGGGACCTCAGCATGCTCTCTGATTACTAGCACGTTAGTGCTATCTGATTATTAGCACATTCAGCACATTCGTACTCTCTGTATAACACTTTAGTGTTCTCTGTTTAATAGTGCATAATAACGCACCTCTGTATAAGTCCCGTATATCCGAAGTGTTCTATCTAGTCTACTGGGCCTCTGCTAAGTAAAAAGTAAACAATTTTCGTTATGAGGAAAAGGATTATCTCTGAGTAAAAATGTTAATTATGATGAAGCAGAACTCGTAAAAGTACAGATAAATGTTTTATAGTACTTGAGAATGATAAATGTTATATGAGTAAATACATGACAATTAAATTATGAGGCTTTACGATCTATACCCCTTTACTAATACAGTTATATGCAATGAAAGTCATGAGATTTATATTTATTAAGTTCAGAAGCAAAAAGTGAAAAGCTCAATGGTTGAACAATTGATAATGCAGTCGGAACTGAGAATGAGTTAATAAGTAAAGATGGGTTCTGAATAGAGATATCAGATTTTTCTTAAACTAGTTGAGATATACAATATCACTGTTAAAGAAAGAAGTTATTTTTGGGAAAATTGATTTATTTAAATATAGTATTTACAGAATAGTTAACTGAAAATTTCTTCCGAATTAGTTTTTTTGAGTGAAGTAAATAATGTGAAATTATTGATGACTATACTAGTCAATAGATTGGTGAATAAATTGCAAAAATATTTGAATATAGCCGTTATAACTGGGTATATTATAGTAAATTTTTTTTGGGATTTTATATGGGTATCTTATATATATACTGATATTTTCAGAGGCATATGGAACTGTTCATGTTTGGATGCTATAATCAATATATGGAAAGGTTGGATAAATATGCTAATAGACAGAAATTATCGCAAGTCTGATTAATTCACAAGTGGTACTTCTCTATCTTTCTTTGGTTTTCCAAGCCAATATATGTGATAGAACACTTGATAATAAGATTCATATGATATTATTTTCTATTTACATTGGTAGAAGCTCGAAAGGCAAATGTGAAATATTGTATTGAAAATAAATTGTGAAATGAAAGGATAGAGAATGGACATAAATGATAAATTGGGTAAATATGTATAGAAAGAAACTATAGAACTACAGAAATAATGAAATTCATGATCAAAAGAGAACAACGAAATTTCGAGGACGAAATTTATTTAAGGGGGAGAGAAATGTAATACCCTGAAAATTTTTACAGTAAGATATTATCCTTGATATAGTAAAATAAGAAAATAAAGTGACAAAAAGGGAAATTTTGAGTTATGTCAATATTGAGAAGTATATTATGATATATTAATTCAAGAAAGGACTAAATTGTAAAAGTGAGAAAAGTTTTGTTACACAAAAGTAAATATTCATAATTTGAGGGGTTAAAGTGTAAATATGAAAAATTTGAAGGACCAATAGTGTAAATAATTTAAGAGTGGAATGATCTAGAAACTAAGGAACATGGATGAATTAGGACCAAATTGAATAGATGAAGAACTATGAGGGACTAAATTATAATTTTACCAAATTAAATGATGACTCAAGGATTGAATTTTAAAAGATAATGAAGGAAAAATGGTCAATTGGAAGAGAGAGAAATCTAGAAAGTAATAATGATGCTAGAGATATTTTGATATTTTATAATTATTTAATTAGATAAATATTATTTTATTAATACTTTAATAAGATATTTTATTATTATTTTATTAGTATATAAAGAAATAAAGATGAGAAATTCTCATCCATATTTTTCCATGCATTAACGTGAGAGAAAGAGAGGAAGAAAGAAAGTTTTTCTTTCTTTACAATTTGGTCATTTTACCAAAAATTCACCATTTTCACCCAAAAATCAAATGAATTTCCATAGCTACCAAGAGACAAAAATGTTAAGGAGAGCATGGGGAGTTAGAATATCAAGTTGGATTTAAGAAATAGAAGCTGGAGGAGAGAGAAAATAAAGTTAAAGATTAGTATCAATAGAACAAGGTAAGTATATCAAGATTTCAATATGTTTTTAAGTTTGTTATTATTGACAAAGCATGGAAATAATGTTATAGTAGAGTTTTCTTACATAAGGTCCTATGTTTTTGATATGTTAGTGAAGAGAAAATAAGAGAAAGTGATGAGAAATGGTGTAGAAAAAGAAAATAAGGGTGTTATAACATGGTAATTAATAGCTTGCACAAAAATAGTTTGGACAGCAGCAGTAGACTAACTTTGCAAAATCACCATAAATTTTAGAAATCGAATTAGAATATGAAAAAAATACGGAATTAAATCTTATTGAGTATAGTTTCTCATAGAAGAAATAGTGTAAGCAATGGATTTGTAAATTTTGAGATATAATGAATTTTGTGATAAAAGGTCAGAATGAATTCGGGTTCCCCTGTTCTCACTTTGAAAAATCATAAAAAATTGAATAAAAATAATTAGGGGCTTAAATTTATATTTATAAAATCCTGAATGAGTCTATTTGTAATAGAAACAAACAATAAAATCATTTGAATCCTTTATGAGGAGATAATTAATTTTTGGTGAAGAGGGGTCAGAACTGTCAGACAGCAGAACAGGGGTAACTTTAAAGAATAAACTGTACTTATTGGCTAAACCAAAAATTCTGAAATTTTTATGGTAAGAATATATATGTGTCTAGATTCAGGGAAAATTATCAGATATTAATTTGGAGTGCTATAGATCCAGATATAAATAATTTAGTGACTATGATGCAAATAGACAGCTTGAATATTCATAAAAGTAAATAATAAAAATTATGGATAATGTTACTTACAAGTGTGTTATCTACATTAAGGATGAGGAATGGAGAGGAGGAGGAGGAAAATATGTATGAATATTCATCTAGCATGGCTAATTTGCATATTTTAGGCTCGGGGACTAAATTGAATAAAAGTAAAACTTTATGGGAAATTTTGTAAACATGTCGAAATGACCAAATTGCATGAAATGGATTATTTTATTATTTAAATTACAAAATTGAATGAAATTATTAATTTAGTTCAAGATCGGGAAAACATGTTTTAGGGATTAAATTGAAAAGTGTTGAAATTATGAAAATTATGATATTTTATAGAATTCATGGATTGTTATCAATATTTATGAGAATAATAGCTGGAAATAAGGATTAAATTGCAAGAATTTTATTTTCCGACCCTAAGGATGAAATTGTCATTAATTAAAGTTTAGGGCAAAATGGTAATTTTGCCTAGAGCATTAATTAAATGCATTAGAATATGAAATGAATGAAAATGATGATCAAATTTATTTATAAAGATCCGGACGACTCAAATATGAGACTTGATCGTGGAAAAGAAAAGATATCAGATTAATGAAATTATAAACACAAACAAGCAATGAGGTAAGTTCGTGTAACTTGAATTATATTCTTAAATGCTTGAGATTGTATGTTATTTATGTGAATATGATTTGAATGTTCATTGTATGAAAGTTTATGAAACATTGATAAATTTGATAAAAGGAGAAGAAATCCCGGTTGAAAGAAAGGAAAATTCGATTGATCTTTGAAAAGGAATTGATGGTAAAAAGGATCTAGCCCGGACGAGTGATTGTATCCTGATATAGCCCTCCCGAAGAATATGTGTAAAACGGATTTATCCCGGACGGGTAATCCGAATTACGGTCTGAATTTAGCCTGGACTGGTAATTCAGATCCAAGCTCATTAGAGTAATTATCGTTGCAGGGGATTTAGCCTGGACTGGTAATCCCACTGTAAGGATGAGGTTTGCAGGAGTGTGCTCTCTGATATGAAATGTGTAAGACCATGGTTGAAAGATACCAAGGCAACCTGTGTGTAAGACCATGATTGAAAGATACCATGGCAACCTGATATGAAATGTGTAAGACCATGGTTGAAAGATACCATGGCAACCTGTGTGTAAGACCATGGTTGAAAGATACCATGGCAACCTGATATGAAATGTGTAAGACCATGGTTGAAAGATACCATGGCAACCTGATATGAGATGTGTAAGACCATGGTTGAAAGATACCATGGCAACGTGACATGAAAAGAATAAGACCATGGTTGAAAGATACCATGGCAACATGACAGAAAATGAGTAAGACCATAGTTGAAAGACACTATGGCATCACGTCAAAGATAAATAAGACCGTGGATGGGAGACGCTATAACATCTGTTGAACAATTGATATTCAGGTAAAATATATCAGATGACGAATGGTTATATGAAATGGTTGTGTGAAATGTTTACAGGAACTGGTCATATGGAAATATATGTACAAAAGCGTTGTATGAAATAATTATGAAAATGGATAAAAGAAATAAGTATAAATACATGGGATATAATTTATGTTAAGTTTGATATAAGCTATTACCGAATAAATATACATAAAATATATGGAAATGATTGAGCATAAAATATTGATATAATGAAATGAATGATATATGCTTGTGAAGAAAGCGGTAAGAGCATGATATGTTTCATGACATGTACATATATGATTATCTTTGATATGTTGATACAAGGAAATTATGTAATTGAGACTATTATTAAACTCAAGTGTGACATGTCAAGAAAATAGATATATTAATGTTGAATTTATATGAGATATGTGCAAGTATACTAACAATGTTGTTGTTTGATGCTTATACAAGTGCCAAACTGTTGATTGAATGGTAATATATTTATTTTATATGATGCATTGAATCGGTAAGTATTTTAATTTTTTTAAGTGATCTGCAAATGGTAGTAATGCTTCAAAACCCTGTTCTGGCAGCGGATACGGGTTAGGGGTGTTACAGGTACTTCGTACCTGACTATTACTGTTACTGTTCTGGATTTGTTCTGATGAGGTACTTTGTGTACCACTACTGTTTCTGTTACTGTTATTGTTACCCTTACGGTGTATTCCGGCTTCGGCCGATGAAACACTATATACTATCCCTGGTGTGTGGGTTAGATCCGTGTATCCGTCCAGGTCCATGTCATGTTAATAGGGGTAATGAAAAGTATTAAAGACATGCGCTCTTGAATAATTGATATTCTGAGTAAATGACTGATACTGAATAAATGAATATTATTGATTAACCGATTATTACTGTTGACCGACTGGTACTGAACGGTAAAGATCAATTAGTTGTTACCAAAGAATATTGACTGTTATTAAAATGAGATAGTACAGAATATTGGATGAAAGGTGAATAATATTATTACTCAAATGAATTGTAAACAGAAGTATTGAATAACTAATTGTTACTGAATAATGGACTACTACTGAATGTCTGAATGATACTGAACACAAGTTATTACTGAATAAATATGAAAAATCGATGGATAATGAATAAACATTGAAACTGTATACATTTCAACGAAAGTGATTAACAAGATCTTAGCATTATATTTCAAAAACAAATGATTGAACTATTACGAGTAATAGATTGAATACTCAAGGTTCATTTATATATGATTTATTATTGACTTAAGTATCGGTTAATAGAAATACCACTGAGTTCATACTCAGCGTATGGTTTGTTTTCGTGCCCAGGTCAGGTTAAAGATAGATCGTTGAATCAGCATCATAAGGTGATCCCAAACTCAAAAAGGTAAAGCATGTTAATTATAAGTAATGGCATGTACGTAGGATGTCTTAAGTGTGTTATATTGGATTGTGATAGTAATAGTGAAATAAGTAAATTGATAAATGATAATGATACATGATAAGTGTTTAAAGTTAAGTATTAGATAATATATAAAATGCGTTTGGATTGGTTTAATATTGCTATTTGTATTGGTTATGGATTGAAATTTACAAGATTGGTAAATTTTTAAAATACAAGGTTCATTTTGAGTTCACATAGTTTGTCACACGGGAGTGTGCCTTGGTTGCCACGGCCGTGTCTTAAAGTCAGTATTAGTACACAGGCAAGCCACGCGGATGTGTGTCATGGTCGTGTTTAAAAGTCAGTGTTGCACACAGGTTGAGGACACGAGCATGTCCCATGCCGCACGAGCATGTTAAATTAGCCCTACGGGCGTGTGGTACTGTTTAAAAGAAGTGAATTTAAAATTTCACGAAAAATATAATAAGCTTTAGGATTGAATCTCGGTTTGTTTTAATTACACTTGTAAAGTACTGTGGACCCATTAAACATTATATTTAGATGGATATATTGCATTTATACTCATTTATGTGCAAATGTACTGTAATGACTGGTAATACTCAGTAATCCTATTCCGGTAACAAGACGGGGTTAAGGGTGTTACACACCCAGCCAACACACCAAAACCGCAACAAAGCTGCCAGTAACAGTAATGCAGCAAAGCTGCCAGTATCAAGCTTAAAGCCATCAGTAGGTCCACAGTCGTCTTGCACGCCCCGTTCGACCATATTAGTATAATATACTTCCTCTATAATAGTATCCCAATCCCCACACAGATTGATATGTCATAAATCATGTGTATGCAGAATGTCATACTCGGTACAGTCAAATCATAGCAAAAATCAGTCATTTACCCTCGATGGGTAAAATAGTTATTTTACCCTATAGGGGTATTTTGGTCATTTTACCTGTCTTGGGGTTTAGGTACTCATTTCGACCCATCAGAAGGTCTACAGTCGCCTCGAGCGACTCGTACAACTCTAACAGTTATAACAGTGTAAATGGGCCCAAAGCCCATTATGCAGCCCAAGTAGGCCCACACGCCCGTGTGGCCCATCAAGCCCATAAATACCACGGCCATGTGAACTACACAACCCATTTCATTAATTACCATATATCGTGAATTTATCCGTGTGGGGCCCACAAGCCCATTGGGCCCACACAACCTATTTCTGCCTATCGAGGCCCATAACAGCCTAAACCCATGAGAATGCCCATGGTGGCTTCTACCGTCTTATGCCCATGATTCATGGGCTTGGCTTACCACATGAGCGTTCCCACACCCATGTGGCTTTTTGGCTTTTGCCATACTACAGTCTATTCTGTGTGTGAATACATACCTGCTTGCGAAAAGAGCGCAGTTCCCTCGAACACCAACCTATATTCAACCATATCCCTAACGTCAGTCCTTTAACAAATGGGTAACTAACCCTTTAATAGTACTTATCCAAATCATGATTCGACATTTACCTTGCTTGAACACTTAAGGTTCCTCACCTCTTAGATGCTACCGAAGATCGATTATAGATTGCTACAGATCAACTGCATTCAGACCGGAATTCCATTATCCTCTAAAAGAAAATTTGCATAAATAATTGAACCAACAATAACACTTACCAAAGATAATTGTGAAACTGATTCTAAGGGATGGAAAACAATTGATTCACAATCTCCACAAGATAGCCGCTACGACGAGGCAAAACTAGCACCACCACTCCCCTAAGAACATCAATCAGAAAGAGAAGGTTAAAAGTGAACCATAGATACGATAGAAGAGAAAAGAATGAACAGAGACTACATCCAAAAACACCGTACTTATCACCAAGATCGACGGAGAAGGATAAAAGCAAGAATTGGTTCACAAGGGTCAATGCAGGAGTATTATTTAGCTAACAAAGATTAGGTTGCACTGAAGGGAAGGAGGAAGAAAAATAAAGAATGGATCAGTCACCACAGGCTAAAACCAAAAGAGGCAAAGAGGTAAGCAGACCATAGATATTCGGCCAAGAAGAAAGCCGTTTGAGAAAATGTGCACAGGAGAAGAAAATTGTGGACAAGAAGTTTTGGTGAAAGAAGTAAATTCATAGCAGCTATGACCAAAAAGGTACTTCCAAACAGCACAAGTCGACTTTAGAAACAAAAGAAAAGAACCCCAATTGCCCAAAAACCTGTAAGAAGAAAAGAGAGGAAGAACAAAAAGAGTTAACAAGCCTTAAGTTTTTAGGAAAAGCAACCTCAGTCGAAATTCTGTGTGCTTACTGTCCAATTTCGGCACCACACATTCAAACACTCAAATTCCTTATTTTTCTCCTAAAATCTCTCCATAATCTTCTCCTTAATTTCCTCCCCAATCCTCTCATTGATTTCCTCTACATAACACTCCCTGACCAAGTCAAACTCCACTCAACAGAGTCTTAAACCACATCTACTTCTTACACGGCAAGAGTAGCAAAATAAATACTCTATTACATTGCCATGACTTGAACCTCAAACCTCCAGCAACTACCACACGCCACTTACACCACAGGACCACAAGCTCATTTGTGTCAAATATTACCTTATTTAATTAAAGAAGCCTACTATCTAGAATTAAGGGCCTTATTCACTTAAAATTAAAATTTTTGCTAAAGCCCAAGTTTGAACCCAGGACTTCTCAAACACTTCCCAACATACTTAACCATTGAAACAAACATGTGTTTGTGTCATTTTCTTGTACAACTAAATACTTATGTGCATTCTCCTAGCTGTTCCCATGCTCAAGGCCTATTCCTTCTAGGCCCAAATTCAGGGCGTTACAATATGGGTCCATTGGGACAATGAAATCAAGCAGCTATTTTACTGTAATTATGGTGATCTGCCTATCTACTCGACATCAAGGTGGACAAGCACTTGTCTTGGGCTCTGGCTCAATTTTGGAATCCCGCCTACAGCTGTTTTACCTTTAGGAAGGTGGATTTGGTGCATACTATGGAGGAGTATACAGCCTTGCTTCATTGTCCGAAGATTCAAGCTAACAAGGTCTATTCTAGAGCCGTTAATGTCTCGACCTTCATAAAGAAGTTAGTGAATATCATGGGAATAAGTCAACAATGGGTCACGGTGTGGTTCAAGCAAAAAGGAGAAAGCAAATGTATTCCCTGGAAAAGTTTGCAAGATTTGATTTTGACACACCCAGATACGAAGAAAAGGGTCGATGTCTTTGCTTTGAGCATTTCTGGGCTGATGGTTTTCCCTAAAGCCCTAGGACACGTAGATGAGGCAATTTCAGATTTGTTTGATCGACTTGATAAGAGGGTCACGCTTGTACCCGCAATTTTGGCCGAAATATTCAGATCTTTGAGCGAGTGAGGGAAGATTCATCAGATGTGCGC
Organism: Gossypium arboreum; assembly: GCF_025698485.1. Taxonomy (NCBI): domain Eukaryota; kingdom Viridiplantae; phylum Streptophyta; class Magnoliopsida; order Malvales; family Malvaceae; genus Gossypium; species Gossypium arboreum. Next base: position 30,919,781 of record NC_069074.1, on the reverse strand, counting down.
AACTACTGCTAGCTTGGTTTCACAGCCATTTTTGGAAAGTAGACAAAGTTTTTTATCAGGTATTCTCCGAGAATTATTCTCCACTAAAAGAAATAGTGGCTACACCAAGACGGGACGACATATCGGAGGAAAAATGGATAGCAATCCTCCAAAATTTCCAAGAAGAGGACGTTGAGTGAAGAGCTCCTTGGATGGTCCCGATGAGATTCTGTACCAGTGTGGGGATTTTGATTGGGTCCCTCTACTAGGGATTTGGGTAGCCGTCGGATATGCTTATTTTCTCGTGTTGAGACAGTACAGATCGAGACAGTTCATACCAACAACCCAGGGGTTAGCTCAGTGCGAGTTTTCGTATAAGGGGATAACTATAAGAAAATGGTACGAGAAATGTCCAACGCTGGGAACCAGACTCGCCGGATGAAAAGATTTGCTGTAGGTCTAATGATGACCCCTGAATATAATGGGTGGTGGAGTAAAAAAATCAACGACAACATCCCTGGGCCAAGTCAAGAAGGTGCACAATCGATGAAAGAATCCCTACAAGTGGTCTCATCCGAGCTAGAGATCATAAAGCAGGATTTTGAGAAAAGAAATTCTAAGCTAGGAAAGAAGATAGAACAACTGGAGGAGGAAAAAATACATTTGAGATAAGATGTTGATGTTCAGAAATTAGAGACTAAGAAATTAAGAAAAGGAACAAATGATGCCGAAGAAGATTTGGATAGTCTGAAAATAGATTATAAGAAGTTACGTTTATCAATGAGAACCGCCGGATTAGGAAAAATGTCAGAGCAATGGCGACACAAGATTTAAGAAGAAAAACTAGAGTTGATCAATGGGAGAGAAAATTAGAAAATGCTTAGGTTCGAAAAGAGGCCCTAGAAAAGAGTTTGTTAAAAAGCCGAAGTGAAAAAATCGAATTAAAGGCTAGAGTGGCAGAACTAGAAAAGTTGCTTCATCAGTATCGTAGTCGCAATTCTGCAATTAAGTTGAAGGTGAGTTTAAACTAGATTGAAGAGCTGAAAAGGAAGATAGAAGAACTCAAGACTACGTTACAAAATTACGAACTCCTGGTTGAACTCCTTCAAGCAAATGATGAGTGTTGGAAAGAGCAACTCTACTGTTCTTAGGATCAAGTTAGGGATAGAGATTATATTATGGGTAAAACTGTGGCTTAGATATGAGAGGTGGCCAATCATTTACAGACCCTAGCAGTTCAGGCTAATGTGCTAAGTGTGAAATATGAATTAGAATTGGACCGGGGTCGAGAGCTAGCTTGGCTTCTTAGGAAAGTCAAAACTTTAAGCAATAGGGCAAAGCCATATATGTAATACGCTTTATGTAAAGAATTTTTTTCTAGTAAAGTAATTCTAAATGGAATTGAATAAGAGTCGATGCCTTTTTTTTTTTGCATTCATCCCATGCATTTGAATTACATCACATCATATGCATTAAATTTCACAAAAGGACCTTAATTAATTAAAAATTATTTCATTTAATCTGGAAACCGACAAAAGTCTATCAACTAAGCATTGTTACAGTACTCATGCCAAGACTAATAATTGACTAAAAATTAGAAAGGCTAGAACAGATGCAAAGAGATATGCAAGATCAGCTAGAAATACAGATGCAAGAACAATTGGCTAAAATTCAACAAGACATGGGAGAATAGATGTTAGAATCCCAAAAGAATATGATGAATCAGTTAACCCGGTTACTGATTGGAGGGCTAGAAAAAGAAAAAAAACCCTATGGTCAATCCCGAGGACAATAATAAGGACCCTGCTTATCCTCTAAGCTTTACCCCAACAAACATCCAAGCACAACTAAACGCATATCCACAAAGGGTGCCCGTTAACATCAGGCCCCAATATCAGGCAAGTACCTCAACACCAATAGGCTTTACGACAGGTTCAGGCTCCAACCTAGGAGACAATCCAGCAAATCCTGTTGTCCCTGATCTTGATGATATAGCCAAAATAGAAAAGGCGAGAGTAGAGCTCCTAAAATAGCTTGAAGACTGATGCAGATGGTTAGAAGAAAAATTTAAAGTAATGGAAAATGCTAATTATCATTGTGGAATCGATGCTAAGGATTTGAGCTTGGTTCCAGACCTAGTGCTTCCCATTAAGTTCAAAACTCCAGAGTTTGAGAAATATAGTGGGACTAGCTCCCCCGAAGCTTGCATTACAATGTTTTGTCAGAAGATAACAGGATATGTTAATAATGATCAACTATTGATTCACTGCTTCCAAAATAGTCTAGTTGGGGCAGCATCTAAATGGTACAACCAATTGAGCTGTACCAAAATCAATTCATGGAAGGACTTAGCACAAGCTTTTATGAAGTAGTATAGTCATGTGACGGATATGACCCCTGATAGAATCACATTGCAAAACATGGAGAAGAAACAAAATAAGAGCTTCAGGCAATATGCTCAAAGGTGGAGGGAAGTCACTATACAACTCCAACCACCTCTCCTAGAAAAAGAAACCATAATGCTTTTCATCGACATTCTAAAGGCTCCATTCATCACTCACATACTGGTAAGTGCCACTAAGAGTTTTTCAAACATAGTGATGATCGAAAAATGATTGAAAATGCAGTGGGGAGCTGTATGATAGATGCGAAGGAAGGCACCAAAAGGTCAGCCCCAAGGAAAAGGGAGAATGAGGTGAATAATGCAAGCACGTATAACAAAGGTTATTCAAAACAAATCACTGTAAGTCAACCGAAGACAGTAACCACCAGCCAGTAGGGCCCCCTAAGAGAAGAATCTAACACAAGCACAAATATAGAAAGACTACAATTCACGCCCATACCAATGACGTATAGGGAGATATATCAGAGTCTATTTGGTGCACACATGGTATCCCCTTTTTCCTTAAAACCGATGTAACCTCCATTTCCCAAATGGTATGACACAAATGTTCAATATGAATACCATGCAGGGATCACTGACATTCAATTGAAAATTGCACCGCATTTAAAAAGTTGATCGAAAGGTTCATAAAAATGGGGATTGTAAAGTTCGACGATCCATCAGTGGCAGGAAACTTATTACCCAATCATGCTAACGAAGGGGTAAACGGGATAATTGAAGGTAGGGGTAAGAAAATCAAATGTGATGTTGCGGAAGTTAAAACCCCACTAAGATGGGTTTGGAAAGATATAGTAAAAAGGGGATTAATTGTACCAAATTCAGAGAAAAGATTTGAAGGGATGAGGAACTATTGTGAGTTCCATAAAGGAAAAGGGTATAAGATCTAAAAATGCACCGAGTTCAGGGCCCTAGGGCAAGACATGATGGACAATAAAGAATATGAAAATGTTAAAAGCCCAGAAGAGGGAAATATATGCGCGTCGGAGGGAGAATCGACAATGAAGGTCCAGAAAGTTAACTACCTAGTGGTCATCATCTCACAACCAAGAAGCAATAAAGTTGGAGTACAAATGGCACCAAAGGTCATAATCTAGAAACCTGCAGTTTTTCCCTATAAAGACAATAAGAGAGTCCCATGGAATTATGACTGCAATGTGACGATCCTGGGAGAGGAATACCTAGCTAGCACTTTAAGAAAGGACCAGGATGTAGGTTTCTACAAGCGTAGCGGGAGGCGCTACGATTCAACAAATGCAAGAGCGGAGCCAATAAAAGGAAATCCTTGGTGGTAGAACAAAAAAAAGAAAAGGCGGCAAAACTTGAATCGCCTGTTAACGAGCCGGTAAATGAAAAGGAGGCTAAGGAATTCTTGAAATTCTTAAAATACAATGAGTACAGAATTGTAGAGCAGCTACATAAACAACCAGCTCACATATCAGTGCTGGCTTTACTCTTAAGCTCGGAGGTACATCGTAGCACATTGATGAAAGTATTAAACAAAACTTAAGTTGCTAATGATATCTTTGTCAACAAGCTAGACCATTTGGTTAACAACATAAGAACCGATAATTTTATTTTCTTTAATGATGATGAAATACCACCCGGGGGCATAGGATTGACTAAGGCTCTACACATCACCACCTGCTACAAGGGATATACACTGCCAAGGGTGTTAATTAATAATGGATTGGTCCTGAATGTCTTACCCTTATCCATATTGAATAGGTTGCCTGTGGATAGCTCTCACATGAAGACATGCCAAAACATAGTGAGGACATTCGATGGCACCGAAAGAAGAGTAAGGGAAGAATTGAAATACCCCTTTTGATTGGCCGAAACACGTACAAGGCAGACTTCCTGGTGATGGACATCAAGCCTTCTTACAACTGCTTATTAGGAAGGCCTTAGACACATTCAACGGAGGCAATACTTTCATCATTGCACCAAAAGTTGAAGTTAGTAACAGAAGGTTGGCTGGTGACGATAAATGCAGAACAAGACATCATTGCAGCTGTAACCAGTGACGCACCATATTTAGAGGCAAACAACAAAGCAATTGAATGTTCCTTTCAAACTTTGGAATTTATGAACGCAACATTCATTACCGAAGGGAACAAGATCCCAATGCCTAAGATATCTAAGACTACGAGAAAGGGCTTACAACTGACAATCGAAAAAGGATCCTTACCAAAAAGAGGACTCGGGAGATACCTCCAAGGAAATGTTGAATTACCAATACTAAAAGACAAACAAGACTATTTCGGTTTAGGATATAAGCCAGATGCGAGACAAAAAAGAAGGAACTAGAGAAGAAGCATGAGAGGAGGAGAGCAAGTTTGAGCGGGGAAGAGATAAAATGGGAACCAATGACATTCCCACACATATCCAGAACTTTTGTGTCAGGAGGAATTATTCACCCTGAGCGAGAGATGTTGGGGAATTTGGACATCAACGCCATATCCGAAGAAGGAATTGGAGAAGAGTTTGTCGGGCATTTATCCTTATGTACCTGGAAGTGTTCTGGACAACTAGACTACGGAAGAGATTCCTGTAGTTTTTAGAGCTAATTTAGAGTAATGTTTAAAACACACTTATTGCATTAAGCCTAGGAGTAATAAGAATCCTTTTGTGAAATAGGTTTGTGTCCAAAATCTTTATTTCAATAAAATGAATCTTTGATATCATTTTGAGCAAATATTATTTTGTTTCCATTTCATTCATAATCATACCATACAAACAATTATTCTTAGATTCTTTTGTTCTTTGAACTTTCTTTTATTCTTCATTCATAATCATACTATACAAATAATTATTCTTAAATTATTTTGCTCTTTGGATTTTCCTTCATCCCCATAACAAGTCTCTAGATATCAATGATATGAGCGACGCTGTTAAGGACTCAGAGTCTCCTTTTGAGCAAGATAAGTATATAGAGGATTCTCATGATTTTGAAGATGACCGAGGTTGTGACCTATCTCCTGAGTTTTTAAGTATGGTAGAATAAGAAGAGAAACAAATCCTCACAAAGAGTCAGTAGAAATTGTGAGTTTAGGAGAGGGAAAAGAGGTGAAGCTTGGAGCTTACATCATGACAGAGACAAAGCAAGACCTCATTGAGTTACTCAAAGAATTCAAGGGTGTCTTCACATGATCATATCAAGACATGCCCAGGTTGAGTACTAATATTGTGGTATATCGACTCCTCATAAAGGAAGAGTGTAAGCCAGCTCAACAGAAGCTCCAAAGGATGAGGCCCTATGTTTTGCAGAAAATAAAAAAAGAGGTCAAGAAGTAGTTCGATGCTGGATTCTTAAAAGTGGTTAAATACTCAAAATGGGTAGCCAATATTGTCTACGTCCCTAAAAAAGATGGAAAGATACGAATGTGTGTAGACTACAGGGATTTGAATAAAGCCAGCCCGAAAGACAATTTCCCACTACCTCATATCGACACTTTAGTAGACAACACGGCAGGTCACTCACTGTTCTCCTTCATGGATGGTTTCTCCTAATACAACCAGATCAAGATGCATCCTGAAGACATGGAGAAAACCATGTTCGTAACCATGTGGGGAACATTTTAACATAAGGTGATGCCATGTGGACTAAAAAATATGGGACCAATGTATCAAAGAGTCATGATAACCCTATTCCATGATATGATGCACAAAGAAATCGATGTTTATGTCGATGATATGATTGCAAAATCTAGAACAAAAAAGGAGTATGTGTAAGTCCTGAGGAAACTATTCTTAAGGTTAAGAAAGTTTCAGCTAAAGCTCAATCCAGTGAAGTGTACCTTCGGAGCCAGGTCTGGAAAGTTGTTAGGATTTGTAGTCAGTGAAAAAGGGATTGAGATCGACCCAGACAAAGTTAAAGCCATACAAGATCTACCTCTATCGTGTACTCAAAAATAAGTTTGAGGTTTCCTAAAAAGACTAAATTACATCGCCCGGTTCATTTCACAGCTAACTGAGAAATGTGACCTCATATTCTGTCTCTTTAAGAAACACAATCTAGGTGTATGGGATGAAGAATGCCAGAAGACTTTTGACAAAGTTAAACATTTCTTGTCCAATGCTCAGTGCCAATGCCACCCAACCAAATAAGTCACTGATATTGTACTTAGCGATATTTGACAATTCCATGGGATGCATGCTCGGCCAACATGATGAGTTAGGAAGGAAAGAAAGAGCGATATACTACCTAAGTAAAAAGTTCATTGAATGTGAGATAAGGTACTCACCGATTGAGAAATTGTGTTACGCCTTAATCTAGACAACCGAAGACTAAGACAGTACATGTTGTATCACACCACTTGGCTCATCTCAAAACTAAACCCTCTAAAGTATATAATGGAGTTGACAGCTTTGAATGGAAGGATGGCCCGATGGCAAATTCTACTTTTTGAATTTGATATAGTCTATGTGAATTAGAAAGCTGTAAAAGGGAGTGCAATAGTAGATTTTCTGGCCAGCAGAGCTTTGGAAGATTACGAGCCCTTAAACTTTGATTTCCTGAATGAAGATCTGATGTATGTTTCAACCACTGAAGAAGACTCTCAAGAAGGCCATCCTTGGAAGTTAAACTTCGACGGAGTTTCAAACGCTGTGGGTAATGGAATTGGGGCAGTCCTAGTATCTCCAAACGGAGATCATTATCCCTTTACTAGTAAATTGGATTTTGATTGCACGAATAATATGGCAGAATATGAAGCATGCATCATGGGTATCTGTACAACCATAGAATGCAAAATCAAAGTGCTAGAGGCATATGGGGATTCTGCACTAGTGATCTATCAGCTCAAAGGAAAATGAAAGACAAAAGACCCCAAATTGATCAATTATCGAAGGATAGTTCTGGAGTTAATTGAAGAGTTTGATGAAATCACTTTCTACTACCTCCAGCGAGATGAAAACCAGATGGCCAATGCCCTAGCTACTTTAGCTTCCATGATCAAAGTAAATAAACAAGAGGATATGAAACCTATCTAGATAAGTATTTATGAAGCTCCGACTCATTGTTACAACATCAAAGAAAAAGAAAATGATGATCACCCTTAGTACCACGATATACTGCGATATGTGAAAAATCATGAATACCCTGACCAGACAACTGAGAATGATAAAAGGATATTGAGAGGACTGGCCATTGATTATGTCTTAGATGAGGAGATCCTATACAAAAGAAGAAAGGATCAGGTGCTATTACGATGTGTGGACGCTGTTGAGGCTAAAAAAATATGGGAAGAAGTCCATGAGGGTGTCTTTGGAACACACGCTAATGACTTTACAATGGCCAAAAAAATTATGAGATTCAGGTATTATTGGTCCACTGTGAAAGGGGATTGTATTAATTACGCCAAGAGATTTCATAAGTGCTAAATTTATGGAGACAAAATTCATGCGCCTCCTTCACCTCTTTATGTTATGACTTCTCCATGACCTTTCTTTATGTGGATCATGAATATTATTGGGACAATATCACCAAAGGCTTCCAATGGGCATGATTCATCTTTATGGTCATCGATTACTTCACCAAATGGGTAGAAGCCACTTCATATGCCAATGTCACAAAATCGGTAGTCAGTAAATTCTTGAAGAAAAAGATCATATGTCAGTATGGAATGCCAGAAAGGATCTTATCTAACAATGCATTGAATTTAAATGATAGCATAATAGAACATGTCTATAGTCAATTCAAGATCAGACACCACAACTCATCGCCATATCATCAAAAAATGAATGGTACATTAGAGACAACCAATAAGAACATTAAGAAGATCGTGGGGAAAATGACTGAGGCTTATAAAGACTGGCATGAGAAGTTACCATTTTCCATCTATGCTTATCGAACATCTGTTAGGACCTCCACCGGGACAACGCCTTTCTCTTTGGTTTATGGAATGGAGGTAGTTTTGCCTATTGAAGTTAAGATTCCTTCTCTTCGAGTTTTGTTAATACTAAAGTTAGATGTAGTAGAAAGGATCCAGTCTCGATATGATCAGTTGAACTGGATTGAATAAAAGAGGCTAAGGGTTATCCATCATGGTCAGATGTAACAAAAACAAATTATGCGAGCTTATGACAAAAAGGTTCGCCCAAGAGAATTTCATGAGGGAGACTTGGTGTTGAAAAAGATCTTTCCCATAATAAAGGATTTTAGAGGAAAATGGATGCCAAATTGGGAAGGACCTTATGTAGTAAAGAAGGCCTTTTTTGGAAGAGCATTGATTTTGACCGAGATGGATGAAAAAAAGTTACTTAATCCTGTAAATTCGGATTTAGTCAAGAAATCCTTTACCTAAAAAGGAAGAGAGGCCAATGCGAAAATCTGAAAAGGGCACTTGGAGACCTTCTAAATATAAAAAAAAAAAAGAAAGAAAGAAAGAAAAAAGAGAGGCTAAGGTGAAAACCCGTAAAGGGTGCATTGAGACAAAAGGGGATTTAAGTTGAAAACCCAAAAAAGGACGGCTCAAATTTTGATTGAAGATGAGGCATGTTGTAATCTTGTCTTCTTAAGAATTAACAAGGAGGAGAAACATTACATCTTGGGGCATCAACAAAATACTTTAGATCTCCTAAACACTTATCTAGCTCAAAATGGTTCTCGAGAAGTTTGTGTAGAGAAGTTCATGCTGCGATATTTGGGGCACCTATTTTCATCTTATTCATTTTGTAACTTAGCAAAGTTTGCTATCTTGATTAATTTATCCATTTCGAACTTTGCTCTCAATAAAATTCCATCTTGTCCATTATGATAATCTTTTTCAAGCATTTTTCATTGAAATAACGATTATTGGACTGATAATATTCACATAAAAGAAGTTCTGCATATCACTCTGAAATGTTTCTAAATAGTACAAGGACCCGAAATAGGAGCACTAGTTAGAACTAACCAAATCCAAATTGGTGACTATTTTTTCGGGTTCTTTGTCAAAGATACCAGTTGAACAAGAAGGCATGGTAGCATATCAATGATAGAACCTTGATGAACGATAAGTAATGACAACCTAAGCATTAAAAAGCGATCATTCTCGAAAAACGACATTATTCATTCATGCAAATATCATCCGTACACATCCAAACAGGAGCATTTGATTCATTCTGATCATGCCATCCTAATGGCTTGGGATAAATAGGCCCATGAAATGGATTCTACAGGTTATGTTCCCCCAAAAATGGTGTAACGGATCAGAGACACCATAAATCCTATACCTCTGAAGTTACAGTAGGTCGGATCAAACCTACCATGATGAATCTTATCTTCTTGAAGTTGCAGTGGATTAGATTAAAGCCATAAACCTTGTCTCCCTAAAGTTGCAGTGGAGCACGTTGAAGTTACGAACCTCAACTCCCTGAAGTTACAGTGGAGCAGATTGAAAATGGCAAATCTTATCTCCCTGAAGTTACGGTGGAGCAGATTAAAGCCATTAACCTTATCTCCCTAAAGTTGCAATGGAGTAGGTTGAAGATAGCGGATCTTATTTCCCTGAAGTTGCAGTGGAACAGATTTAAGCTACAAATTATAAATCCCATACCCCTGAAGTTACAGTGGAACGGATTAAAGTTATCATGGCAAATCTTATCTCCCCGAAGTTGCGGTGGAGCAGATCAAAAGTTACAAATATCAACTACCCGAAGTTGCAGTGGAGTAGATTAAATCTACAAGTCTAATCCCCCTGAAGATGCAGTGGAGCACATTGAATCGACAATTCCTATACCCCTGAAGTTGCAGTGGGTTGGAACGAGGCTACTTGAAGAAGAGAAGCACCGAAAGAAATCGAGATCCTGCAAGACTAGACAAATTTGACTTGTTTTAAAGTCTTTGATCCATTCTCGTTACACGAAAATAAGCAAAGAGGGGCAGCTGTAACGGGCCAAATCTGCCCGAGCCCATAACAGAAACAAAAAAAATTAAACCTAAAAAAAAACCAAGCCCATGCCCAAAACAAATGAAATTTTTAGAAACCCTAGGTTTCCTCTTGCGCCACTTCTGCGGCCTCCAGTGCTGCTCCCATGCATGACCTCCAGCGCACCTCCGTACTCCACGCACTACCGCACGTTACGTTAACCTCCATACCTGCAAGTAAAAAAACACAACAGACAGAGGCAAAAAACATAGAAAAATAGTAGCGAAAACATTGTATCGGCTATAAAAAGCCACCAAAAACACGAATGTTCTTTTACACACCCGAAATATGGAGAAATCAAAATACAAAAAAAAAGTGATTGAAATAGAAGAGAACAGTTTTCTAAAGGTGGTTCTTTTAGTTCTTTGCTCTACTTTTTTTTTCTTTTTTTTTAAAAAAAGAAGAAGCATAAACTAAAAGGAAATCGAAACTTACCCGTCGATTTTTCTATCTCCACCGTAGGTGGCCGAGGTTCATCGATTCCGATAAAAATCGACGTCTTGTGTTCGGGGACAAAAAAAGAAAAAAATAAGTTTTTTACTTTTTCGACCACTGTGGGCGACGGTAGCGTCGCCAGTGACCAGCGGTCCCCACGGTGGCCGACGGTTACCGCGACAGCCGGAGGAGGGCCGGGGAAAGGGAATGAGAGAGAGTCTGAGAGAACTCTCATATTTTTTTTAAAAAAAAAAAGGAAAGGAGAAGTGATTTTTTTTCTGATTTTTGGTATTTATATAGAGGTTCAAACGGCGCCATTTTGGACTTAAGCATCGGTTGCCAAAACGATGTCGTTTTGCTTATGACCCGATGACTCAACCCGAATTCTCCTAGGATCAGCACGTTTTTTAAGGGGAGGGGTTATTTGCACAGTAGGCCCTTCCGTTTTTTCTCTTATTTTTAATTAAATCCTATTCATTCTTTTTGCTTTTTAATTTTGCTCCACAACTTTTGCATCTGATTCATTCCGATCCCTTATGAAAAGGCACGTTTTGGGAAGTGGGAATAATTTCCCATTCGGTCCCAGTTGTTTTTCACGCGTTTATCTGGATCTTTATTTGTGTTTCATCAATTTTCACATTTTATAATTTGTACCCTATATTTGATTCTGATTGCAATTTAATCCTTAACCTTTTATAACTTCAATTTCTTTTATTTTATGTTTTAAAAAAAACAATTTTATTTATATTTCATTTAATATTTTATTTATTTATTTATTTATTTCTTCAATCCTTTTTATGATTAAAATTCATTTATTTATCTTCCTTTTACTTATATATATTATTTATTATTACTATCATTATTATTATTTTATCTATTATTATTTATTTACATATGTTTTATTACAAATTATGGCTTTAATTTTATTTATATTCTACTTTAATTATTTATTTTCAATATTTTTACAAACCATTCTCCTTATATTTATTTATGTACTTATTTATTTGTTTCTTTGTCTTATTTATATTTATTAGTATTTTCCCTTTAGTGTGCTGTTTTGTCCTTATTGTTATCATTGTTTTAGTTATTTTGTTTATTTCATTCACCTTTGATTGTTAATATTGGTATTAAGTTGTATCATATGATTATTCCCATTACGAATAATGAATTGTTTACTAGTATATTGATGTTGTTGTCATTCATGAGTATAATGTTTTATTCGCATACCATTTTTCTTTTTTAAAAATATTGCATTAATTTTTACCCAAATTCGTAAAATAGAGTATTTTTGAAAATAGGCGATGTTTCGCATTTTGGAGAAACGAGAAATCATACCTTAACTTACGGGGCCTCAGCTTTCTCGTTAAACCTAAAATAGCTAAATATTCTTTCAAATTTTAAAACACATGAATTTTAAATAAAAATAAAGACGATATTCCGCGTTTAGAAACCTGAGAAGGTCGTGCCCTAACTTACAGGGTTTCGATTTTCCTTGTTGGATCTAAACAACTGAATATCCTTTTAAAAATCAAAGTACGAATTTTAAAATAAAACAATTAAAAGGCAAGCTTATTTTCGGGAGTTCAAATGTCGTGTCCTAACTTAAGAGATGTGACATCTTATAATCTCGAGACCAGAGGGCCTTTAATGCTCGTTTCAATTTATTCAAGCATTTTTTTTAAAAAAGGGAGATCGTATTTTAAATTCTTTTCGAGTTTTTAACTTTTCAACTTTCGACGTTAAGACCTTAATTAATCATTTAAATACTAATTTTGGGCTTTACGAGGGTACTAATCCTTCCTAATGCTTAACCGACTCCCGAACCCGTTTTATCGAATTTTGTAAGACCAAAATTGTTGTTTTACTAAATCAAAACGTTTTATTAAAACGATCAATCTTAAGGTGACCCGATTACACCTCATAAAAAAAGATTGGTGGCGACTCCCCATTTTTGTTTTCTTCAAAATAAAGAGTCAATCTCAAAAAATAGTTTTGACATATATAATTACGAAATAATTGTTGTACCAATTGGATAATTTATAATTATGAATTAAAACATTCATCACCCATTAATCCCACCATTTTACCAAGATTTCAAGCCTCCTTACGTAAGGTTTTGTCTTTTGGACCTTGAGATATGAGCTTCAGAGCTGGACGTTTCTTTTGTTTTGGGATTTAGCTCGTGTATTTATGGTTGCTATTCTTTGTAATGTTCTTATCAACTTTCTTCGAATGGCTGAGTAAATATACAAATATATATTAAATTTTTTTTAAAAATATATTTATAAAAGCGTGAAAAAGAAGAATATTTTTATAATTTCATATTTGAGTGGGTGTGGATTAAGAGTCAGATCCATTAAATAATGTTAATGTACATGAGTTTTCTTTTGAGGACGTGAGGTGAGTGAGTAAAGAGGAGAGAAAATAGGGAAGAAATGAAGAAGGGTAGGTGATAAAGTGCTTAACCCACACATTTTTATGGTTTATTCTAATTAATTTTGAATATGGATGGTAGTAATTTTGGTATTTTATTGATTATTTTGTATGTAAGTGTAACATATCTAAAATGTTAAAATATAAGTTAAAAGGTGAATTTATCATGAAATTAAAAAGTGGCCTATAAGCCTTTTAAAATTTAAATTTATTTGCGATTCACTTACACACTTTAGTTTTACATTCTTCCATATGTATTGTATGATTAATAATTTAAAGATTTAATTGTTGAATTTATTGATATAATTTTATTTTTAATGCAAGTAAATTTCAAGTCAATTCAATATCTCTATCATATCAATCTAAACTTTTTGTATATATTATCATTTATTGAACAGTTGAAAGTTTTTACATAAAATAAATAATTAGAAATTTTAATTTACATCAAACTTAACATGTATAACCATATAATGGAATATGAAATAAAAAATATGACGGTTAAATCATTAAAATAGTAATCGTATAAAAATATAAAAGAGAAGTAAATATACATTTAAAAGATTAATTAGGATTAAAATTATCTTAGAGAGTTAGTTTTTCTACATTTCAGATTATTGATATTTTTTATTTTCGCGTTAAAGGAGCGGCAGAACTATTTCATTAGCTTTTAGTTTTAAGTTATATAGACTTAGAGTTAATATAAATTTTGGTACTTGAATTTAGTTTTTAGATTTATTTTGGTATTATATTTTTTCTATTTTAGTATTTAAATTTGACAATTAGATCTATTTTAATCGAGAATTTGAAAAATATAAAAGTTTGATAATGTAATACATTGTGCAAAATCATCACTTGAAAATTAAAAACTTAGGCTTAATACAATATTTGGTACATGAACTTGACACTTTTTCTAATATGATATCTAAACTTTTTTGGCCCAATTTGGTATCTGAACTTGACACTTTCCTAAAATAGTACCTAGGCTTTTTTTTAGGTTCAATTTAGTACCTAAATTTTTTATATGTTATATAAATTACACAAAACACTAACGGTGTTAAAATTTTTTTGTTATGCTACAAAAATATTATCAGATTAGAGGAAATTCATGTTTAAAAAAGGTATTAAGCTACGCTCAACTAATTAATATTAAATAAGAAAAATAAGTTTTAAAATCCAAATTAAAAGAATTCATTATTTCCAATTAATAAAATATTAAAAAATAATGCTAAAAGTAATTGGGCATATAAAATACAAAAAATATCATATAATTTGTCACATGTTTGTAACAACCCGTTTTTAGTCAAATCGGAACAGTGGTTTCGGGACCACAAACCTGAGGTCAAAATAATTATTTTAATATTTATAGCATGATAATATGATTGTGTGAATTTTTTTGTAACAGCCCGTTTTTAGTCAAATCAAAACAGTGGTTTCAAAACTATAAATCCGAAGTCAAAATGATTATTTTATATTATTTTAATGTCTACAACATGATAGTAACATTGAGTGAAATTTTTGTTAAGAAATTTTATCATTTGAATGCTTAATTCGGTTAAAAGGACTAAATCGCATAAAGTGCAAAAGTGATGTTCTATTAGCTAAAGGTGTCTAATAGCTATGAAACTTTAAACTAGAGGTTATTATGTGGTAAATAAACCACTTTTAATGTTAGTGGACAAAGATGGACATGCATAAATGAATTTTGATGAATTATATTGAAGGTTAATTTAGTAATTTGGTTAATTAACGTAAAATTAAATAAAACAAATTAAGTATCATCTTCCACTATCATTTTAGCAACCAAAATTGAGAAAGAATGGCATCAATGGAGTTTAAAGTTTCGGCAACCCTAATTCCTTTGATTAGGTATGCATTTTTAATCCATTTTTTATGATTTCTATGTTTTTGAGATCGTTGCAACTTAGTCTAGCTAGTCCAGGGACTATTTTTTAAAAAATGTTAAAGATTTAGGATGTTTCCATTGATGAATACATTTGTGTTTTGATGTTTGATGATACATTATGAATCTTTGTTATGAATTATACAAATTTTGTTAAGTGATTTTTAGTGAAAATATAAATTAAGGCTTAAATTGTGAAATGTGGAAACTTTGTGGTTAAAATATGAAATAAAAGGAAATTATGGGCTATTAGGGACTTATTTTTAATTCTTCTAGCATGGGCTAGTATTTAATTTCATGAATTTGTGTTTTTATGAAATAAGGACTAAATTGTAAAAGTTGTGAAATACTTGGGGGAAAAGTGTAAATGTGCTTTAATAAGTGTCTTAGATTAATATAGATCAAGAAAAGCGAAATTCGGATCTTGATCGGGGGAAAAATAAAGTACTCGACTAATCGACCCATTTCGCCATTTTTACATCTGAGGTAAGTTCGTATGTAATAAGTTTCATTGTGAATATATTTTAAATGCTTTGATATTGCATAAATTGTGAATATGAGATTACAGACATATTCGACATTGATTTGAAGACAATTCGGCATTGGAAATCTCAGTTGAACCTTAGGAATAGATTAGGATACGAATGACATGTCATTAGGGCTTATTGTGATTATGTGATCCAGGTGCTGGTCCTGTACGTTCTACCGATGGCTGAGTAAACTGGCATGTGTTGCGGTTACTTGACAACTTGTGTGAGCAGCACTGTGTTGTTACATCTCGACTGATAGCTTCTGTGAGCAGACCCGTTGATAGCTCTAGAGTGAGTAGTTTATGTAATATGAGATTGAGATAGCTTCAGCAATATATGTGGCACTTAGGGTGCGAGTTTCCCGAGTATCTGATAGTATTTTGAATGGTTCAACGGGTAAATGAAAGATGTGGTTAAGTATGAGATTGATACGTGATGGTACAGGTATGTACAAGAACTGTATAAGTTTTAAATCGAAGAAATTGTAACGTACACATATAAACATATGATTAAATATGTGAAAGGTTTGTAGTTAATATGAATTACATATAAATATGTTCAAATTGTTGAATTGTATATTTGTGTTAAGATTGAGTTTAATTTATACGAGCTTACTAAGCTATAAAGCTTACTTTGTTTATTTTACCGTGTTTTATAGTAATTCAAGGCTAGCTTGGATTCGGGGATCTTTGAAGACTTCATCACACTATCCTACTATCACTTTGGTACTTTTGAATTTAAGTATTTTGAGTATATGGCATGTATAGGAACTTTGGTCATTTTCGTTATGAGTTGTTAATGATTTTGGTCATTTAAAATGGCTTGTAAATGTTAAATCTTTTGGTATCGTATGTAGCCATGAAAGTTGGATTAACTTGGTTGGTTTGATTGTGTATATAATTATGCATATGGTTCTTATTTTGTGCTTGATTGATGGTTGTGTGATGCTTGATAGTAATAGGTATTATAAGTATCAAATGGTTAAGGTATGGATATTGGTATACTTGTGAGATTACATGTTTGAGTTTGGTCATTTTTGGTGTTTGAGTAAGTGAAATTTGGTATGAATTGGATGGCATATTAGGATATTGTGTGTCTTGTATATTGTTAGTATTGAAATGGTATAAATGATGCTTGGTTGAGGTTGATTTAATGCCTATTTATGCCTTGTTTTAGTGCCATTTGGTTTAGTGTAAGTGTGCACAAGTTTGGGTGGCAAAATGGCTTGGTAAATAGACTATTTTTGTCCACACAGGTAGAGAAACAGGTGTGTGTCTCAGCCATGTATGATACACGGTCATGTACACAGCCGTGTGTCCCCTGGTGTTGAATTAGACATCAAGTCACTATGCTCCAAACTGCCTCACACACGGGTGTGTGACTTGGCCATGTGGCATAAGTCAGTCTACCCTATAGGTTTGGCATGGCTTAGCACATGGCCTGACACACGGGCATATATGGCCATTTTTAGGGCACACGGGCTAGCCATATGAGCGTGTGTGTTGGCCGTGTGACCAAAGTCAGAGGGTTACATAGGGTCGGACACAGGCTAGGACACAGCCATGTGCTTCCATTTCGAATGTCCACACGGGCGTGTCTTTGGCCGTGTGAGACATATGGTCGGGCCACACGGACGTGTGTCCCCTATTTTTGAGAAAAATTTTCTAAGTGTTCTAAGAGTTTCCAAAGTTATCGGTTTAGTCCCGAACCACTCCCAATGCATGTTTAGGGCCTCGTAGGCTTGTATTAGGGACAATATGATTGGTTATGATTGAATTGTATTTGAATTGATTAAATTGTGTGTGGAATGTATGTTTAAATGTGTGATGAGTTTGTAATGCTCTATAACCCTATTTCGGCGTTGAATGCGG
Source organism: Gossypium arboreum (assembly GCF_025698485.1). Classification (NCBI taxonomy): domain Eukaryota; kingdom Viridiplantae; phylum Streptophyta; class Magnoliopsida; order Malvales; family Malvaceae; genus Gossypium; species Gossypium arboreum. Next base: position 30,902,319 of record NC_069074.1, on the reverse strand, counting down.
GTAAGGGGTGTTACATTTTCATTAAAAAATTTTATCGTTTGAGTGCTTAATTTGATAAAAAGGACTGAATCGTGTAAAGTGTAAAAGTGGAGTTCTATTAGTTAAAAGTGTCTAATAGCTATGAATTATTAAAGTGAAGGTTCTTATGTGGTAATTAGACCATTGTTAATGATAGTGGAAATTTATGGACATATTTTAAGTGATTTTTAATGTTTTAACTTAAGGTTAAATAGGTAATTTGCTTATTTAAAGTAAAACAAATAAAACAAAAACCATAATTTTTATGTATCATCTTCCTTAGTCGATTTTAACAAGAAGAATAGCCATTTTTAGGGCTTGATATTCGGCCAAGATTATTTAGCTTATTAAGGTACGATTTTTTTCCTCTTTTTAATGATTTCTATGTTTTTGAGATCGTTGCAGCTTAATCTAGCTAGCCCAGAGACTATTTTGCAAAACTGTTAAAGGTTTAGGGTTTTAGCATTTATGGATATAGGTGTATTTTTATGTTTGATGATAGAAAATGTATGGTTGTTGTTAGATAAACAACATTTGTTAACTGATTTTTAGTAAAACGTCCAAATAGGGATTAAATTGTTAAATGTGTAAAATTCATGGTTAAATTGTGAAATAAATGAAAAATGCAGGTTGCTAGGGACCGAATTGAAATTTGGTTAGCATGGGTTTAGGTTAAATTCCATGAAATTGTATTTTTATGAAATAAGGACTAAATTGTAAAAAATGTGAAATATTAGTGGCGAAAAGGTAAAGTTACTTTAATGTGTATTTTGGACTAAATTGAATAGAGTGATAATTAAATAAGCTAATTTTTATTACATTTAGATCAAGAAAAGCGAAATACGAAATTAGATCATGGAAAGAACAAGGTTTCAGACTAATCGACTCGTTTTATCGTTTTTGCATTCGATGTAAGTTTGTATGTAATAAGCATTATTATATTTGTGTTTTAAATGCTTTGATATTGTATAAATTGTGAATACGACCTTGCAGATATGATTCGACGAAGATTCGGCAAATGAGAAATCCCGGTTGAACCTTAGAAATAGATTAGGATATGAATGACATGTCATTAGGGGTTATGTGATTTGGGTGCTGGTCTGTATGTCCTACTGGTGGTTGAGTTATCCGATATGTACTGCGGATGCTCGCCAGCTTGTGTGAGCAGCACCGTGTAGCTTCGTCATGACCGTCAACTTGTGTGAGCAGACCCGTTGATAGCTCGAGAATGAACATTATATGTGATTCGAGATTGAGATAGCTTTGGCTATGTATGTGGCAATTAGGGTGCGAGATTCCCGAGTATCTGATAGTGTTCAGAATGGTACAACGAGTATATCAAAGATGTGGTTGAGTATAATTGTGTTACAAGATGGAATAGCTATGTTCATGAACCGAACAAGTATTGGAATAAGGGAATTTATGAAAGTTATTTAACCTTGTGAATGAAATATGTGATAGGTTGGAGATTTAATATGAGATTTGTTATGTTATGTTTTATTTGCTTAAATTGTGCATATATGGTAAGTTGATTTTAATGCTATACGAACTTACTAAGCTTTATAGCTTATTTTGTTTAGGGTTTTAGGGTTAAGTTTTTGATTGAGTTAAGAGAGGGTTTCCGTATAGTGCCATTCTAAGTTGAGATGTTGATTTCATTAGTCTAATTTCTGGGTTTTAGCAGCAACAAATCGCAAGGAACAAGGCTCTTATCTTGCGGAATCGTAATCGAAGAGTGTAGAATGTTGGGGAAAGTAATGGCTTTTGTACATTGAACTGTTGTCGGCTTCATTGTTTAGATTAACCGTGTATTACGTCTAATTCTGAGCATTGGTATATTGATTTTTAGGTTCTAAAGTGTTCGTAGTTGCAGTAGCATTGAAATCGTACTAGGTGTGTACTCGAAAATACAAAAAATAGGGTTTAAGTGAAAGTCAAAAACCCCATTGTCGATGCCACATGGTCGTGTGGTCACCCGTGTGGTAGGCCGTGTGCCATAACACGAACGTGTGATAGACGAGGCCAGGTCGTGCGTGCAAGACACGGTCGCGTGATGGCCAGGTAGAGCGTGTGCGACACACGAGCTAGACTGATTTGGGTCGTGTGGGCCACACAGGCTTGTGGGTCCACATGGGTGTGTAGGATTCTGGGCCAGGCCATGTGATCCACACGGCCAAGGCCAAATTGGGCCGTATAGGCCACATAGGCGTGTGGGCCCCCACGGGCAGGCCACATAGGCATGTAAGCCTTTTCAACTGATATGTGTTTTAAGGTTGCACAGGTCACCCAAGTCAACCGTGACCCTACTGTAGGGTCGGTAAGCACTACTTAGACCCTTAAATGCGTGAATTGTATGTATGATGTATGTATTGAGCATGATGATTATATGAATGAAAACTGAATTATATGTATAACTAATATTCATGTATTAGTATGTTATATACTGTATGTTGCATTGCATTGGGTTGGGACGTGGATATTTGGAGGAAGTGTACTGAAAGGCTCTTAAGCCTATTATCTGGCAGCTTAGTTGCAATGTATTGATTATGTGTCGCATTCGGTACTACTTGGAATGTAGGGATGGGTGGGTGTTTTAAACTGCACATGGAGCGTAGGGATGGATGGAGATGGTGTGTAGAGGCTAGTTGGGTAAGACTCTGTTTACTGATTAATGTATATTTAATATTGTTACTATGATAGGCTTAGGCTCTAATGCATATCTGATACTGAAACTGAAATGGGCTAAGGCCCGAACTGCTACTGAAACTAAGCCCAGACTGCATTTGACTGATGATTGTTATTCGACTGTATACATGTCTACTGTGAGGATTACACACTGAGTTCACGTAAACTCACCCTTTTCTGTTTTAACTGTACAGATAATCCCCATACTTAGATGGACTGACACGGCGGAGGACTCAACGGTGACCACATGTTTATTGCACTGCTTAAACTTCATTAATGGTTTTACTCTCTATTCTTATGGGTTATTTTGGATGTAATTTGGGACTTTTAGATGGTTTGCATTTATTTTTGGATTTTTAGCTGTTTTCTTAAACTTTCGAACTGCAACAAAAACTCGGTTTTATTAAGCACAACATTTTTCCTAAACACGAAGGATTTTCTTTAAATTTCACGATTTTAAAAGCTTCCACTATGGAATACGTATTTAAACGAATCAAACTAACAAGAAAATTAATTTTGAAATGGATGAAAGATAAATAATGGCTAATAAACAGGAATTATTTAACTTGATAAGTTCGATTTCAAATTCTATTCCATATGACATCGCCAGATTCGACCATAATGTCTAGGCCGGGTTTGGGGTGTTACATTTAGCGGTATCAGAGTCAGGTTACAAAACTCGACTGTAGATTTTGGATTTTAAAACTTGGTTGTTAAGAACTAATTTTTCAAATGATTTGAAGTGATTAGACTGAGAATGTAGTACACCGAGTCTCCGGCTTCAATTCTGTAAGTACTCTAATAAACTTTTATAATGTTATAAGATATTCTGCCATGAAAACACTCTAGTTAGTGTATACTGAAACCGTAGTGAAACTGAAACTAATAGAAACTGTATTTGCGAAGGACAAAATCTGAATTTATGATACTGCTTTACATAAAACATCTATTAATAAATACTAAAATTCTAACTGATTCATAAAATTCATAATACAGATAAATCTGAATAGATACGAGCTTGCGAGTTTTTCGTGGACCGGGTACTAAAGGCTGAGGTAGAGGCCGTAGAGGGGCTCGAGCTGAGTCATCTTCTCTGGGTAGCATGTCGAATCTAGATACGAATGAGACGCTGGTGTGACCTATTACTGAGACTGGGTCTGAAGATCTCATGGCTGGGGATGACGCATTATCTTAGGCTATGTTAAGGATACTGGAGAGGGTGGTTGGGCCAATACTGGATCTGGGGGCCGAGGGTCGGTTACGGAACGACTCCAGTCCAATAGAGCTGAACTTTTTAAGGGTGTCACTGGAGTCGCCCTTAATGTGACTGAGTATTGGATGGAGGTTACTGAGAGGATAATGGACGATTTAGACTGTACCCCTAAGCAGAAATTGAAGGGTGTAGTCTCGTTGCTTCGCGATGAGGCCTATCAGTGGTGGCTGACTGTTAAGAAGGGCACATAGCCCGATCACCTGTCCTAGGAGTTCTTTAAGTCTACTTTCCAAGGGAAGTATGTGGGAGCAAGTTACATCGATGCTCGTAGGCGTGAGTTTCTGAACCTTACACAAGGAGACCGATCTGTGTCCGAGTATGAGGCCGAATTCCTAAGACTGAGCCGTTATGTGTGAGGTATGGTGGCATCTGAGTATGAGAGGTGTGTTCGTTTTGAGGACGGCCTTAGGGATAATTTGAGGGTAGTGATAGCTCCGCAGAGGGAGTGAGAGTTCTTAGTCCTGGTAGAAAAGGCAAAGATCACTGAGGAGATTAAGCGCGCTGAGCGTCAAAACAGGGAACATGAGAGAGGTAAGAACAAGAGGGATTCAGAGGCGTCAAGTTCGGTGCAGAGGCCTAAGAAAAAGGCCAAGACTGACGGGCCAGTTAGAGTTGGGCCCCTTGTTGCTCCTACTGGATTACAGTTGTGTGGAGACTGTGAGAGACGCCATCAAGTCGAGTGTTGGAGGAGGACTGTGGCGTGTTTGAGGTGTGGGTCATTAGAGCACCGTATACGGTGTCCACTGAAGGCCAATCTGATCCAAGCTCCGGGTTCTGTTACTACGCAGCCACAGAGGGTAGTTCAGCAGCCACCGAGGGGCTGTGGTTAGGCTAGGGGTGGTAACAGTATGGGCTGTAGATAGAGGACACCAGGCAGAGGTGCTGGATAGATAGAGGCGAGACAGCCTACTCTTATTTATGCTGCTCATCGCCGAGAGGACAGAGATGCTCCAGACGTTATTATCGGTATGTTTTTAATTTATGGTGTACCTTACTTTACTTTGATAGACATAGGTTCCACACATTCCTATGTAGCTATCACTATGTCTGGAAACTTGGGGATTTTGGTTGGGAGTACTTATAGTGAGGTGATTGTCCTGAGTCCACTAGGGCAATCGGTTCGGGTTAGCAAGCTGTATAGAGATGTTCTGCTAGAGGTTCAAGGGTCAGTATATCTGGCTAATCTGATAGAGCTTCCGTTTGGGGAGTTTGACCTGATTTTGGGTATGGACTAGTTGGTAAACACCGTGTTAGTTTGGACTGTACGACTAAGAGGGTCTTCTTGAAAACTAAGGAGGATAATGAGGTAGTCATGATTGGAGAACGTCGAAATTATTTGGCTAATGTGATCTTTGCACTGGTGGCTGAGAAACTGGTTCGTAAGGGATGTGAGGCATTCTTGGCCTATATTAGTGTTTACGTTTCCAGGGACTCTATTGCAAAGGACATCAGAACTGTAAGGGATTTTCCAGATGTCTTTCCTGAGTAGTTACCAAGTTTACCTCTGAATCAGGAAGTCGAATTTGAGATTGAGCTTTTTCCTAGTACAGCTCCGGTGTCTAATGCTCCCTATCGTATGGCATCGAAGGAACTAACAGAGCTTAAGGCTCAACTGCAGGAACTTTTAGATTGTGGTTTCATCCGTCCCAATGTGTCTCTATGGGGAGCACCAGTTTTGTTTGTTAAGAAGAAGGATTGGACTATGAGGATGTGTATAGATTATTGGCAGTTGAATAAGCTGAGTATTAAGAACAAGTATTCACTTCCGAGGATCGATGACTTATTTGATCAGTTCTGAGAGGCTTCGATATTCTATAAGATTGATCTCCGTTCAGGGTACCATCAGTTGAGGGTTAAGGAGGTGGATGTGCATAAGACGGCATTGAGGACTCTTTATGGGCATTACGAGTTCCTAGTTATGCCTTTTGGGTTAACAAAAGCTCATTACATTAAAAAAAAATATTGGGAATTAATTCCCAATAAATAAGAAATAATTAACCATGAGAGCCAAATGAATCGAAAGATTGCACCGGCCATATTTATGGATCTGATGAACAGAGTATTTTAGCCCTACCTGGATCAGTTCGTCGTAGTTTTCATCGACAACATATTGGTTTATTCTAAGGCTGAGGATGAGCATGACGAGCGCCTTAGAGTGGTTCTTCAGATTTTGAGGGAAAAGCAGCTCTATGCTAAATTTAGCAAGTGTAAATTTTGGTTACGAGAGGTGAAATTTCTAGGACACGTAGTTTCTGCTGAGGGGATTTAAGTTGATCCTCGTAATATTGAGGTTGTATTGGATTGGAAATAGCCTAAGAATGTGTCCGAGATTCGCAGTTTTCTAGGTTTGGCGGGTTATTATCATCGGTTTGTTGAGGGATTCTATCTGATTGCAACACCCTTGACTAAGCTGCTACGTAAGGGTATCCCTTTCGTCTGGACTTATGCATAGAAAGAGAACTTTGAGAAGCTCAAGTCTGTTCTGACTCAGGTTCCTGTTCTGATACAGCCCGAGTCTGGAAAAGAGTTTGTAGTATAAAGTGATGCGTCGCATGTGGGTCTAGGTTGTGTGTTGATGCAGGATGTTAAGGTTGTGGTATATGCGTCTCTTTAGCTTAAGACGCATGAGGCAAACTATCCGACGCATGATTTGAAATTGGCCACCATAGTCTTTGCCTTGAAAATCTGGAGGCACTATCTGTACGGTGAGAAGTGCATTATCTACACTGATCACAAAAGCCTTAAGTACCTCTTGACTCAGAAGGAGTTGAATCTTAGGCAGCATAGACTACGAGAGTTTATTGGCCGTAAGGCGATGACTGATCTGAGAGTGATGTTGGCTCGACTTATTTTGTTCAACTACGGGAGTTTGTTGGCTAACTGCAAGTTAAATTGACTTGGATAGAGCAGATTCGGGGTAGGCTGTTGAGGATGAATTGTTGGGTCTTCGGTTCTGTCAGGTTGATAGTATCAGCTCTATAGACTTTAGGTTGAATAATGATGGGGTATTATATTTCTGTGGTCAGATTTTTGTATCAAATGATACTGATCTGAGGCAATCTATTTTGAGAGAGACGCATAGTACCCCTTATGCTATGCATCCTGGTGGAAATAAGATGTACCGAGATATTCGAGAATTATACTGGTGGTCAGGTTTAAACTGTGAGGTTACTAATTTTGTGGCTCGATGTTTGATGTGCCAGCAGGTTAATGCTGAGCATCAGTTACCTTCGGGTTTGTTATAGCCGGTTAGGATTCCGCTATGAAAGTGTGAGAGAGTGACGATGGACTTCGTTAGTGGGTTGCCCTTGACACCCAGTAAGAAGAATTCTGTTTGGGTCATTGTGGATCGATTGACCAAGTCTGGGCACTTCATTCCAATTAGGATTAATTATTCACTTCAGAAGTTGGCAAAGCTCTACATTTTTGAGATAGTGTGACTGTATAGGGTATCGGTCTCAATCATTTCTGATAAAGATCCTCGCTTCATGTCTCAATTCTGGAAAATGTTATATGAGGTGCTGGGTTCAATATTGGACTTTAGTACTGTGTTCCATCCTCAGACCGATGGTCAATCTGAAAGGTGATTCAGATATTGGAGGATATGTTGAGTTGTGTTGTTGATTTCTGAGGCAGTTGAGAGGATTATCTGCCATTAGCCGAGTTCGCCTACAATAACAGCTTCTAGTCGAGTATTCAGATGGCACCTTATGAGGCTCTGTAAGGTCGTAAGTGTCATACTCCTTTGTGTTGGACTGAGCTGGGCGAACGTTGACTGTTGGCTCCTGAGTTGGTTTACGAGACTGAGGATAAGGTTCGACTGATTAGGGATTGTCTGAAGGCGGCTTTTGGTAGACAGAAGTCTTATGCTAATCTGAGGAGATGCGTGATTGAGTATTCTGTGGGGGACTTCATGTTTCTTAAGGTTTTACCATGAAAGAAGGTTCTAAGGATCGGTCGCAAGGGCAAGCTGAGACTGGGGACGAAGCTAGAAAAATTTTTTAGGAGGGCTGGATGAAATTTTAATTTTCTATAGTTTATATCATTATAATTTGTAAAGTATAAAATCAAATTTTTATAATTTTAGGGGGGCCAAAGTGCAATTTTATATTTACTAATTTAAAATTTTTAAAAAACTTTAAAGGCCTAAAATGCAATTTTACATTTTAAGGGGGGTCGGGGCCCATGCCAGCCTCCCTGGCTACGCCCCTGGCTGAGACCTAGGTTTATTGGGCCTTACCGAATTTTTTTGAAGCGAGTGGGACCGGTCACTTATCAGTTGGAGTTACCTCTAGAGCTAGACCATATTCATGATGTATTTCAAGTCCCGATGTTGAGGCGTTACCACTCTGATCCTACTCATATTGTCTTGGTTGAGGACATTGAGATTAGGCCAGATTTGACCTTCAAGGAGGAGCCAATTCAGATTCTAGATCGCGATGTAAAGGTTCTTCGGAATAAGTCTATCCCATTAGTGAAGGTGTTGTGGTAGAATCATAGCACTAAGGAGGCCACGTGGGAGCTTAAAGATGCAATGCGTTAGCAGTATCCTCATCTGTTCTGATCAAGTAAATTTTGAGGTCTAAATTTCTTTTAGAGGGTAGAGTTGTAACACCTCAAAATTCTTATTTTTTTTTTCTGTTAAAATATGACATAAATGTGTATTTGCTTCAGTGGTTAAGTTGAGTGTTAGTTTACTGAAGGTCTTGTGTTCGAGTCCTTTCAAGAGCGTGGGAGTTTATTTTTGCTCGTATGACCGAGAGAGTTTCAAGTGAACAGAACCTCTAAACTGGTTATTTGTAGTGGGTAAGGGGAGGGATTTGGTATCATATCCCATATTTATTTTATTTTATTTTTGTTTTCAAAATATTTTCTTCTCTTTTTCCAAAAATTCTGAATGTTTTGACATTTTCTTTTCCTCTTGCTTGCTGCTATTTTCTATCTCTTTATTCAATCTCTTTTAGTTTCTTCTTGATCTTTGGTGTGTTCGGTTTTGGATTTCATATTTGGAGATAAGTTTTCAATCGAGTAATGAGAGCGTTTCCATATAGTGCTATTCTAAGCTAAGATGTTGATTTCGTTAGTCTAATTTCTTGGTTTTGGCAGTAGCAAATTGTGATGAACGAGGCTCTTATCTTGCAAAATCGTAATTAAAAAGTTTAGAGTGTAGGGGTAAATAATGGCTTTTGTACATTGAAATGTTGTCGGCTTCATGGTTTAGATTAACTGTGTATAACGTCTGATTCTGAGCGTTGGTATACTGATTTTTAGGCTCTGGAGTGGTCGTAGTTGCAGTCGCATCAAAGTCGTACTAGGTGTGTACCTGAAAACACAGAAAATAGGGTTTCAACAAAAGCCAAAAACCCTACTGTTGACGCCACACGGGCGTGAGGTCGCCCTTGTGGTAGGCCGTGCACCATAACACGTGCATGTGATCGACGAGGCTAGGCCGTGTGCGAAAGACACGACTGTATGATGGCTAGGTAGGGCATGTGCGACACACGAGCTAGACTGATTTGGGCCATGTGGGCCACATGGGCTTGTGGGTCCACACCAGCATATGGGATTCTGTGCCAGGCTGTGTGATCCACACGGCCAAGGCCAAATTGGGTTGTATGTGCGACACAGGCGTGTAGGCCCATACGGGCAGGCCACTTGGGCGTGTGAGCCCATTTAACTGATATGTGTTCTAAGGTTGCACGGGTCACCCAAGTCGACCGTGAACCTACTGTAGGATCGCTAAGCACTATTTAGACCCTTAAATGCGTGAACTGAATGTATGATGTATGTATTGAGCATAATGATTATATGAATGAATACTGAATTGTATGTATAACTGATATTCATGTATTAGCATGTCATATACTGTATGTTGCATTGCATTGGGTTGGGACGTGGATATTCAGAGGAAGTGTACTGAAAGTCTCTTAAGCCTATTATCTGGCAGCTCAGCTGCAATGTACTGATTATGTGCTGCATTTTGTACTACTTGGAGTGAGACTGCATGGGGTACTGGTGTGGCGGAGGACTCAACGGTGACCACATGTTTATTGCACTGCTTAAACTTCATTAATGGTTTTACTCTCTATTTTTATGGGCTATTTTGGATGTAATTTGGGACTTTTAGACGGTTTGCATTTTTTTGGGGATTTTTAACGGTTTTCATAAACTTTCGAACTTCAACGAAAACTCGGTTATAATAAACACAACGTTTTTCCTAAACGCGAACGATTTTCTTTAAATTTCACAATTTTTAAAAGCTTCTGCTATGGAATACGTATTTAAACGAATCAAACTAATAAGAAAATTAGTTTTGAAATGGATGAATAAATAAAGGCTAATAAACGGGAACGGTTTAACTTGATAAGTTCGATTTCAAATTTCATTCCATGTGATATCGCCAGATTCAACCATAACGTCTAGGCCGGGTTTGGGGTGTTACATAAATAAATAATATTACAATGTATGTAAGGGAATGTGTAAAAAAACATAAATATAAATAGACATGAAAATAAGTAAAGACAAAATAATAAAAAATAAAAATTATACAAGTTTGAATAAATATAAAACATTAAAATAAAGTGCATAATTGACATTAAATATATAATGTATAAATGCAAATAAAAGGGAAGATATAAGTGTAAATAATTTATTAAAGATGGAAACAAAATGACATAGCTTGATTTTGGGATTAAAAGATAAAAAAAATGTGGAAGACAGAGTACTGATGTAGCAATTAATTTTCGTTTAATTTTGAAATTTTGGATTAAATCAAAGGTTTGAATAAACAAAAGGGTTACAGATATAAATAGGCCAAAGGAGGGTGGTGTTGCAAAAAAAAGGGGTTTTTTTGTAAATTTAAAAAGTAAGGGGGATGAAAATAAATTACCCATTTTTGGCACTTATAAAGGAAAAAAAAGCTATTCATTCTTTCATTTTAACCTTATTTTTTTCAAAAAAAATAAAAACAAAAACATCTTCCTCTTTCTCTTCCTCCTTCTATGTTGACTATGGCTCCACCACTGGAGAGCCCAACGGCTCTTCCGCCTCCGGTGGCGGGGCTGCCGCATACGGTGGCCAATTTTTTTTTTTTTTGCAAAATCAAAGTTTTCTTAAAAATATCACTACCTTTTTTAAAAATCAAAACTTTATTTCGAAATAGTTGAAAAAGATCAAAATTTGTTTTAAAAATTTAAACTTTTCCTTTCAAATGACTAAAAACATATTTTTATTTTAAAAATCTAATTTTTTCTTTTTAAAAAATACTATTCTTCTTAAATATCAAAGTTTTATTTTGAAATAGTGGAAAAGAATCAAAACTTTGTTTTAAAATTTAAACTTTCCTTTAAAATGACTAAAAAACGTATTTTTATTTTTAAAATCTAAACTTTCTTTTAAAAAAATCAAAGCTTTTCCCAAGATCGAGCATTTTTTTAAAAAAGGAACCTTTATTTTAGAAAGGGAAAAGGGAAAAAAACGAGATTTTTGGGGCTCCTAGGGGACCAACGGTCTAGTGATGTCCCCTTCATCGGAGCCCAAAATCTAATCTCTCATGACATGTCTATGGCAAAAAAAAAAAAAAAAGAAGAAGAAGAAGATAAAAGATAAGAAAAGAAAAAGAAAAATGCTTGTTGTTGTTGTTTTTTTTTTTACCTTTTTTCTAAGAACAAAAATATGAAAAGCCTCCTTTTTTTTCATTTCATTTCATGTATATATATATATTGTTTTTAATCTTGTCTATTTGTAAAAATGATAATAATAATATTTAATAATAATAGTAGTAGTGATGATAATAATAATAAATTGGGCCATTGACAAACCCAAAAAAGGAAAGAAAAAGAAAAAGAAAATAAAGGTCTCAAATTGACCAAAACTGGGTGGGCTTTGAACGACCCAAGAGAGAACAAAAATTTAAATGGGCCTCTAAATCGGCTCGGACAAAATGGGTGTCTATACAGTGTTTATATGATGAAGATATGATAGCATGTTGAACCAGTACGAGTTGGAATGACTTATATGCTTAAAAATATTTTATTTTTCGGGTTTGGAACAGAGGTATCGATATTCGTATGTTAAAGACGATACCTCTGAAATTTTCATAGTATAGGAAGTTAGTCTTTCCAATTTGTATCGATACCTTGGCCCAAGTATTGATACTCAGGGGTGAAATTATCGATACTTGTTCAGTGGTACCGATATTTTTTGGTAGTTGGGTTTTTGATTGAGAAACAATAAGTTAGTTTGGTACCAGTTTTCCATGGGGTATCGATACCTCTTGAGCAAAATACCGATATCATGTCTTTAATATCGATACCTACGTTGATGTTTTGAGATTTTGCTAAAACAGACCATATGCATGCTTAATTACTATTTTTATGGCTAATTGATGTCCATTTTGAGTCTAAATATTGTGGCATGTATATAAGAGTATCTTGTTAGCGTATAGTCATTATGAATAGATATTTATGTGGTAATTGTGGCTTTGGTTGGACTTGTGTGTTAAGCTTAACATATGAACTATTTGTTGCATGATTTTGCGTCATGCTTGATACTATTAAGTGTGATGACTTTAAGTTATATGAGCTTGGTATGATGAATGTTGCAAAGTGAAGTAGATAGGTAAAGATAAGTTAATGAATGGTTGAAAATGGTTATGCTTTGATCATGTTTCTTTATGCCATTGGAATGATTGTTTGCAAAGGTTTTGTTGACTTGAAATGACAGGAAATGGCATGATCTGGAATTGGAAATCTTGGCAAATGCATAAATGAAATATAGGTTAATGGTTAGAAGTATGAAACTTGCAAATGCATAAATGAAATATAGGTTAATGGTTAGAAGTATGAAACTTGTACCAAATGTGCTCTTCGCCAAAACAGGGGCAACGTCACGACCTTGAGTCCTCGACATCAGTTCATAGGTCGACATGAGTGATGTTGTGATGTCGATGTGTCTGAAGTCGTGGCGTGACTCACTAATTGATGATGTGGTAATATGAAAACCATGATGTTGCGACGTTAGCTTGATACTTTTAAAAGTTTATAACTTGGTCCTACTTCGACCTGGGGTTAGAAATAAAGCTTTCGTAATATCGTATGGGACTTAAAAATGATTATGTAGCATAGAATGACTGCAGAATATACTTATTTGCATGTCTAAATGGTTCATGGTGTATAAATGACTATGGTTGCTCGGACAATAAATGTAGCATTCAGTAACTTGGACTCGGCGATCGGGTCGGGTAAGGGGTGTTACATTTAACGTGATTATTTCTTTTATTTTAAATGTAGTTTCCTTCCAATAATTCTTTCCATTGTTGTTTGACTATAAGTAGCTAAATTTTGATTTAGCCAAAAGTCGATAAAAGTTCAGTAATGAATTGTGAGATCTAAAACAATACTTCATTCTTTTTTCACTTTGATATTCGTTTTTCTCCAATTTCGAGATAGATAAGATTATCTTATAGTATTATTATTGTCATTATTTCGAGAAGGACCGTTTGTTCAATGCTTAGAATAATACAAGGTTGGTAAAAATAATTCAATTCGTAGTTATCATCTTATTTTTACTAAAGAACATGTTGAAAAATATGAAATTGACAATTTGGTGCTAGAGAGAGTACCCACTTCCCTGGCCACCAAATCTATATGGAGGCAGTTTCCATATTTAGGTGTCAACAATTTATTGAGCCTTATATTTGGGCTATGCTAATAAGATGGTGAAAATCTAGCTTGTTATAGAAGATCATCTTGCTTGAGGATAAAAATATTGATAATTGATTTTGATCAAAATTTTCCAAAAACAATCCCTTGGATTATGGACTTCGAATTAGATTGTGATTTTGCTGATAAACTGATATAAAATCCATATTTACTTCATATGTTATTATTATATTGTATTATTCTTATGGTATTACAGTTTTATTGGATTGTTTTGGATCTTCTATTGTAAGCAAGTCTCCAAATCAACGTCTATATATTAAAGAGACTTGCCTAGAAAAATGTACCGAGTTGGGCACTTAATTTGTTCATGAGAGAACACTTTTGTACTAGTGTTATTTTTATAGTGAAACCTATTGTTGTGGTTTTACTTACTATGACTACAGGGGGTGATCATAATGGTGAGAGTGTTGCATCTTTGAAGTGTAAGAGTGAGGGAAACGATTACGATGTGTGTCATTGAGTAGGTTCACATTTTAATTGTTGAAGATAGTGAATATTTCTCACCAAGCTAGGCTCCGCAGGTGTAGGGAAGTTGAATGGCATAATCATTGTGTAACACCCCTAACCCATCTCTTTCACTAGATTAGAGTTACGGAGCATTACCGAACAATAGGAACAACATTTAACATTACAACATTTAATAATTTCATCTCATTCAAAAACCTATCAAACATATGCATTTGTCCCTAAATCAAGCCTTTAAGGACCTAAAAATAGCTTAGAAGCAATTCTGGACTAATTTGAAATAATTCATAAGATTTAAGAAAAAGTTGCAAAAATTTGAAAACATGGGTCACACGGCCGTGTGGCAAGGCTGTGTGACAATTGAACAAAGAGACACACGGCCGTGTCCCAGCCCGTGTCTCAACCCGTGTAACTCACTAAGTTGAGTCACACGGCCATGTAGCCAGGCTGTGTGCTCTAGAAATTGACCCTAAAATCAAGCCATTTCAAGGCCAAAACATGCATATTCAATCACTCCATTCATGCACACATTCAATAAACTTAAGCATCATTCAAGTACATCTAAACATACCATTTCAAACATCCCAATTCATTTAACCAATATGTCATTCAAAGGCACCACATTTATACCAAAACACCATTGATCAAAACAAAGCAACATAGTCACATTTCAAGTACAAAACCAGTCTCTTTAACTACCAAATAACATCACATATAACCTTTGATATAACATCACAAGCATATCAACAAGGATCATATATACAAGTACCTAAAAGTGGCCAAAATGACCTAACTTGTTAAAGATCCAAAGTTCATCAACCAAACATAAACTTAAAAGCATACATACCAAATCAACATTAACACGTTCATAATCTACCATTACACAAAGTCCTATACATGCCATTTATAACCTTGGCCAAAATATTCAAAAACTACCAAAATGGTTGTTGGATAGTGTGATAGATCTCCAACAAGATTCCAACTGATTGAGCTTTCGACAATCTATGAAACAAAGGAAAGTAACTACGTAAGCAACTAGTGCTTAGTAAGCTCGTATAAACTCAAACATAACTTACCATTTCTTTTTGCACAATTTATAGAATAATCATAGTATCATTACCGAGACCATAAGCTTAGTAAAATCCTATAGAAGCACCATCAAACTCACAAGTTAGTACGTTCATCCATGATACATATGAGTTCAATTATATCATATGTAGATGTCATAAGATACATCATTTAACTCATCAACCTTTTCATAAGATCATGAACCATTTCATTTGTATACATACCTTGCCATTTTCTTTACTTACCCATTGAAACATCTAGAATTACATCGGATACTCGAGAATGCTCACACATAATGTGCCTTTCCATATAATCGTAACCTTTCCTTTATAATAGTGTTCACATGAGCTATAGAATGGGCCTACTTACACGAGCTGTGGGTCAGAATCTACTCAAACGAGCTGTGGAGAATCTGCAACAAATGCAGGACCTCAACTATCGATAGGACATTCAAGACTAGCACTTGAAACATAAAATCCCTAATGACATGTCGTTCGTATCCTAAGAATTTTTAAGGTTCAAACGGGACTCGTTATCCGTTAATTACTCAAAACATCAATTCATAAGCATTTTCAAGTCCGTTTATATTAACACAATATAATAAATAACCAATTTAGCTATCATTAATATGATTATAATTCATACGAACTTACCTCCATAACTATAGTCATAGATGTAGAATTTGAAACTAATCTGAAGCTTTTTCCTTTCCTTGATTTAAGTCCAGTAGTTGTTTATCTTTATATAAATAGATAATTTCATTCAATTAATCACTTCAAGTATTCAATTCAATCCATAATTCATATTTATATAAAATTATAAAATTACCCATAATATTTTAACTTTTTACAATTTAGTCCTTAAGCTCATAACTCGAATATTAATCATTTTAACATAAATCCATATTAACCAAAGCTACAAGGCACCTTTGTACAACCCATAATTGCCAATATTTCACATAGTAAAACCCATGAATTTACAATTTTGACTGTTTAATCCCGAATTCAAAATTCATAAAAAATCACTTAACTAAACAAGTTTGTTTAACAACCAAGATTAATAATCTATCAAATAAATTTAAAACATATTAAAAAAACCATGGAAAGTCCTTCAACCTTTAAAATTTTTGAAAATTAACCCCCGGGCTAGCTAGACTAACCTAAAACGAACTTAAAAACATAAAAATCACTAAAAATAGGGTTGAATTCACTTACATGCAAGATAGGAGCTTGACCGAATGTTCTAAGTTCTATTCCAATGCTATTTTCGGTGAAAACATGGAAATGGAGAAGAAGATGTTCATGTTTTCTTTAGTTAAGTTTCAATTCTTTTGTTAATTACTAAATTACCCTTATTTTATAAACTTAAAACTAACATAATCATGTCCATATTTGTCCGCCATCAACATATATGGTGTAATTACCATCTAAGTACATTAACTTTCTTTCCCATAGCTATTTAGCCCTTTTAACTAATAGAAATCCACTTTTAAACCCTTTACGATTTAGTTCTTTTTACCTAATTAACCATTTAAACTTCAAAATTTCTTAACGAAACTTTAATGCGACCTTAAGATAATCCTGTAGATATTAAATAAATATTAAACTAATAACTCACTTGTCGAAATTGTGGTCCCGAAACTACTACTTTTGACACCACTAAGAACAAGTTGTTACACATCTCTTTAAGTCTTGTGTGTTTATTGTTTGTCATTTAGTGCCTGGAGGAGTGCCCACCAACTCAGACAAGAATCTAGTTGTGCAGTTTCTTCTCTTAGCAATGTCCTTTTTGCTTATTGCACAAATTAGCTTAGTGCAATTGGGTGATGCCATGTGATTAAGCAATCTAATTTAAATGATCCACAAGTTGAGATTATTAATTAGAATTGGGTTCTTCTCATTCGCAAGGCTATTAATGTCTTAAATCATAAGAGCTGTTGTTAAGATTATTCAATGGACAAGGCTTATTCGTGAAATTGTTCCCACAATTAATTTACAACTGAAGAATGATCTATGGTATAAGGTTGTTCATCCATCACTTTAACCAACTTGTAATTGAGTGAGAAAGTTTTCGTAATCCTTGATCAAATTTGAAACCAAAACTAACATCATACCAAAGGATGGAGCTTTTATTAATTTGATTTAATCTACTTTATTTTCAAATTACTATTTATAATTTGTTGTTTTGATTTTATTTATTTATTTTCGCAAGTTTAAACCAGCTTTAGACAGGACTTTGTCCATGACAAATTCTAGTTGCAAGATATTTTTAAATTTATTAGACAAATCTTTGTGAGATCGACCCTACTTCCCCATCTATTAATTTTTATATGTTTTTAGGGGTAGGAAATTTAATTTTTGTGGATTCAGCACACATAAGTAGGAATGAAAGGAAAAAAAAAGGTTTAATTATGTTCTTAGTCACTATGTTTTTCACACAATTGAAATTTTAGTATCTCTACTTTTAATTTTAAAAATTTAGTCATTCTATTTTTAATTCCAGAAATTTTGTTATATATTCTTTTGATTTAATAATTAAAGTCCAATTGATAACTTTATCAAAAGACTTACTTTAAATTGGATTATATTGTATTTTAAAAAAAGGATGTTCACGAGTTCAATTTAAAGCTGTCTTGAATACATGTAAAAAAAAAAGTGATTTTCTTTTTGTTTCTCTGTATAGTACAAAAGAACCTTACTACTCCAAAATTAGAATCGGAAACCTTACAGCCCTAAATTCAACATTTTTATTTGCTTATTTGACCTTCAATGTATGTAATATTGGCCACGTGTGTAAAGTTTTTAATTTTAAAAATAGTACATAATCCAATTTATTAAATGTCTTTTGGGAGTGTTATCAATTGAATTTTTTAATTGTTAAATCAAAAGAGTAAAAGGACTAAATTATTGTGATTAAAAGTAGGGGACTAAATTTAGAATTTTAATGGAAATTTAATCTCCCATAAAGCTCCAATCTAAAAAAAGTCGCCCGTCCTCTTCAAAAGCCCACCCTTTCAACACAAAAAGAAATCAGAAATCTACAAATGATTCAATAATCAGCTAACTCCGGTTTTTGACATGAAAGATAAGCATAAAGAGAAACCAAAAGATGATGTATAATATTTTGTATTTGGTTTTTCATGTTGTGTTGATATTATTTCTAATTCATATTATATTTCGAACATATAATTTATTATTTCATTCTATCTATAAAATGAATCACATTTTATGTTGTGTTGATATTGTGTATTAATTTATCATATAAATTCAATTTTAGAAAATATTTATATATTTGTACTCATATTCGAGATGTGCTTGTGAATTTTAACACACTAATAATTCTTATATATTTTTGCGAGTTCGTGAATTTATGTCGTGCTTTTGTTGTTTTTATATCATGTTATATTTTGGTTTTCTCATATTATATCAATTTATCTCATGCTCTGAATAATTTCTTATAATTGTTAAAAGTTTACTTTTAAATTTAGCTACTTAAAATTTTAATTTATTAATTATTTAATATTATTAAAAGGAAATTTTGTATAAATAATTATTATATTTTTGAAAGATTATAATTAATTATTTTAATCCTTTGTCTAGCGGTTACTGATAGGCGTCGAAACCACTAAATATAAATTCCTACGAAGAAATAACAATAATAGCAGTATAGAGTAGCAGAGTCAAATCTACAGGGACTGGTTATCTAATTTTGCCTTTTTCGTGACCAGAATCGCTATCGCGGTCATAGTCGTGCCTACGACCTGTGCATAGCAATGCTGAAAAAAATGGGGGGTTTAAATTGATAAATATAATAAAATAAGAAAATACGAACTGTGATAAAATAAAATAAAGACAAATTCAAAATTGCAAAAATAAATTTAAGAAAATAAAATAAATGGGTGAATAAAATATTTTTAAGCTTAGCCTTAGCCTCAGTGTACTCCAATCTTGAATCGATCCTATTTTCCCTTCCAAAGCGATAAGCTGGTTATAGCAATCGAGGACCACTCAAACTGCCAACTCTTCCTCTTGTAGTCGATCCTAGTATCACCTACAAATCGACCCTTGTCGAATTTCCAACCACGTGGCATGTACCTACAATTTAAGACTTCGACAATCTTGCGATCTAAAAAGGCCAACTAGAATTAACGGTCTCAACTGTGTGGGTCAGTTAAATTCGACCACTACCTCCCTTGACGGAATCCAACTAGCTTTTTCCAATTGAACACAGCAATTTGTTCATGGGATTTTGAATACAGCACCGCCAACTCAACTTTCCAACTGTACCCCAAACGATTCCAACCCAATGCGCGCTTTTCGAATTGAAATCGAATCAACTTTAAGGGATGAATTTGTATTATCCCATATATCGGAGAGATAGTGAATACCAAATTGCAAAGTATTTAGTGTGGGTTCATATCTCATGATTACTTTGTCGAAGCGATAGTTGGGCTAAGGCTAAAAAGGGTTTAATTAATCATGGTAAGAATCATGCTTGAAAATAAATGGTTCAAATAGAATTGTGGAAAATGGAAAGAGAAAGGGCCTTGGAAGGAATTAAACCAAAAAGTTGAAAGTAAAAGACAAAAAAAAGATGAAACAAAATAATAGAAAAGTGACGGAGGAAGGGAAAGAAAATAAGGAATTTTATTGATTCCAAAGCCAAGTGTGTCTTTAATTGGATGTAGTCACTATGTATTTATACACACCTTTAGTGCTAAATCTTAGCTAGATTTTTCCTAAATATTATCACTAAATAAATCAAAAATTTTAAAATCATATTTAAATTAGAGATTAAATTCAAACTAATTAAAGAATTTTAACAATATAAAAAATACTCCAATCTTTATCCAGCCACTTTAAAAAAAATCTTCAACCTTTCAATCTTTATCCAACCATCTTTAAGTATTCAATCTTTCAATCAAGCCCTTCTCTTTGCTTTTTGTTCCAATTTAGCCCCTTTTTATCATAGTTTAAATTCAGCACACCAACATCATTCCTGATAAGAAAATCCCAAATTTGATAGCATTTTATCTGATAATTAGCCAAAATAAATATATTAAAAATGCGAATTTATCTTGTTATCAATTTCCCCCTAGTTAGCCGATGCTTGTCCTCAAGCATGATATCCACTAAAAATAATTTGTTAATTCTTTTCAAAATCAAAACCCCCTTTCCTAGTCAAAGCATACTTCAAACAATTAGGTGAATAAAAAATAAACAATTGCTAAGCTCAATCAATAAGCATTTTATAGAATCTCGAACAATATGTCAAATTCAACTATTTCACTAAATTTTGGGCTTAATCAAACATATGAAACGATCATACACAACATACACTTTTATCTGTTTTTTATTTTTTTATTTTATTCTTTTAAACGTAGTCAAGACTTTTGACGCGAAGTGAGAGGACAACCTAAGCACCTCACCCCAACTACTCAACCCGACATGTTCACTTTATTTAATTATTTATTTTTAATGAATTCGAGACATAATCAAACCTTTTGACACGAAACGAGATGACAACCCAAGCACCTCATCCCGATTTCTCAATTTCATATGTCCCTAATCAATTTATTTCTCTTTTCTGAAGGCAGCTCGATTAGCGGAGTGTTACAAGTTTCGATTCGTCACTAAAACTTTTGACGTGAAACAAGATGACAACCCAAACACCTCATCCCAGTTACTCAACTTGGTCACATTTCCGAATCTATAAACCACAAAAACCTTTAAACAAGCAAAACAATAAAATAAAGTCTTGGTGCCATTGATAGAGAAATAGAATGTATTTAAAAACAAGAAAGCCAAGAAACCTTTCCTTCTGATGATTTAATGCACAAATTCAACAAATAAGTTCCAAAAAGTTGCCCAAAAGTCATCAATCTCGATTCACTGCTTCCATCACCAATTCAACTACTCTTGATTGTATAATATGCCATCGGAATATAAAGGGCTTTCTGTGTGCCATATACCATTCTGTGTACTCGTGCATAGGAGAGAACCCTCCCTCTAAGACATACCTAAGAGGGCGCCTTGAATGTCGATCATTCCATAGAAAGATATATGGTTCATGATTTTCTGCCCAATTTATTGGGTCCCTACCCTAACCCTTTTTGTCCATTCCGTGGACTTCTTTGATGTCGACGAGAGGGTTCGGGATAAGATGCGTGCAACCAAACTGTTTCAATACCCGACTCCCATCATGTCACTCACTAGATGGAAATGAATCAACGAGACATTTTGTAATGTCCCAAAACCCGGCCTAGAAGTTTAAACCAAATCCCGAAGGTTACATTGACCACCGAAGTGATCTAAAATAGTTTTACAAAACGAGTTGTTAAAATCATATACGAACACAGTTATTAAAATCGAACTAAACCATTTAGCCCTTTTAGGATTCAAAATAGAGAATTCAAGTTACGTTGCAAGCGTTCGAAAATAAAGTTCCGAAGTTTCTAGAATTCAAAACAAAACTATTTATGAAAATAAAAAATTAGATTGTACCACAGTTTTAATAGATGTTTATCATCCAAAACAGTTCAAAAATTTAAAAATCCAAAAAGTCATTTTATTAGTCTGGCTTAAAACATATCACTCCGAGACCTCCAGTATGCCAAGTCCAGCTACAAAAACCGAGAGTACTTACAAAGGGATAAATGAAGGGGATGAGCTACATGAGCTCGGCGTGAGTTCGAAAATGACAGAAAAACAAACACCAAAGTGTCACAGAAAAATATCTCAATGGCAATCCGATATACGAATAGTCTTCACAAACAAATCAAACGTATCAATACTGAAACACCTTCATCTATAAACAGTTAGTCTCGCAATCAGCCAGACAAATAGATTGCGGAATGAATGCAACAAGTAATAAAAACTCACCTAACCAACCAAACGCCTCACCGACCACCATGCACACCACATATGAGCTATCTAAGCCCATCCAACTATGCACACCACATAGGACCTCGAAAGGCCCATCCAACCCTACACACTTTGTATGTGGACTAAGCCACTTAAATGTTAATATGCAGCAGAGCTGACATATATGTCGTACTATACGGTAAACCGCTATACAGATGTATTGCAGTTGAAACTGCCAAAACAGATCAAACTCCCTTCACTTCACAACCAAACCCAAAAAGATTAATGCAAATGCAAAATGCACACCATTCGAAGACAGACTTATTGAAACAGAATACATAATTAGAAATACACACATTCAAATGCCTAGAATCAGAATAAGATATAACATAACAATAATTAACATTCAATTGAATCGCTTAATTAGAGCTATGATTGTGAATAAAGAACCAGTCCAGGTTGAAACAAAGTCCCGACCACCCTTATAAAGACCTATCCAAGGGTCGAAACACACAGAATCATAATTAGATAAAAAATAGACAAAGTACAAAAATTGGCGACATAAGGCCACACGGTTGTGTGGGGGTCTACATGCCTATGTGAAAGCCATACACGCCTGTGTGGAGGGGACATGTAACGCCCCAAATTTTGGGCTTAAGAGTACTAGGCCTTGAGCAAGAGAACGGTTAGGAAACTGTGTGTAAAAGTTTATGTGAGCTAGGAAGTGACACAAGTGTGTATCTGCTTTAGTGGTTAAGTGTTCTGGGAAGTGTCTGAGAAGTCTTGGGTTTAAACTTGGGCTTTAACAAAAATTTTAGTTTTAAGTGAATAAAACCCTGGATGCTTGGATAAAGGCCTTTTAAATTATTGTGGTAAATAAATGACACAAGGAAGCATGTGGTCTAGTGGTTGTGGCGTCATTAAGGTTGCAAGGGAGCCTGGGTTCAAGTCTTGGCTCTTGCAATTTATTTTGGTTTTTCTGTTAAAGGAACTTGGACTTTGGCCTATAGACCTTATAAATAATTGTGGATAATTTATGATACAGAAAAAGCCTGTGGTGGAGTGGCAAGGGTGGCGTATTGTGTAACTGTGAGATCTGAGGTTCAAGTCTTGGGATTTGCAATAGAGTATTTATTTTGCTGTTTGAGCTGTGTAAAAGGTGGAGTTGGACTGGAACTCTGTGGTTGAATTGGTCATTGAATTTGAATGGGAAGTTTGAGTGATTTGTTTTCTTTTGTTGATTTGTTTTAAACTTCTAGTGTCGAAATCAATCTTGGTCATTTGAGGTATTTCATTTGTGTCGTTTTTGCTCTCTTCTTGATTTCTTTTTGGTTTTCATTCTGCCAAAACCCCTGTTGGTAGAGTGCCAAAATTTTGTGTTGCTTTTCCTAAGTTTTTCTCTTCTTTCCTGTGCTCCAATCTTTGCCGAAGCACTTTTCTCCTAATTCTCCCTTCTATGTTTTTCTTTGGCTGAATAGTGATAAACCCTTACTTTGATTTCTTTCGATTTTCTCCCTAGCCGATTGCTCCATTTTCTATTCTTCACTTCTCTCATTTCTTCTTTCTAGATCGATTACTCATGGTCTTTCTCCCCTCCCCAATTCTTTATCGATCATTCTGTACTCTGCTATTAGTGTTGGAATTTCAGTTTTGCAAGAATTTCTGACAATCGGTGGTTATGATTATGTTTCTCTATTGTTCTGATATATGATTTTCAATCTATTCTTTTTATCTTTTTCTGAAAGCTGAAGTTTATTCTCCCTATATTCTCTGATTGCGTTATTCACTCCATCTCCACTATGTGATTTGGGTTCTAGGTATTTCAGTAGGGTAAAGGGGTGCAAGCGTTTTGGAGGCAATCAACTTTTTCTCTCATCGTTCAATTAATGTGAGATGTTACTTTATTTGGGGTAGTAGCCAAATATTCCCTATGTCTCTGTAAGATTAATTTTTGTGGGTTAGGCCACATAGATGATTAATCCTGATTATTAATGATCTGTGTTCATAATACAGATAATCGGCAAGAGTGTGTGATCATTTCTAGTCAACAATTTTGGAGGATTAAGTAAGAGTGTTAATTTTGGGATTTAGTGTTCATGAACACTAATAGTTGAAGGACTGATGGTATGTGGGAATGATTGTAGGTTGGGTGCTTGAGGAACTTGGAGCGGTTGCGTAAATAGGTGTGTGTGGGTACTAACACCGTTTAAACTATAGAACGGAAAAATTCAGAAAGTCAAAAAGTCGAAAGATTGGGCTTTAAGGGCACATAAGCGTGTGAACACTCGTGTAAAGAATCGAGGCCACGAAACGTGTGCATGTGTTTGCAAAGGTCCATGAGCGATCTCATGGGCTTAGGCCGTAATGGGTCGGAAGGGGGCCTACATGGGTACTATCACTAGATTAGGCTGTGTAGTTCGCTTGGCCGTGGTTAACTCTGGGCCAAATGGGCCACACGGGCGTATGGGCCCACTTGGGCCGTATAATGGGTCTTGGGCCCATATACACTTTATGCATGTTGAGGTTACACAAGTCGCTTGAGACAACTGTGGACCTTTTGATGGGTCGGTAAGTGAGTTTAGACCCATTCTGACAAAAATGACTGTAATACCCCTGTAGGGTGAAATGACTGTAATACCCCTGTAGGGTGAAATGACTGTTATACTCTTTATACTAGACTGATTTCCTATATGATATCTATATGATTATGATTGAGCATGACATTCTGCATTCACGTATGATGTTATGACATGTCATCCTACATAGGGTTGGGTTAATATTGATGGAGGAAGTGTACGGCTCGTAGCCGTTCTGTACAAGGCTTTCAGCCTTTTTGCGATACTTATGGCTCATAGCCGTTCTAATAACTGGCAGCATTGATGCGATATTTATGGCTGTAACGCCCCAATTTTCAGGAATTCTGTGAATGTTGACAAAATTTCATGCTTTGATTTTGTCATTTGTGAGTGAAATTATAAAATAGGACCTATGTGAAAATGTTTGAAAATGCTATAGGCTAAATTGAAGTGGCCAAATAAATAGGAGTGCAAAATAGGAGGATTTGCATGATAAACCTCCCATTTTACATGAAGTGGCCAACCATCATGTTGTTGTAGACAAAATGTACACTTGATATCCATAATTTATGGTACAAATTGATACAAATTGATAATAAGTTAGGTAAATGTTCCATGATAATGGGTTAGGTAAATGTTTCATGATAATAGGTTAGGTAAATGTTCCATGATAATGGGTTAGGTAAATGTTTCATGATAAGAATATCATGTCTTTTGTATTAAAGAATTAAATGGATGAAATATGAAGTTTTATTAAAAGAAAAAGGGGTGAAAAGAACAAAGTTTTGTCCATCTTTGTTCATCATAGCTGAAAGTTAGAGAAGAGAAAGGAGAGGAGAAAGCTCTTGAGTATTCGGTCATTAGGAGGAGGAAAATTGAAGGTAAGTTCTTGGTACCTTGCTTCTATTTTGAGGTTCATGAGTTCTTCTTGATTCTACCTTAACTCTTGAAGTATATTTTGATTTTTAGTTGTGTTGTGAGCATTTAGTCATGAATTAAAATGAAGGAAATGGTTGTTGTTTCATGTTCTTTTGATGAAAAATGGAAGATAGGTGAAGTTGAGCCAAACAAATGAACATGCATGTGCCTTAGATGCTAAAGGGAAAAATCGGCTAACATGTTGTGCTTTAAAATGATGAAATGGAGATTATACTTAAGTAAAATCATAGATATGTGATGATTGATTGGTGATATACATGTTTAAATAACATGCATGCAAGTTAGGTGTGAAAGAGTGATTTGGTAATAAATCTGCTTGGGACAGCAGCAGTAACGTGACTTTGGAAAATCACCATAAATTGTGGGAGATGAATTAGAAGCTGAATAAATTATGTAATTAAAGCTTATTGACTCTAGTTTCTAATGAAATAAACAAGAACATATTTTGAATTTTGTACAATGAGAAATTTGATTCATAATGAAGAGTGTTCAGATTAGTCAAACAGTGAAACATGGGAAACTTTGAGAAAAATCTGGTATTGATTGGATAAACCAAAAATTCTGAAAATTTTATGGATAGAAGATATATGAGTCTATTTTCAGGAAAATTAACGGAACTTGATTTGGAGTTTCGTAGCTCCAGTTATAAATGATTTAGTGACTGTTGCTCAGGAAGACAGCTTGCAGTGAAATTATGATTATGTGGTAAACATTGACAAAAATTTGTTAATGGGTTGCTTATTGATTTCTTATAAGCTTACTATGATCCGTAGGTGTGGTTGGCGAATATTGTAAGGGATTAATACGTAGTTCGTATTTGAATAGTTAGATTAACGTGTTAGTAATCCAATTGTAGGCGGTTTGTGTGTGGATCTCGTCAAGATATCGTCGCAACAGTGTGTAACTAACACCTCTTTCTTAGTCTAGATCGGCAAAAGCGAAAAGTCAAATGCCGAAAATTGGTATTTTGTAGATTTTATGAAGTGTGCGAATGCTCGTGAGGTAAATCGATTAATGTTTTTGGTAAGCTGCAATGTTTGGACTGCAAAGTGCATGATTTCTATTCCTCGATATTTTTGGGCTTAATGGGCCAAAATTGGAATGATGGGCCAACGGCCCAATTCGTAAGAACCCTCGATACGTGATTTCGTTAGTACGTGAAAAGTAGGAATATGCATGAAAAACCCTAAAATAGATAAATTACTGAAATACCTTTAAAAGTGGAAAATTTATAGTTTTACCCCTAGTAGATAAATTACCAAATACCCCTAGGTTAAATTGACCTAAATGCATGTTTGATCGTTGTTATTTATCGCATGCCATGTTGTTATTATCGATGCATGGACCGGATATTGACAGAGGAAGTACTGAAAGTGGCTTGTCCACGATCGGAGGCTTTGCCTCAATTTATCGTTAATCAACAAAGAATGTCAAGAATCGTGGAGTGTTGGGCTGGGTGGGTTGAGCTATTCCCCACATGGAGTGTATGGCTGGTACGGGTGGAGTGTAGTGGTTGGTGGGTTGAGTAGTCTCCCAAATGGGCTTGCATATGTTTATTGATGTTGCATGTATTTTGAAATGGGCCTATGGGCCATACTGTTATCTGAATAAGGGCTAAGGCCCGCTTTATTGTAATCAAAAGGGCTTTGGCCCAAGATCATTGTTACCCAAATGGGCTTGCATATGTTATTGATGTTGCATGTATTTTGAAATGGGCCTATGGGCCATATCTGTTATCTGAATAAGGGCTAAGGCCCGTTTATTGTAATCTGAAAAGGGCTCGCCCAAGACCACTATATACTGAATGGGCTTAGGCCCAATGGGCTTGAGTGACTTGGACTTTGAATGGGTTTTCCTTACACCGAGTTTCCCCAAACTCACCCCTTTTATTTTCATCCACGCAGAAATCCCCAACCATAGTGGGCTTGGAGTCGTGAGGGAATTCGAGTGGCCACCCGCTCGAAAGTTTGATTTTCTTCCGTGAATGGACATCCTTTTAATTACGTTTGAGGTTTTGGGCTTTTAAATGTAATAAGGCCGCTTATTTATTTTGATGGTTTTAATATGTATTACTAAGATAGGTATTACTTATTTTAACTGTTGAAACTGGATAGCTTTAGGCGTTTTCAAAAACAACAGCTTGATTTCAAAATAACACGACAACAAGCAAAGCTTCCGCAATGAAAGTATTTTCCAAAATTAATCACTTTTCCTAAAATGACTTAATCAAATCGGTTTCTAGAAATATCCATGACGTTAAGGTGTGGCAATGGCAGTATGCATGTCAGGATTGGATCCGAAGGAGCTTGGTACTTAGCAATCCGATGGACTCACCACTTCTTTTCCGCTTCCTACCGGTGCATGACTTCCATTCACTTTAACCCTTAATGAATTAATATTTTGAACATTAAGTATGATTTTCTGGACTTAGAATGGATTTTTTTTTAACGTTTTTGATGTGGCATGCCGGATCCGGCCATAACTTCTGGGCCGGGTTTGGGGTGCTACAATGGCCTTTAGCCATTCTGTCTACGGCGTTGAGCCATTCTGTTGACTTAGTGTCACAACCGGTGCTAAGCTTGGTGTGTTGGCTGGGTGGGTCAATTTTATCCCCACATGGTGTGTTGGTTGGTACGGGTGGTGTATTGGTTGGACTAGGTTGGATATCTGTCTGCATAACTGCGTCAGATACTGATTTTGTAATGGGCTTAGGCTCACCTGATACTGTGTCTATGATGGGCTCTGGCCCAGACTGTTTATGCATATTGTATATCTGACTGTTTTTATTAAAAAGAATTACACACTGAGTTCTTGCAAACTCACCCTTCTGTCTAATTGTACAGCTAATCCCCAGCCTTAGGCGATTTGGAGCCATGAGAGACTCGGAGGTGGCCACACAACCGCTGATTACTCTGCTATAGACATTTTATTTGA
This sequence comes from Gossypium arboreum, assembly GCF_025698485.1. Taxonomy (NCBI): domain Eukaryota; kingdom Viridiplantae; phylum Streptophyta; class Magnoliopsida; order Malvales; family Malvaceae; genus Gossypium; species Gossypium arboreum. The sequence continues at coordinate 30,873,776 of NC_069074.1, read as the reverse complement.
ATTTTATATTTTGAGGTTTTAATTTTGTAACAAGGCCTTTGAAGGATTAAATTTTTAATTGCCCTTTGATTTCCTTATTTAAAACTGCTAAACACGAATTTTCAAAATTATTAACTATTTTCAAAAACACTTAAAATAGACGTTTTTATATTTCAAACTTTAGTAGCTTCTACGATTTGAAATGAACTTTTAACAACAACTCAATTTTTGAAAGAGGCTTTGATGTGACACGCCAGATTCGACTATAACGTCTAGTCCGGGTGTGGGGTGTTACAGGACACATGCTCATATGGGCAACCTGTGTAACTCACTATCCAAAAGTGATAAAATTAAGTGTAGAGTAGACACGGCCATGTAGAAATCACACAGGCCCATGTGATTAGGGGACACGCCCATGTAAAAATTGAAAAAATCCCCAAATCATCCAGAAGGCAATGCAGCACCAAAATTTGCCCAAAAACCCTAATTTTCAATTGCATACGCTAGTGTGGCCACCTATGTGATCACGAAACCACTTTAAAATAGCCTGGAAAACATGAATTTCAACATCAAAAGATCCGTAACTCTAATAGTGTAGAAACACACCCTAACTAGTCGAATTTTACGCAATTTAACAGCGATACAACATTACGATTACGCAATCACCGGAGCACTAGAAATTATCAAACTTCAAAAAAATTGATTCAATAATTCATGATTAAATTTAAAAAGTTGTGAAACCCACACCTGAATTCGCGATTTAAACACCCAAAATTGATCGATGGCTCAAACCCACCAATTCTGGAAACTCATGTCGATGAAATTGTAAAATGCAACAAAAGAAATGGAGATAAACTCCAATCGAGAAGAAAACAAACCACCAAAATGAAGCAACAGAAGAAAATCAAAGATTAAGAGAAAAAGAAGAAAACGTAAAGAGAGAAGAGAAGAACGTGTGAGAGAGGGAGAAGAGAAAGTAAGAAAAGATTTTGCCTCTTTCAAAAAAAAACTAAAAATAAATAAAAACAAATGAATAAATAAAATATTTAGACTTTTAAAAGAAAACAAACTAAATCAAAAATAGTTTCTCAAAACACACTTGAGAACTCGAACCCGGGTATCAAAGGTACACTAACACACAACAAACCACTAGACTACCAGGCTTATTCTGTCTAAAACACAGCAACAAACCCAATTGTTCGATCTAGCCACTGACCCCACCTACAAATCTCAAAACTTCTAACCCCAAATTTCAGGGTGTTACAACTCACCCCTACTTAAAAAAATTTCGTCCCTAAAATTTCCCACTAACAAAACAGTTTTCTAACACAAACTCTACCACTACGCTCTCGCTGTGCACTCTAAACCCGAACACTACCATACTATACTTTAACCTTAAAAACTCGCACACATACCCAAACATTTAACCACTAAAGTAGATGCACATTTATCCATCACACACACAAATGTTATCCAATGAATAAACATCAATGTCATTTAAATAAATAACACACAAAATCACAACAACCTACAACCATACATGTCTCTATGTCATCGCGAACACTCCCTAATTCGATGCTTTGTGGACCCACATTTGAGACACGCTCTTATCTTTTTCCAACAGTTGCCCGAATGGCATTTCTTATAGTGCCTACAAAGTGATACGCTCGCCCCATTACTAGAACCATCCGCATAACCTTTACAAATACCTAACTATGTTCCTATACGCTTTGCAGACCGAGGCTCCAACCTCAAAGGACTACAATCCCTTTGCTTCCCACAATCTACACACCTACATTGAACTAGCTCTCTATTCCTCTCTAAACTAGCTTCGAAGACTTTTTCTAACATCTCTCTCACCACCTGAGTCAACGCCTTGGTACCAATCTCTGGGTTATTGCTACCCGAAGCTTGCGGAACTACATTGAATTTTGACTCCTGAACAAAGACAAGTCTCAGAAAAGTAAATGAATCTTTGAAAGTCTCACTAGATTAACCCTCACGATCTTGCTTACAATCAGAATCTATATTGGTCTTGTGACTAACTTAGAGTATCTACATTTTTAGAAAATGAACAAAAAATAAATATGAAAATCTACATTTCTAATCTTATAGTTTTGAATTTCAACCCTGAACCACCATCGGAGTCTTAAACATTTTATCTCCGTAAAATTAGTGAAACACACATCATTTCAAAATACTGTGGTACAATTTATCAAAACTTTTGTTTTAAAACGAACACATGAGCACACAGATACGTAAAAACACAGGCCAATTTTTTGCAAACCTGACTCTGATACCACTAAATGTAATGCCCTAAAACTCGACCTAGAAGTTTAAACCGAATCTTGGAGGTTACATTGATTACCGAAGTGATCTGAAACAATTTTACAAATGAGTTGTTAAAATCTTATACAAACATAGTTATTAAAATCGAACTAAACCATTTAGCCATTTTAGGATTCAAAATAGAGAATTCAAGTCACGTTGAAAATGTTCAAAAATAAAGTTCCAAAGTTTCTAAAATTAAAAAAAAATACTACTTACGAAAATCCAAAATATGATTGTACCACAGTCTTTATAGATGTTTACAGTCTAAAACAATTCATAAATTTAAAAATCTGAAAAGTCATTTTATTAGTCCGACTTAAAATAAATCACTCTGAGACCTTCGACATGCCAAGTCCAGCTATAGAAAAAGAGGGTACCTGCAAAAGGATAAACTAAAGGGTGAGCTACATGAGCTCAGTGTGAGTTCGAAAACTATAGAAAAACGAACATCAAAGTGTCATAATAAAAAATATCTCCATGGCATTCCGATATATGAATAGTTTTCAAAAACAAATCAGACGTATCAGTACTGAAACACCTTGATCTATAAACAGTTAGTCTCGCAATCAGCCAGAAAGATAGAATGTGGAATGAATGCAACAAGTAATAAAAATTCACCCAACCAACCAAACGCCTCATCGACCACCATGTACACCACATATGAGCTATCTAAGCCCATCCAACCATGCACACCACATAGGACCTCGAAAGGCCCATCCAACCCTACATACTACGTATGTGGACTAAGCCACTCAAATGTTACAATGTAGAACAGCTGACATATATGTCATACTGTGTGGTAAAACATTATACAGAGGTATTGCAATTGAAACTGCCAAAACAGATCTGACTCCTTTCTCTTTGCAACCAAACCTAAAAAAATTAATGTAAATGAAAAATGCACATCATTCGAAGACAGACTTACAGAAACAAAATACGGAATCAGAAATGCACACATTCAAATGCCCAAAATCAGAATCAGATGTAACATAACATCAATTAACACTCAATCGAATTGCTTAATTAGAGTTATGATTGTGAATAACGCACAAGTCTAGGTCAAATTAAAGACCCGGCCACCCTTACAATAACCTAACCAAGGGTCGGAACACACAGAATCATAATCAGCTAAAAAATAGACACAGTACAAAAATTCGCAACGTAAGGCCACACGGTCGTGTACCCCGAACGTGTGGGGGTTTACACACCCATGTGAAGGCCACACACGCCCGTGTGGAAAGGACACACGCCCATGTAACTCACTGTCCAAAAGTGTTAAAATTAAGTGCAGAGTAGACACAGCCGTGTGGAAATTTCACACGCCTGTGTGACTAGGGGACATGCCCATGTGAAAATACACAAAATCCCCAAATCAGCCACATGGCTATGTGGCGCCAAAATTTGCCCAAAAACCCAAATTTCCAATTGCACATGGTCGTGTGAGCCATCCATGTGGGGCACACGCCCGTGTGGCCACTCGTGTGTTCACGAAACCACCCTAAAACAACACGGAAAACATGAATTTCAACATCAAAAGATCATTAACCTCTAATAGTGCTGAAACACAACCTAACTAGTCAAATTTTACTCAATTGAATAGCGATACAACATTACGATTACACAATCACTGGAACACCCAAAATTACTGAATTTCACAAAATTGATTCAATAATTCACGATTCAATTCAAACAGTTACCACACCTGAATTTGAGATTTAAACACCCAAAAATGATCGACGCTGGAAACTCTTGTCGACGAAATTGTAAAACACAGCAAAAGAAATGGAGTAAAAGCAAAAGAGCAGAACTCCAATCGAGACGAAAACAAACCACCGAAACGAAGCAGCAGAAGAAAATTAAAGATTAAAAGAAAAAGTAAAAAACGTGAAAAGAGAAGAGAATAACGTGTGTGTGAGGGAAAAGAGAACGTAAGAAGAGATTTTGCCTTTTTCAAAAGAAAAAAATCTAAAAATAAATAAAAACAAATGAATAAATAAATATTTAGACTTTTAAAACAAAACAAAATAAATAAAAAATAGCCCTTAAAAACACACTTGAGAACTCGCATCCGGGACCCAAAGGTATACTAACATACAACAAACTACCAGACTAGTAGTCCCATTCTCACATAAAACACAGCAACAAACCCAATTGTCCAATCTAGCCACTGACCCTACCTATAAATCTCAAAACTTCTAACCCCAAATTCCAGGGTGTTACAGATTTGACACAAACAACTATTGTTGCTCGGTAACCTGTGATGGTATGAGCGTCGCTATCCTTTCCTTAACATATGGCATCCATAGAAACTGCATAATATAGACAACACGTTATTAGTTAATTTACTTTTGTGGAATTATTGTATTTAAAAAAGAAAGATTCAGAAGCATATTTTACGCCATCCCTAGAATGAGTCTCAATCATCATATGGTACATGAGTACGATGAACGATTGCCCGATTCCTGGTACAATAACCTGTTTGAAAAAAAAAAGAATAAATTTTTCGATTATTTTTTTCCATGCAAAAATGAGTATACTATACTACACAATTAAAAAATAGAAGGTAAAATTGAACTATCAATTTACCTATTCACGAGTGGCCACACATACGGTTGGTGGCTTACTGATGCAAGAAATGACATTTGGTATAATGCCCAAGATTGCAGTAGAAGGTAGCAACCGCCCAGGGTCTTGGTAAACGACTTTGTCGCTCGACAAAGCACATAGTATAAGCATTCCAATACTGTAAAGCCCCAACTAAATCTTCCGGATTGCTTGAGGTCCTCCAGTAAGGGAGGTACATGATGTGGACTTTATTTTGATTGATGTCCAACAACAGTACCCCACCTATAAGTTGCAGAATAGATGCCCTTGCAGCGTAGACAATGTCCATCTGTCATGATATGTCTTGTCATTTTTTTTTCATTTCATATTTCATTTCATTTAATTTCATTTTCATTTCAAATTTCACTTAATTTCATTTTCATTCCACATTTTAATTTATATTTTATTTTCATTTCAGATTCATTTTAGCTTTCATTTCATATTCATTTCAAATTACATTTCATTTCATATTTCATTGCATTTAAATTTTTTTCATTTCAATTTATTTTTTCTCATTTCAATTTAGGTTTTTTTCATATTAATTTTTGTCTCATTTCAAGTTTTTTATTTCAATTTATGTTTTATTTTCATTTCATATTCATTTCAACTTTCATTTCATTTCAAATTATATTCCATTCCATATTCAATTCATATTTCATTGCATTTCAATTTTTTTCATTTCATTTCATATTTCAATTTTTTCTCATTTCAATTTATTCTTTTTTTATATTAATTTTTGTCCCATTTCAAGTTAGTGTTTTTCATTTCAATTTATATTTTATTTTCATTTCAAATTACATTTTATTTCATATTCATTTCATATTTCATTGCATTTCAGTTTTTCAATTCATTTCATATTTCAATTTTTTCTCATTTCAATTTATTCTTTTTCATATTATTTTTTGTCTGATTTCAATTTTTAATTGCAATTTATATTTTATTTTATTTTCATTTCATATTTATTTCAACTTTCATTTAATTTTATATTCATTTCAAATTACATTTCATTTCATATTTCATTGCATTTCAACTTTTTAACAATTTTTATTTAATATTTCAATTTTTTCTCATTTCAATTAATTTTTTTTATTTCAATTTATATTTTAATTTCATTTCATTTCATATTCATTTCAAGTTTTGTCTTATTTATTAAATTTCATTTCATTTAAATTTTTCAAGTCAAAGTTAATGCCTTAACCCGTCGAGTCACGTCTGAGCAAGCCTAACCTGCTAGTGTCGACCATTTAAAGGCCGCTTGCCATTTGGGCTCTGATTGGTGTCAGCCAATTCATGGCCCATTTTGACAGGCCTGATGCAGGCCTGTCATGATAAGTCTTGTTATTTTTTTTTTCATTTCAATTTATATTTTAATTTCATGTCATTTTCATTTCAAATTTCATTTCATTTCATTTTCATTTCAAAATTCATTTCATTTCATTTAAATTTATTTTTTCATTTCAATTTATTATTTTCTCATTTCAATTTATTATTTTTTCATTTCAATTTATATTTTAATTTAATTTCATATTCATTTCACATTTTAATCTCATTTCAATTTATTTTTCTCTCATTCCAATTTATTCTTTTTCATATTCATTTTTTCTCATTTCAATTTATTCTTTTTCATATTCATTTTTTCTCATTTCAATTTATTCTTTTTCATATTCATTTTTTCTCATTTAAATTTATATTTTAATTTCATCTCATATTCATTTTAAATTTCATTTCATTCCATATTCATTTCACCTTTTTTCCTTTTTTATTTGAAACTTAATTTTAATTTCACTTTTTCTCTTTTTCTCATGTCATGTCAATTCAACCAAAATAGGCCTTGGTATGCAAGCTTAGACCTTGGTGCCAGCCATTCAAAGGCCATTTTTGGTAGGCTTGTCACTTCAAATCATATTTTTTTCCTACTTTAATTATATATTCATTTTAATTTCTATTCAATTTGAATTTCATTTCATTCCAATTTTAATTTAATTTCAACTTCATTTCAATCAAAAGTTCAATTTCTTTTTAAATTTTACTCATATATCTTTTTAAATATAATTTCATTTCATTCCAAATTTTAATTTCATTTTCATTTCACTTTTTACTTTATTTGAATTCCAGTTGAATTAATATATTTAATGTGTTTTAAATTAAATCTATGTATATTGTATTATAATTTGTATATTATTTTTTAAGAAAAATATGTATTAATTATTATATTTAATCAATTGTATAACTTGAATAAAGTATGACATTTGTATAATTTAAATATTTTTACAACATTTTTACCGAATATGTGCTCAATAATATATCTTGTCATCTTTGAGTCCGGCATTACGAGACGATTGACTGAAAACATAGACACAATGTGGGCAAGTTGATCGGTTGTATCCGAATGTTCAGCACAGCGTGCACAGTTTGGGTTCGCCTGTCTCCCTAACGTCCATGTCATTTCAAATTCTCATCAATTGTTGTCAACCTGTACGATGTCTACGAAGATTATGACCAGGCCCCATCTCGAAAGCAGGTGGTGAAACTTCCCAGTTCGAGACATCGGGGATTACAGGAAATTTGTTTCCCCAGATACGCAATGTGTGTTGCAATGTGTAGATCTCGTCTATGAATTGTTCAACATTTAAGTTTGCTCTCGCACACGCTGCATGAACATGCATACACAAATATCGAAAAGTCTAAAATATCTTGCACACGTAACGCCTGTTTCGCAAATCAACTGTGTATGACCTAGGCGGAAGACCCGAACGACGGCCAATGTACTCTTGAACCCGGAAAGTCTCCAAGTCACGCGTAAACAATTCTATGTTCATCGTTTGCGCCCTTCGACTATTTACCACCATTGCCTTTCGGATTGCCTCAACGTACACGTGTCCGACCTTGATCTACTTAGCTTGTCTCAACCCCATCATAGGCATCAATGTGGCCAACCTATAGAATGTTGCCAAGAAACTAGCAGAAATTGGCAAATGACGTGTGCGCCTCAAGATGGAGTTAACCGCTTCTACTAGGTTGGTCGTCATCTAGCCAAACCGAAACCCCTTATCGTAACTTTGAGTCCATTGCCAGTTCTCCATGCTACCCAACCATGTCCGAAGATATGTTGTTAAAGATGACATATAAGATTCAAGCCTCGCGAACCTTAGCCTGAATCTTCACAGTTCTAACTCATGAGCTGCATATGCAATTTGGAATCAATATTTTAAAAAATTATAGACTCATAAAATTTGAAAAGGAATTTTTGAAATAATTACAAAGAATATTTTTTACCCATGTTCACGAGTTCTTTTTTCCATTCCTTATTCTTATAATGTCTATGGAAGTTTGTCACGATGTGTTGGATGCAATAAATAGACCTCCACAGAACCCCCGATCGCCTTATCACAACAAGTAGTCTCTTCGATCTGTTCGATATAAAGCAAATGTTAGCTTCTCTAACAACGTGCCTCTATAGATTTCTAAGGAAAAATTTCCAAGGCTCAAAGCATTCACGCTCCACGATGGCAAAAGTGATCGGAAATACATTTTGGTTGCCTTCTTATGCAACAACAATCAGGAGTATTTGCTTGTATTTGCTATACAACCAGGTTCCGTCCACCTGCACTTTTAGCTTGCAGTGAGGGAAGGCCCTAACATACTGCTTGAACGTCCAAAACAATCAGTGAAAAACTCGTTTCCCCAATTGTATCCCCCATCTGAGCCTTTATACAATAGTGTTTACAAATCAGTCACCGTTCCCGGCACATACTTTCACATCGCGGCTATCCACCTTTGAAGCACGTTGTATAACGCATCCTAGTCACCGTACAACTCTTGCATCACCATTTGCTTTGCCCATCATGCCTTCTGGTAAGACACTTTGTACTTGAATTGAGCTTACATGTTCGCAATAAGGACCAACACCTGAATGATGGTCGACTCTTTCACCAAAGGGATGATGCAGTTGCATATGGTTTTTGCATCTAACTTCCGATGGTCTTGCGACATACGAGCAGACGTGCATGTGTTTGGATCTTCTATTTTCCTTATTATCCACATTTAAGTCCGCTGCATTAATGCGGCTTGAACACGCCAGATACACCCACTTTAGGCTTTCCAACATTCTCCAATGTATAAGACTGCATTGATAATACTCTAGGATGACATATTTTTATGTATTAATTATATGTTTATTTTGAGTATGATCCTACTAATTTGAGCTATTTATGGTTTTTTATCTTATAGGGACTAAATTGAAGGCAAAAGGAAATTTGGGGGAAAAAGCGTGAATTTAAAGTTAAATTGGGCAAGCATGCGAAGTAGGAGAGAATGGTGCCAAAAATCCAAAGTGTGGAAGATTTTGGGAGCAAAAATGAAAAAAAGAGATTTTATAGCACAAGACTCTATTTTAATTTCAATTATATTAGGATATTTATTAACGATTATTATTTAGATTTAATTTTAGTTTTTATCTTCATTTATCTTTATTTATTTGTATTTATCTTTTAGAATTTAATTAGGAATAGACTAGGTCTCTTAGTACTATAAATAGGGGATGGAGTGACACAAATTTGAATCATCTTTCTATAAACACTCTCTCCTCTATAAAGTTTAGCCTTTTGTTCTTTCCATTCTTTTTCAATAAAAATTCTATTTTCCTTATGTTTATTTCTTTTTCCTAAAAAAGCATGAACCACTAAATCTATCTAGTCGAAGTTGTCAAAGTTCCCCAAAAAGGGTTCATAAGGCTTAGAATCCGTACTTAGCCTTCTCAACGAGTATTCATCGTTTCTCCGCATTACGGGGCTGACGCTTCCACCCATGTCCCTTAAAAGGTGATCTTTTCAACATGTGCAAGGAACGACCACTTTGTATATTTTGAGAAGGCTGCACAGTCAGTTCGTTAGCTTACTGCGCCAGAGGTTGGCAGGCCCAAGAAAAAAAATGGCATGGCATTCGCCATTGAGGAATGATGATCTAGCTTAAGATGGTCCCATAGAAGCGATTGTTGGCTAGAGTTAGGTTCCTCTAAATCGTAAGTCTAAATTCTTGAAGCTGGTGATTGTAAGCATCCTCTTCCACTATAACTGGCTTATTTTGTTTGAGAAGGATCACCTAAAAGTCGATGATTGAATCCAAGTAGGATCGAGACAACCGAAGGCTGGAATCTCTCTATAAGAAACTTTTTCTCAACTCTATTTATCTCTACTATTTTAATTTTAATTTCTGCACTTTCAATTAAATCAAAACTTTTAATTCTGTTTTTTTTTATTTTTTTCCAAGTACGCAGGTTTTCTTGGGCACGATTCTGTGCAAGATTTTGAGGAACAAGCAATTGTGCAAATCCGGTCCCTAAGGATTTAACCCTACTTCCCTTATACTATTATATTTATTTTCATTATAGGGATAAGATATTTTTGGTGCTCTCAACGACCGTATAATGCGTCGACTTTGTCACTTTATAGTCCACACCTAACTTCAAGCTAAGTTGTTTTATTGCATGTAAACAGTCTTTGTCCTACAAACAACTCTTCACCGTCGAATTCTTTATCAAGTAGGTGATTTGGCACAATGTTTGGATATTCTAGGAACTCGCATGCAAGAGTCGTATCAGGATCCATGTAGGTCATAAAGGACCTTGGATTATTCCTTATAATTATAGTAGGGCCCGTGTTCTCGACCGGATGGGGGTTTACATTTTCACCCTCCACCGAGCCTTCTACATCTATGTCTTCAGGGATGTCATCCAAATCAGGGTCAATGAAATCATCATTAAGATCACTATGGGACTGGTCATCATTATCGGACCCTTTATCACCATCTTTTATGGTAGCCAACACCTCTGGATGGATCTCTAGACGAGTACATGAGTTTGGGATATTATATGAACAACCATTGGTGCTTGGATTTTCAGGAGTTGGCATTGACCCTCCACAACCCGACTGATCTTCCCAGCAGATGTTAAGATTAAAATCAATTCCAGAACGCTGGCTTGCTGGAATTACAACTTGAATGTGATCTGATTCAGCTATCTCCGTGAACAACTCAACCAAGTTGGGACTATCCATCTTAAAGGAGCAATAAATTGCTATCATTGTCCCTAGATCATTATTGTCTTCAAGCTCCATTTCTGAGAACTTGAGCGGATTTGTTGAAACTGAAAATTTGTAAAACAGTCTCAATGTTTGCTTCCCACACCAGGTAGCTATCTTTGTGCTGATTTTTCGTTTTAAATCCGCCAGCAAAACACGTTTGTTGAATCTCATTCCTATTGAAAGACACAACCTTCTTCAGTTGTATTTATAATTTCTCTATCGAAATGAACATAAACAAACAAAATCTGGGAACTCATATTCAAAAATTGTTGCTTCCTTCTTAGCAAAGAAAAAACTGATATTTTTAATCTCTATTTTCAACTAATAAAGCAAACAAAAAATCAAATGGAAGACAAAACACCTATATATATATATATATATATATATATATATATATATATGATAAAGTTGGTGCTGACCATCACTGTCCCAAAACTAATTTTTTTTAACTTGATAAAGTTGGTGTCGACCATCAGTGTCCCAAAAAAAAATTTTGGGACTCGAAAAAATTAGTACTGGCCATTAATGTCCCCAAGGAAAAAAAATTGTCTTGAGGCGCGAGATGGCCAGCACCAATTTTTTTTTAAAAAAAGTACTCTGGTGCCGGCCATTAGATGGTCATAACCCAAATTTTTTTTTCAAATATTGGTATTTCAATATTCCAGTATCATACGGTTTTAAAAAAATACCCTTGTGCCAACCATTCATGTCCCAAAATAAAAAAAAAATCATTTTTTTTAAAGCTTGATTCAATCATTAGGCAATCATGGGGCCAAAATACTATGGGGTGCCAACCATTGGGTTCCCAAAACCCAAATATACTGTTCATTTCAGGTCATTTGGATGAATATTTTTGAACCAGGCCATTTCGTAAATATTAAATTTTTTAGGTTAAAAGAGTAAAATAGCCTCATATTGTGTATACTTATTGAAAATAAAATATAGTCATTGAAATCAATAATTTATTTTTGAGTTCTAAGATAAAAAGAATCTTTTAACACTTAGTGAGACTAATTTTATCAAAATTAGAGTGTGAATAAATCAAATAAAATTTATCTTTGTAGAAATATTTTTAATATCTGTAAAAAGAAATTGAAAATGTATTTATAACGGAAATTGAATATCCTCAAATGACATTACATCTATATGAGTTAGTATGCTTATGAAAAACCTTGGTTGATAGTCTCTTAGTAAGCAGATCCACAATCATGAAGTTTGTCCTAATATGCTTTATAGACTCCTAACCACTTTGGACTCTAATTTTAACAACAAAAAATTTAAAGTCTATATGCATTACTGAAATAAAGACTATAATTTTTTGTCACAATTGGTACCTTAGTGACAAAATTCTGCATCCATATTTCATTTAAATAATGGTTTATATACTTGACGTTCTTTAACTTATCAGATCTTTAATATGTGAGCATGTAATATTTTGCTTTTTGGAAATAACTTATGGGTTGAGTCTTACAAAACCTTCTTGTCCAAGCTCAGATATAATTCGACTGTCAACCCATTTTACTATTAAAATAATATATTAAAAATAATTTTATATTAATTTTTACATATAATATAACTAAAATAATTTTTTGTATTTATACTTATTGAGAAAAAATATAAGTAAATTGCCGGTCCATTTGGCTATGGCTAGAGGTGCTCATGGGTTTGGCCACGTCTATGCAAAATATTTAAACCATTTTTTCAAGCCTTCGTCCAACCTGGTTATAAAAATGAGTTTACTTTTTTGCCCAAGCGTGACCCGATTTAAGAAAAGTAAATCCGAATAATGCCCGACTAACCTATATTTGATTTTTTTAAATTATTTTTATTTAAATTTATTTATAATTTTTTAAATACAAATATACTAAAAGTATTAAAAAAGCTAAAATAAAAATTTTCTAACACATTAAAAAGTATTTATATTAAAAACACTATGATAAATATAATAAATATTTTATTGTATTAAATATAAATTTTAAATTTTAAATGTAAAAAATATAAATTAGAAACATATTTTAATAATAATTTTATAATTTAATTTGGATATTTATATAATAATACATCTAAATTATCATATTTAAATTTTTGGTCGAAAATTCTGCACAAAAGTCTCAGACTCGTGATAACGGTGGGGACAGGACTCCATTATTATTGCATTATTTTTTTTTTTTTTATCGAGACGACATGATTATATTTTTGCAAGACATTATTTGAGGAAGGACTTTAGATTATACTGTGGTCGGCTTAATTAATTTAAAGCATATTAAATATAGGTTAATAGGTAAATTCAATTATATTTTGTAAAATTACTGCAGTCGGTTGGATTTGATTTTATTTATCTTGTTTTTTTCTTTAAAAAAAAAAGATTTAGTATCTCAACAACCTTCCTTTTTTGGCCGTCCCATAACCCCACTTTTCCCATTTCTTCTTTTAATTTTTGGACTCTTTGAAACTGCCAAGAATTTCATTCTCTCATTGTACTATTCCCCGCTACTTTTCAATTTTTATTCCTCTATTCTAGTCAATTTACTTTTGTTTTGTTTGCTCTCCCTTTTCGCGTGGTTATTAGCAAATGAGGGACATCAATTTTCTTTCTTCTTTTCTTGATTTTGTTCCCCCACTTTCTTGTGGTATTCAATTTCGGTGGTGGGTGTCAGTTTCACTTTTGATAACTCGGTTGTTGGCGTAAGTGACATTATTTCCATTAATAAGGTTTAGCTGGTTCTTGGGCGCAATTTTTTTAAATTTTTTTAATGGTTACTAATTTCGTTTTTAATCTTTTGGGTCTTTTAGGTGAAGTAGTCCATGAGACAAACAATTTCCCGACCAAGTTAGAACCTGTTGGTGAGCAGCTATCTTCGCTGGGTTAAGTGGTTTTTCGCTGCGTTGGGACTGATTTTTCTGTAGTGACTTCGTATGACATTGATTTCGTCGAATTTGATTACTGAATTAATGTTTGGGGTGGAGGAATCGTGTTAACTAATTCGTATATATAGTTAATTTAGGTACTGGATTATTTGTTACTAAATCTGACATAAAAAAATACCCAAGTTTATAATGAAAAACTTGAAAATCAGCGAACGATGAAAGTTGAAAATTTGTACTGTCGACGTCATATGATCGTGTGATAGGCTATGTGATAGATCGTTTGTGAAATTGCAAAGTCACACGGTCTGGACCAATTGGGCCATGTGGCTACACGGACATGTGTGAGGCCGTGTTTTAGGCTATGTGGGCCATACAGGCTGGCCACGTTGGTCGTGTGGGCCCAAAATTTTGAAAATTTCCCTAGAGCTTTAAGTCGTTCAGGTCAACTTATAAATAGGACCTACATTGTTCATGTCAATCGAATTAAGATTTAATCAATAATTATTACTTAATAATTAAAAATAATATTTTAATTGAATTTAAATCAAATGTATAATATATATATAAATAAATTTTAATTATATTTATCATTTACGAATAGAATATATAATGAATAGAGAGGTCGAAAATTCCATGAATGGCAAAGTTATGGACAATTCTATATGTATGTGATGAATTTGGCATTACCACTCCAATGAACAAGAATATTCTTGCTTTGCTTAGATGATCTAATTTATTGCATGTAGATATTTTAAAATAAATAATATCTAATAATTTTGGAATTTAATTGTAACACCTTAAACTTGGCCTAAATGGAAAGACCAAGTCTAGGATGTCAAATGAATTTACCAGAAAATAGACGCACTTAAAGTTGGTTTAATCGATATATAAATAAGTCTAAAAACTATCAACCATTCAATCTTAAAACTTAAAGTTGGAAACAAATAACAAATTTAAACACACACATATATTTCAAATAGGACCATTAGATGATTGAGTCTCGCGTCCGCCGGTCGCTTAATTCTTATATATAGATTTTTGTAAATTCATGAATTCAAGTGGTGTTTTTGTTATTTTTATGGCATGTTATATTTTGGTTTTGTCATATTATATTTTTATCTATTTCAGTTTATATATGAATATGTTTTAACAATTTTTAAAGTTTATTTTAAATTTAATCTTATTAATTATTTAATATGATTAAAATTGAAATTTTGTATAATTAATTATGTTATTTTTTAAAAGAGTATAATTAATTATTTTAATCCTTTCTCAACCGGTTCATTTTCTCTCTACTGAACCTAGAAAAACCCAGAAAAAATTAGCTTCTTTCTAGTTTCTGATGACTCCACCTTCGGCCATCGTGACCACCATTGTTGATCGTCATAATCTTACCCAAAAAAGTTCCTAACTTCATCTCTTCCAACTTTTCAATCTCAACAATTCATTTTTTTCAATTATTTTTCTTTAAATATCACCAAAAATTTATAAATCTACAAAAGAAATTGAAAAAATTTATTATGTCTTCTTCCTCCTTTTCTCCTCTTTCACTTTTGTAAATTTTGAGCATCTTAAATGTTTTTTAAATGCAAAACCAAAATCTTGGGAGAGAGAAATTATGAAATATTTTTTATTTGGTATTCTGATTTATATGAACTTTTTTGGTTTGTTATATTTTTCAATTATGAATTTTTTTGGTTTTGTATTTTGTTAAAATTTGAGTTTTTGTGAACGATGGTATCGTGGGTATTTTGGGAATAAATCTTTTGAGGTTATTCCTTGTGGTTTAAATAGGCTAATTTTAGGGGTGAGCTTTGAATGAATATTGCAACTGTATTTATGATTTGATTGTAATAAGTTATTCGGTTAAATGATATTCTAGTGAATCAAACACATAAGTTGATATTATTCATTGAATTAATCCTAAATTGATTAGCTATTCATATCAATCAAACGTGCCATAAATAATTTGATTGACATCTTAGTAAAAATATTTTATTTATGATGAAGATAAATTTAAAGGAAAATGAAAACCTCATACATTTCAGACGTAATCATTAATTTATTATGATGATTCTAGTGTTATAAAATAATCAAATTTGTACTCCAAAGCCAATTACTTAATTGCACCTACCACGAACGTGGTGTCATCCACCAAATGCTAATAAACTAATCTTCAAAAATGTTGTGTTTTTCAGTTATTTAACCATTGGAAGACGTAATTAAACTAATAAATAGACATAAAAAAAAACCCTTTATTACAACACCTGTGATTTTTAAGCAAGAATATTATATATACTGATTCTTTTGAATCATTGGAATTACAATATCATGGAGAGCAAGAAAAGTAGCCTGGCATCATCCACCCCAAATATCTCACCTTCTGCGTCAGGTTTAACCCAATGCCAAGGCTTTTGGATCCCCTCTCGCATTGCTCCCATTTCATCCATAATCTCATTTCAGAAATATTTCCAGGTTCTAGATGAAGATATTATTGTTGCCTCTAAGCCCAAAGCTGGCACCACTTGGCTCAAGGCTTTGGTGTTTACAATTGTCAACCGTCATTTTTATACGCTCTCAAATACCCCTTTGAACTCTGCAAATCCTCATCATCTAATTTCACATTTTGAGGTCAATATTTATAGGGAAAGCCCTAATCCTGATCTTTCTAATATCCCATCCCCAAGGTTGTTTGCTACTCATCTTCCGTATCCAATGCTAGCCGATTCCATCAAACGTTCATATTGTCGGATTGTTTATATAACCCGCAATCCGTTTGACATCGTCGTCTCATTTTGGCACTTTCTAAGAGGCGTGCATAATTTGCCTGATTGGTCAGTGGAAGACTGTTTTGAGATGTTTTGTAGAGGTGAAGAAGGGTATGGACCCTTTTGGGACCATGCTTTAGGGTACTGGAACATGAGCTTGGAGAAGCCATCAAATGTATTGTTCTTGAGATATGAAGAAATGAAGGAAGATCCAGTGGCTCAAACAAAGAAATTGGCTGAATTCTTGGGATTTCCTTTCTCCATGGAAGAAGAGAAAACAGGTGTGGTTAACCAAATTGTTGATTTTTGCAGTTTCAACAATTTGAAAGATTTGGAGGTCAACAAAACTGGAAAAATGGCAGAAATAATATTACATAGCAATAAGTTGTATTTCAGGAGTGGAAAAGTGGGTGATTATGTTAATTACCTCACTCCTACTGCTGTGGAACGTTTCAATAACATTTTAGAAGAAAAATTAAGTGGATCCAGTTTAACCTTCAAGTAATTTTCTTAATAATATTTACTCTTAGAATGAAGTTGCGAATTGGACGGCTAAAATAGCCACTCAACTTTTTAATTTACAACTATTTGTTGCTCGTCCAGTGAAAAATATTTTATTAAAAAATCGTAATAAAACTTTGGTATTGTAATGAAACTAGTAATTGTAATCACATAATTGTTGTTTCTTTTCTAAAAAAAAAAATTGTCATGTTCAAGGTTTTCCTTTATTGTAAAATGTTGTATTTTTTTCCTTTTGTTTTATGTCTACCTTTTGTGTGTTGATGTGTTCCGCATCATGTTACCTCTTTTTCTAATAAATTTACGTTTTCAGCATGACTTTTTTAATATTATTAGTTTCCTGAAATATGAGGATTTGATAGTAATGAAATTTAGCTGAAATTACATTCTCTGCTTTGAATCATTCGATTATCAATAGTTGCATCCAAATAATATTTTTATCAATATAATAAGTATATCTAATCCATTTGAAAGTTTACTTATATAACTACAATTATATTGTAAAGTTTAACCATTAAAATTAAAAAAAAGTATATAAAACAAAATTTAATTTTCCACTACATACACCTAATTTTATCCAAAAAAGAAAAATTGTTGAGAATTTTATTCAAAATTTAAGGTAATTAATTTTTCAATTCTAAATGAATTTTATTTTTGGTAAGTGAGTAAAATTTTAGTAAATAAAAAATTAAAAGTTTTGAGAGTCGAAATCTCAAATAGAAACACCCAAAACATATAAAAAGAGAAAACCACACATCTCCAATGAAATTCACTAAACAAACAAAGACCATCTAAAACACACCTTCGATATCACTAAAAAAGCTTCAACCATACTTCACTACCACTAATCACACTTCACAAATTCTGTAGCCACAAGAAAACTCCACAAAAACCACTGAACGCAAAGCCAACAAGAAGTTCCAATTGGATCCACTATGTTACTTGCCTTCTTCAATACCTTTAACGATCAACACCTACTCCACCCATATCAAACACTGCTGAAATCTTCATATAAGAATTTGTCTAGTCACAATCTCGACCAAAACATCCACAACTTTATCTTCATCAGCCTCCAAATTTTTTCTGCTTCTGCAAACATACCTATTTCCTATTTCTAAAAGCAAATTCTGTTAGAGAGTCCTTATCCTACCATCAAACTCTATCGACTTTGTCACTTTTATCTGTGCTTTCAACTTCCTCAACTTTGCGGCTCCTCTCTTGGCCAGGGTATTAAACTTGCTCATGGATAGGACTACCCGTCCAAGCCCGAAAGTCCATCCGAAAAATGAGAGGGTTTGGACAAAATACAAGGCTCGAAAAATGAGTTTAGTAAAATTTAAGACTCATTTTCTATATGGGACGAGCCTTTGGCAGATTTTTTTTGTTCAAACTTAACCCGGCCCAGTCAATTTTAAAAATATATATAATAAAAAAAAATTTAAATTATATTTGAGAATAATATCAAATCATTCAAGTTTATTTTAAATATTAATTTTTTATCTTAATTTATATTGATTATCATTTAAACTATCATCATTATAAAAATTAAATATTTATATTAATTTTACTTTTCAATAATAATAATTATGAAATGTAACAAATTTTGTACCTATTTTAATAATTTAATATAATGTATTCTAATTAATATACATAATATCTATGCATCGCATCCTCGAACAATACGATATCTCACACTGAGTAAATCCTTAACTCTTTCCCCTCTTACTAAAACTACAAAATGTTCTTGTGAATTATGGCCAATACCAGGTATATAAACATGATTTCAAATCTAGAAGTTAATCGTACTCCGACAACTTTGAAGGAAAAAACTATTTTAAAAATAAAGCAGTTATACATTTTCTCAAATGAAATGGCCACAAATTTGAACCAGGATATAGGTTACCTTGTGGACTAGCTCTTTTTTTTTTTTTTTATCGTTCATGTTCGTTTTATGGTCCACATTCAGAATTTGTGATTACTCCTTCCAATAATGCTATTTCTAAAATTCAAACATGCATTCTCTCTTTAAAAGGGCAATGTGTATTACCAACCCTTTAAATATACCATTTAGAAATGGAAAAAATTATATTTGAAAATTAAAAGAATAATTTAGGTAAATAATTTAAAATTTTATATTTTAAGTAAATTGAATACCTGTTTTAAAAATCAACACAACGAGCATTTAAAATACATAATTTAAAAATATATATATTTTATATAAAAAGTAAAGAAAAGTAAAAATTCGAAATTATGTGAATAAGTCAAACACATATCTTAAAAATCTACCCAGAAAAAAAATATAAAATAATTTGTAAAGATATCATTAAAATTTAAAATTTTAACTTTTAAAGACTTTATTCATATTTTACCCTCTCAACTATACATGTTTTATCGTATAAGTATTTTTTAAAAAATTATCTCATATAGTTACTTGAACTTAATTTATTTCCGTTAATATTTTTGACGCAAATACTAAACCGAAAGAAAGAAGCCCAATCAAATTTGGGCACATGTATATTTTTCATATAAAATATTTTAATATGATAAATCATTACTTTGAATAATTGGAAAAAAAAAGAAATCAGTAAAAATGGTTCATGGAAAAGGAAAAAGAAAAAGCTAAAAAGCTTGAAATATTCAATAATGGAGGTTCCTAAGATTTTTAAGTTTTTTTAATCGACTATATCAATGAAAAAGCCCGAGTAAAGATCCAATTATTCTCCCCTTAGCCAATATCCCAATGACCAATACATTGTCCATATCACGAGCTCTGCCTCTGTATTATGACGCTTTCAAGCGAAGCCAACAATAATAAGAATAAAATTGGAGAGATATTTAACTGATTAGGATCAGACTATTAGTCCGAACCAAAACAGGCTATGGCGAGGAGGGAGAGGGAATACTTTTGCTTTGTCGAACAGTCTTCAATGGCAATCAAGCGAGAGTAGCTTTAGTGAGATAAAATGAAGTGAAGAAGATGAAATTTTTTACTATAAAGAGAAGAGCTTTATTGCTTTAAGGAATGGATTTGTAAACCTTAAAATTTTGGAGAAGGAATTTTTACCATGGTTAACTTGTTTTTCCAAAAGTGAAGAATGGTTAGGACCAACCTCTATAAATCAAAAGATAACATGCAAAACAAAGATAATACTCCAAAACACCAACCCATCGATATCGACACAACCATGCAATTACATTCAAGGTAGTTATTCTCGTACGGGTCAACATACCGTTTATCTACTACTATTGTTACGTATTTATACCAATCTATATTGGTATACTATTTCGATTTTATCACTATTTTTAAAAAAATATTTTTATGTATAAATATTTATAAATATCGAATAATAAGATTAAATTAATCTTAAATATAAAATATAATTCAATAAATTTTCCTAATACAATTTATTATTAAACAAATTCAAAGTACATAATAAAAAATATTCCATAAATTTAAAAATAAGACCGCATCGTGTTATGTATCATTCAATAAATCTAAAATAAATCATAAAAATTTAACATTTATATTTATAGTTATAGTTATAATTATATTTTGATCTTGGTTGACACATCATATTCCAACCGGTATAGGCAAAATCAACAATAATAAGACCAGTATTGATCAAAATTTACAATTATTTCAATTTAGTATCGATAGGAAATATTCCGATCAATATCAATTATATCAACGGAATTAACTACCTTGATAAAAGAAGAAATAGTTGGAATCCCCCCCTTATCTCCATTGCCTTCAAAATTACAAATCACATCCTAAAAGAAACAAAAGTACCTAGAGTGGAAATTATTCTACACATCCAACTCATTATATTTTACAAATGCAATCTCATTTGGCAAAATCTATACTCTATCAAAATCTAAATATAGAATCCAAATGTAATTAAGAAAAGTACGATTAAATATTTAGGGTTTTTAAATCTTAAGGGATTGTATGGTAAATTACTTAATTTTGGTCGAATTTTAAAATGAAATTGAAGAGAATGGCATGGTTTGAACACAAGTAAGCAAGAGAAAAGAGTAGATGCTTAATCATTGGACTATTTCCCACTCTTGTTAAATTTATATTACAAATGATATTTATTTTAGCGTTGTTTCCACTCTAGTTTGCTTGAAAATGAAAAGAGAACTTACGACCTCTAAGGAGTGCATTAACTACTTAACCATCATCCTAATGTTATTTCTTAGTTATTTATTTCAATTAACCCCTTATATTTTGGGGTGTGATAGTTACTTTCCCTTGAGAGTTAATTTTCCAAAAATATGGCAATGCAGTTCCCAGGATAAAATGTGAAAAAGTTACTTTCTCATAGAGATTCGAAAGTTAAAAAAATATTAAGACAAAATTAACCATATTTTCTATTGATTTAGGGTATTAGTCTATTAATAATAATAATAATAACTATTGCCTTCTTTCTCCTACTTGACTTTTTTTATTGGGCAATTTACTAAAAAAAGCCCTTTTTTGTTAATTACCAAAATGGACCGACTTTTTTTATTATTTATGGAAAATGACCATTTTCCCCGAAAGCGCTTCCACATCAGTGCGAAGTCATTGTACACGTCAGCAAAACGCGTCCCTGGGGAGCTTTTTGCCCCGCTCCAATGGTAAAAAAAAAACTATAAAAAGCCCCCCTTTCATTTTTTCACACAATAGTCCTCTCACAACAATTCTCTCTCAATTCTATCCAAATTCTCTCAAATTTCTCTCAATTTTTGTCAAAGTTGTCTCTAATTTTTGCAAAAAAGTTGTGTTTTATTTTTTTGAATTAGTTTTATTTTTTAAATTACAAAAATATTTGATCGTGTTAGCAATGGCCGGTTCATTAATTCGTCTCGATAAGAAACACATCTCCGTCGAGCAAATGACAATGGTAAGTAATCAACTTAATTAATTTTTGAATATAGTATTTAATATTTTTTTCATTTATGCAATTTTAATTAATATTTATTTTATAATTTTTTTATAACAGTCTATAGATCGGGTGTTGCAATGCTATATCCGTAATATGCCTGGTCCTCCATCGCCGATGATAGAGAATTACCTGCGGGAAGTGGGTTTTTGTCACGTGGCCACAATAGGCCGAGGGTGCAAGTTGGACCCGAAATTAATCAGTGCATTGATAGAGAGGTGGAGACTCGAGACGCACACTTTCCATCTTCCATGCGGAGAGTGTACTATCACTCTAGAAGACGTGCAATTGTAATTGGGATTACCGGTGGATGGGTACATAGTCACCGGGTCCGCATCATCTACTGATTGGGGAGCTGTATGCTACGAGCTTTTGGGTGCTATACCGGATAATATTAACGGAGGTCAGATCGAGATAGGCTGGTTACGAGACACATTCCCGAAGTCGGATAATGATTCAACTGAACTCAAAAGAATACGATATGTTCGGGCATACATTCTTGAGATGATTGGAGGTTATTTGATGCCGGACTTGTCACGAAACCGCGTACATCTGAGATGGCTCTTGAAACTCGTTGATTTTAGAGCAGCAGGTGAATTAAGTTGGGGGCCTGCTGTGTTAGCAACATTGTACCGGGAGATGTGCGGGGCGACGCGACCGATTAAAGCCAAAATCGGAGGATGCCTATCACTACTGCAATCATGGGCACAGTTTCACTTTCCATTTTTACGTCATCGAGTGAACCACCCATATACATTCCCACTAATAACGAGGTAAATTTTATATTAGATTTTACATTTATTATATAGATTTAAAATATAATTGTATGTTAAAAATATTTAATTAGGTGGAACCATTCGGCGAGTTATGTTGGAATACCCACATCTCTTGAATATATACGACTTCTATTAGACCAACGGTCAGAAGCACAAGTAAGTGTTAAATAAAATATATATACATAATAAAATAGTCGTTTCGTATTTAGTATTTATTATTTAGTATTACCTATATAACTAATATTATTATCATGTTCATATAGTTTCAATGGACACCATACGAGGATCCAGAAATTAGGGCAGAAATTCCGGATGAATTTTTTCAAAATCCGAACATTTGGCATGTAAAGGTCCTATTGGTAAACTATGCTATTGTGGAGATGCACCAGTTAGACAGGGTATTGCGGCAATTTAGATTTCAACAACCGATTCCTGTGGAATCTAAGGTGCTCGATGATGAGCACAAAGTTGACTTACGACTATTAAATACCGATTTGCCGAGACACTGGTCAGAATATATGAAAATGTGGGAAAATCAATATGACTATATACCTACTCGGGAACCGATCGTCGTTCCTGAGTTAGCATGCGTGTCGGAATACATGCCATGGTTTAGGATCCATGGCAAACCATATTTACTGTCAGAAGAGGAGAAGTGATGACAAATTCGTGTGCAAAGGGAACTACGGGCCCTTTAAATCCAAGAAGAAGGGCTGATGACGTGGGCCCATGAGCAGCACCCACACAATCATCGGGCCCATCAACAGCGTCCACACAGCCACCTAGGCCAACACTTCAACCGACGACACCCATATCACAGCCTTTTCAGACTATGCCAGGTGCGTATCCTAGCCCTTATATGTATCCTAACCCTTTTATGTTTCCTTTTCCCAGTCATATGGCAGGTTGGAATGCATGGCCCGGTTCATCTCTGTTCCCAATTACTCCGAGTCAATCGCCGATCATTAGGCCACCGTCGCATGAGGGATCGCACGAGGATCCGTCAGGGAGCTCTTTTTTTTACCATTCCCCATCACCTTATGGGATTCAAACACCTCCACTATGGGTGATGCAAACACCTCTGCACTCATTATTTTATCAAGGTGGGTCATCCTCCCAACACCCACAACCAAATCCCCTGCCGGAGCAACCACAACCCTCGCCAGAAGCTGAACCAAGGAGGAATCCAGTGCGTAACCGTCGACGACCCCCATGTGGCACTGATTTCGACCGGCACCAAAATTGATTTTTTTAGTATATTTGTAGAAACTTTTTTATATATTTTTTTACTTTTTTTAAAAATTATTTTTAATATTATAATTGTACTTTACTTTTTTAATTTTAATACAATAAATGTTCTTTTAAATTAGCCAATAATTTTTATTAAAATAAATGTTATTTTGACTACGGTAATATTTTTAATAAAATATAAATAATGCAACATAATTTTATTACAATAACTATCAACTATTCCGATTTGGACATGATCGAGTTATATGGCCTGGGTTCCTACACCATCTGCACAACCTCTGTTGGTTCGTTCTTTCTTGGATATCCATATTGTTATGTATTATAGTCGAGCAAGGTTGACCATTTGGTTTGCAATGCAATTTTCTATCCGGTAATAGCTTAAACGGAGCAAGTAATACAGACGACCACTTACGTTCATCTGGGATCTGTGGAAATAGATGTCTCCACCCGTTGTACATGTATTCTATTTTGTACACTTGGTCGACATACGTCATGGGATCTAGACGGAGATTCTGACAAGCTGCAATTACATGAGCGCATGGATAACGTAGTGCGTCAAACACCCCACAGTCTCATATCCTATTTCTCAAGTGTACACGATATTGCTCGCCAATAAAACCTTGGTTCGGTCTGTCAAACTCCTTCACACAAAACCATAGGTTGTCGTGATCGTGACAGACTGTGTGCATGGTGTTAACTCGTGCCTTCGCCTTGTTAATCTCTCGCAATACCTTTGTGCACCGTACATGGCCTCCCTACATTTGGCCTTTATAACTCACTGCTCACTTTGGAAATAGTGCCGCTAAATGAAAATATGTCTCTCACACAACAGTTGTTATCGGCAAATGACGCGTTCCTTTTAGAATAGAATTTATACATTCAGCCAGGTTTGAGGTCATATGACCATATCGTAGGCCGTCGTCGTATGCTTGTGTCCACTGTTCGAAAGGTATGTTACAAAGGTAGTTTGTGCCTTCTTTGTTAATTGAATGCAAAACCACTAACATCTCATGAAAACGGTCCTTATTTATCTCATACTCTGCCAATATAAGTTGATAACAACAATTACATACCACGCTTCCATTCAAAATAAATTGAATATTACAAACGAAATTATATTAATAGAGATTAAATACCCATGTTGGTCACTTGTCGTCGTTCAATTGTTGATCGATATTGCACGTAGTAGTTGGACACAATGTGCCTTAGGCAATACTGATGGTATGTGCGATGCCATTGGTTTCCTTGTCGCTCAATTGTGGCTAGTATTCTAGTGCCCCGATCCAATATAACGCATATGTTAGGTTGGGGGCAGACATGCCTCCTTAACTTAGAAAGAAAGAAATCCCAGTCATCAGCTGACTCCCTCGGTATTATTGCAAACACAATTGGAATGATTCTCCCTTTGCCATCCTATGCTATGGCTAGCAATACTCGATGGGTATATCTACCATACGTAAAGGTACCATCAATTTGTACCAATGGCTTGCAATATATAAACGCATCTCGACATTGCTTAAAGCTCCAGAATAGACGCTTGAACACTTGGCATCCACGGAGCAATCGGTCGTTGTAGTATGCAAGGCTGTTTCAAGGTCTGTTATGCAACTTGGGACATATCTCTCCAGCACCCACATCACTGCCACACTTCATTATATGAAGTGTCCCACTTACCATGCATATTTTCCAATGCCTTCTGCTTAGCTATCCAAACCTTGCAGTAAGAGGCGTGTACTTCAATTGGCTACGAATATTGGCAATTAAGACCGGCACTAAAGTATTCGAATCGGCGTTTAGCGTCGGTAGTATTAAGCTAGAAATTATATCTGAATTCACCTTGGGATGATCTTGTGAAATACCTGCCAACGAAGTATGTTAAATAATGCAAAATTATGTAATAACATTTTTATTCAAAAACCGTAAACATCAAGTGATACTTTACAGCCAACACATGTATGTGGACCTTTGTACTTTTTTATCCTCCAGCAGCCTGTCCTTTTCCTCAATGAGGCCATGATTTTCCATGAACATGTACCGTCTTACACTACACACTTGGCCTTAAACTTATCGGATTTGGATTTAACCACGTTGTAATTAACCCCGTTCATGATGCTATATTGTTTCAATGCATCAATAAAACTGTAACACCCTGAATTTGGGCCTAGAAGTTTTGGGCCTTGAGCATGGGAGCGGTTGAAGGCTACTTATAATATTTTGTTGTACATGTAAATTTCGTTAATGAAGGCTTGTTTTAGTGTTTAAGTGTGCTGAGAAGTGTTGGAGAAGTCCTAGGTTCAAACCTGGACTCTAGCAAAAAATTTGGTTTAAGGTGAATCAAACCCTGGGTGTAGTAGGTAGGCCTTAAGAATATTGTTGGAGAAATTGTACCACAAAAAGCCTTGTGGTCTAGCGGCAAAATAGCGCCACATAAGAGGCAGGAAGGTGGCGTCATAGAGTTGGCAAGGAGGTCTAGGGTTCGAAACTCATGGCAATCAAAGAGCATTTATTTTGCTAATAGGGGGCGACAAGAGTTGGTGTTGAATTTAAACTCTGATGATGTAAGGATCCCACATCAGGTGTGTATTTCTCACTACTCTAGCTGTAAGATGGCTACTTCGGGCCGAAAGGGGCCATGTGGGCCCACTGGGCCTACGGGCCCAATTGGATAAGTTGTTTGATTGTGTAGTAAATATTGGACTAGGCTAGGTGAATCTCATATTTGTGGCTAGATTTGGGCTAAAAGGGCCACACGAGCGTGTGGGCCCATTTGGGCCGAGAAGGGCTTTAGGCCCATTTCTATTGTTATCCCTATTTAGAATACTTTAGTTTACCAAATTACTAAAATACCTCCAGTTGTAAAATTACCAAAGTACCCCCGATTTATAAAATTACCCAAATATCCTCGATTTATAAAATTACCCAAATATCCTCGATTTGTAAAATTACTGAAATACCGTCGATTGTAAAATTACTAAAATACAATCTATTTGTAAAATTACTGAAATACCGTCGATTGTAAAATTACTAAAATACAATCTATTTGTAAAATTACCGAAATACTGTCGATTGTAAAATTACTGAAATACCCTTGATTTGTAAAATTATCGAAATACCCTCAGTTTGCAAAATTACTGAAATACCCTCAATTTGTAAAACTACTGAAATACCCTCGACTTGTAAAATAACCAAAGTACCCCCGATTTATAGAATTACCGTTTTACCCTCGATTTACAAAATTATTGAAATACCCCTGTAAGGTAGAATTACCGAAATACCTCTGTAGGGTAGAATTACTGAAATACCCTTGTAGGGTAGAAATACCGAAATATCCCTATAGGGTAGAATTACTGAAATACCCCTGTAGGGTAGAATTACCGAAATACCCTTGTAGGGTAGAAATATCGAAATACCCCTGTAGGGTAGAATTACCGAAATACCCTTGTAGGGTAGAAATATCGAAATACTCCTGTAGGATAGAATTACTGAAATACCCTTGTAGGGTAGAAATACCAAAATACCCCTGTAGGGTAGAATTACCGAGATACCCTTGTGGGGTAAATTTACCATTTTGCCCTTAGGGTGTTAAATGACTATTTTGCCCTTGTGGGCAAGTGACTGACTTGGACTGTGTGGTTGACGGATTTGATTGTGAATATATGTTGGTGATATGAATGACTTGACTGTGATTGTTTGATTCAAATATGGGCATGACATTCTGTATACATGACATGTTGCATGGGTTGGGATTTTGTACGGAGGAAGATCTGATCTGTTAGGATCGCATGGTTGCTTGACGACTGTGGATCCTCCGGTGGCTTTTAAGCCCAATATATGATTATTGATGACTCTGTGTCGATCATATTTACCCGACGCTGTGTGCCGACTATATTACCGTCGCTGATGGCTATGTGCCTAACATGATACAACTACCAATGGCTTAAAGCCAATTATTCTGATTATGGCTTTGCGCCAACCTACATATCGCTCTGTGCCAACCTGATTATGGCTGTGTGCCAAACGTATTTGCCTAAGGCTATGTGCCAATATATGGTTATTGACGACTTTGTGTCGATCACATTTACCTACGGCTGTGTGCCGATTATGTTACTCTAGTTGATGGCTATGTGCCTAACATAATACAGTTATCGATGGCTTTGTGCCACGTATTCTGTTAAGTGGCTTTGCCACATTATCTCTGCTTCGTGGTCGTACCACAAATATACATTCGGTGGCTCGCCACAATATCTCAGATCCGTGATTCTGTCACAATATCTGTTCTGGCAGCCATGCTACAAATTCTGTGGTGTGTAGCAGATGGGTGGGTCTAGTTGTCTCCCCACATGGTGTAAGGTTGGTATGGAGGTGTATACGGCTGGATTGGTTTAGGATTGCATTCACATTCTAATTCTGATTTTGTTACTTTATATTGATTCTGATTCTGTCACCTAATTCTGATTTTGATTCTGATTCTGTCACCTAATTCTGATTCTGATTCTCATTTTGATTCTAATTCTGATAATGTTTCTTATTCTGTAATGGGCTAAAGCCCATCTGGTACTGTCTGTTATAATGGGCTAAGGCCCAATTGATACTGAAACTATAAGTAGGGTTAGGGCCAGACTTTTAATTCTTTTATATGATGATCGTTCCTTTTTATAGTAGGGATTTCACATCGAAGTTTTCAGTAAACTCACCTTATTTATTAACCTTCCGTAATTTCCAAATTTTAGACGGATCGGAGTGCGAGGGCTCGGAGGAAACCACACACATCGCTTATGTTACGCTTTGATTATTCTTGTTAAATATTTTTATGTGGGTTGTAGTAAAGCCGTTGTAATTTTCTAGATTTCAAATTTGGAATTTTATTTATTGTTCTTATAATTGCTAGTATTAGAACACGGTTTTCCAAAGCAACTATTGTTGTTCAAAACATCACGATTCGCAATTGTTTTTAAATCAAGCTTCAGAATCGCCAAGATTTTTACAAAGTTGTTAAGAATGTTATTCAGCTGAGGTTTTCCAAAAAGGTTTAAAAAGGGTATAATTTTTTAATTATTAAGAAAGGTTTTTAATGGAAACATGGTTTTTGAAAAACACTTCAATGTGACACGCTAGATTCGAGCCAAACTTTCAAGCCGGGTTTGGGGTGTTACAAAAACTATCCTTATTGGAAAACTCCCTACCAACTTCAGTTTCACCCAAATCCAATGACAAACTTAAATGTCACGCCTTTTGTGTGGTAGATCTGGAAACTTTAACGCATCATCTTGAGATAGATCGACATTATGCATGTGGGCTGAAGGCGAGTACGCCCTGAATCGTGGATCTTCTTCTTCTTTATCTGAACCCCTTTCAACATCTTTAGGTATGGCTGGAATAGGCTCCAGTTTAGAAAATAATCCAACTTCTGCACCATCGGGGTCGGGCTCTCGAGGTGGATTCACATCGGACTCATCATTCGACCCACCATCATCTGTAACAAATGAGGTCCCCTTACAGGTGGATGTCGTAGGGAGTACATCATCCCTTCGTCTGGATGTTTCATAATGCCCCCAATCCGATGTGGATTGCCAACCACTAGAAGTTGATGTCATTCCCTAGTACGTATTTCCAGTATCAAACATCGACCCATCGAGGTGCATGTCCCATACACCAATGGAGTGTTGTGTAGGGGTTATGTATTCCATACTGCTACCAAACACGGGCGCTTTCATGTTTTGACACCCACTAACGGAGTGTCGAGCAGGGGTAGTGTATTCCTCTCGAACAACATTAGATGTCGAGGTCGCAAATGCATCAATTGGTGATGAAAATTGTACATATAACTCAAGATAGGGTGATCCACTAGCAAGATGAGTCTACACTATTGCCTCTAAGCTACGAGGACTGTAATAGCCTAAATTTGACCGGGCTGTAAACCAAATAAATAAAAATAAATAATTTAAAACAGTCCATGTAACAGTCCATTTACATTGGCCAACCAACCAGTAGACCCAAAACCAATTGGCCTAAACCTTATGCCCGGTTACAACTTAGCAAACCCAAACCCGTTACATTACTGGCCCATTTCTAAAATCTTACTCTTAAGACCCATTACAACAAACTCAAATGGACCCAAGACTAAAGTGGCCCAACTGGCCCGAACCATTACACCGAGGCATGAAACCCTAGGGTTTCGGCCTCTCTTTCTCCTCGCGCCGCAAGCAGAAGATTCCAGAAGCCATCCCAACAGACGCGTCGTTCCAGCTACTCTCTAGCAAGGTCACGATCCTAAAGCTCTGAGTCACGCCGAGATCAACGCCACCAGTGGACCATCGTCAGGCCTTTGCCATCGCCGGATTCCTTGTAAATACCTGCAAGACAAGACAAAGAACACAAAGCAGAAAAGGAAACACAGCAGATACATAAAGCAAAAAAAGGAAACTAAAAAGTATCTCAGCAGATCACGGTCAAAGATACAGTGGGCAAGAAATAGAAAGAAATCAGAGATTTCTTTTCCAGTTTATGTAATAGTAACAGTGGCTATAAAAGCACGATTGAAAACATTGTAAATGGGACTTCTTTTTTTACGAAATAGAAATATATATTCACAGATATTCATTCAAAAATATCAACAGTCTCACAAAAAGGTGATTTACATCGCATATCTTGTGCTTTATTTTGAATACATATGAACTGTTTTAACCTGCATGAGTAAGGATCTAAGGGAAGAGAGATTACCTGTGGAAGGACGAAGGTTTTTAAGCCTTCAGACCACTGTGTATGATGGCGTGTGAGGCGCGTGTGCAAGCACTGCATCGTGGCTGGAGGTTGGAGCTGGGACCTCTCTTTTCTTTTCTGCAGAGCATTTTCTTTGTTTTTTTTTTAAAGACCAGTGTTAAAATGATCTTTAAGCTGCAAAGTTGGCTTATATAGCCCCTTCGAAACGACATCGTTTTTGCTTAACTCAATAAGCTCAAAACGGTGTCGTATCAAGCCATAGGATCCGCGCATTGACCCGATTACCCGGGGAGGATCCGCGTGTTTTTTAAAATTAGGTTAATTACCCAATCTGTCCTCACGCCTCTTTTAATTTATAATTATATATTATTTTATTTTTAATTTGGCCCTAATATTTTACAATTATTTCAATTTAGTCTCGATAGTTGTTAAATTACATTCTGGGAAATGTTGTCGTTTTGAGGAATAGGGTAATTTACCCAATGAGTCCCTCTTGTTCACGCTCGTTTTAATTAGAGCTTTAATTCACTGTTATTTCTTTAAATCGGCCCTGTGATTTCATTGAACTTCAAATTTAACCCTATATATTTATTATATCATTATTTGTTTTATTTTTTTACCTTATCTTTTATATTATATATTATAAAATTATTTTATATATTATTTATATTATTATTATTCATTATATGTTATTCTTCACAAGTTATTATTATTTTGCATCATTATTTATATATTATTATATTATATGTTTATTATATATTATATATTATTTTATATATATGATTTTATATTATATTATAATTATTTTATATATTATTAAGTCATTTTGTATTATTATATATTTTTATCTATATATTATTATCATTAAAGGTCTTAAACTTGTATTATATATTTATTTTTATGTTAATAATTATTTTTATATTCTATTATTACACATTTTGAAGATATTATAATATTATAATACATAGATTTCATCATTGATAATTCATTTTAAACTTATACTTATACATATTATATAATTATTTCATTATAAATATAAATTATTTTACATGTTTTATATTCTATACATTATTTTTCTAAACCAATATATTTTTATTTTTATATAATTATTATCCTTTTATAAATTTTTGTTATTATATATTATATATTGTATATTAAATACTATTTTATTATTAAATATCATATTTTGTGTGTATTATATGTATATCTTGTTAAACAATCATTCACTTTATTTTGTATATAATAACCCTTTTATATTTTTATATTGTATATATCATTTGGGTATTAAATGTCATTTTTAATTATTACTTTGTATGTTTTGCTTATTTATCTTCAATATATGCTATGTATATCTTTGCACGTATGTTGTTAAGATTTGCTATATCTATTTTTTTTTTATATGTATGTATCTAATGCATGATCTTTATATTATTGCTATCATATTGTTTAAATTCATGCTTTTACTTACCTATTATGATAATATGCCATATTGTATGTCATGCCATAATGTTAATATGCTCCTTCATGCATCGGTTTTAAAAAAAAGGAACTACAAAGTTTTTGAAAATAAAAAGGCAATGCTTGGTGTTTGGAAGCTTCGAGAAAAGTAGTGCCCTAACTTATTGGGTTGCAACTTTACTCGTTGAGGTCGAATAGTCAAGCACCCTTCTAAGTTTTAAAAGGTTTTCAAAGTGCAAGTGACTGTCTTGGAATTGCAAGTCGATGTGTCCTAACTTACTGGATATGGCGCTTTGTTGTTTCAAGATAGGGATTTCCAAAAAGGCTAACTCAGTATCAATATACGAGTGAACCCCAATTTTCAAAATCAAAACATTTTAAAGAGGATTGCATCTTAAAATTTTCAAATTTTCGACATTAAAGACACTTGATAATCAATTAGGTACCAATTTTTGGGTTTTACGAGGGTGCTAACCCTTCCTCGTACGTAACTGACTCCCGAATCCATTTTCTCGACTTTCATAGACCATAATTAATGTTTTAAAACAAAACATTTTATAAGGTGATCCAATCACACCTAAAAAGATTGGTGGCGACTCCCGTTTTTGTTTTTCTTAAAGTTGATTCCCATTTTCAAAAACTTGATTTAAAAAATGGTTTCGATAACTTGGCGACTCCGTTGGGGACCCCATAAGAGAGTCAAGCCGTGTAATTGATTATCTCTTGTCTTAATGTCGGAAATTAAAAATTTTAAAATCTAATCCTCTTTGCATTACATGTGTTGCTATATTCTGATGTGCATTGCATTTGCATGACCATTGTGGTCACCCTTAAGTGGGAGTGAAAAACTACGCCTTCGTGAGGTTTTCATCTCGGTGCAGGATAGTGGATCACTTTCGGGATACATCCGTACCTGTGGTTTCGTGATATTTTCATCTCCATGTAGCCATAGGGAAATGTATTCCCCTAAACTGAACTCGATTCAAATGAGCCTATAATGGGTGAGAATCGAGGAATCTGCTGGTTCGGTTACCTCAAACTTTAGAACCAACCTCCATATCGAAAGACCGTATGAGCCCAACTTTGTTAGGATAAAACTTTAGATATTACCCTTATAAGTTATTGTTGAAGTTATTGATATTATGTGATACTGACTATTTCTTTTCTTTTGTTTTCATGTCATTTTGCATTTACAAAGATATCGATTCACGATCAGTTTCTAAGCTAGGAAGTTTTATTATGGAGAACGGACTTCTTGATAAAGTGGAAGGCAACGCTAATGTCCATAGATAGTCTGAGCAAACTCAACTAGAAAAGGGAGATAGTATAGCTGAGGGATACGTGTCAAAGTTGTCAAATTACACTCGTATTAGTGTCACGCAGAATAATCTCCAGGAGCTTAAGGAAATTTGGGATCAGTGGGGCAAAGAGACTAAGCAGTTATTCCACGGTAATTACGGAGACCTACCTTACTTGCTTGATGTTCAGATAGACGAGCACTTATTCCGAGCCCTTACTCAGTTTTGGAACCCGGCGTACAATTGCTTCACTTTTGGGGAAGTAGACATGGTACCTACTGTGGAGGAGTACACGGCCTTGCTTCGTTGTCCCAGATTTCAGAACGATAGGATCTATTCTTGAGCTACTTGTGTCCCTACCTTTTGGAAGAAATTGATGATTATTACAGGGATGAGTGAGCAGTGGGCCACGTCCCGAATTAAGGAAAAGGGTGAGTGTAAGTGCATTTCGTGGGACGCTTTGAAAGATTTGATTCTGACACACCCTGATGAGACGAAGAAGGTAGATGTTTTTGTCTTAAGTTTGTATGGATTGATGGTTTTCCCTAGGGCTTTGAGATATGTGGATGAGGCAACCACGGATCTTTTTCATCGACTCAGTAAAAAGGTCACTTCTGTCCTTGCAATTTTAGCAGAAACATTCAGTTCTTTAGGTGCATGTAGGAGGGCTGGTGCTGGCAGGTTTATAGGGTGTGCTCAGTTGCTTTTAGCTTGGTTCTACAGTCATTTTCGGTTGATAGATATGGTGGTTTGTCAGGTTTTCTTCAAGGATTATTCACCGTTGAAAGATACAGTAGCTTCAACTAGGAGAGTTGATGTTCCAGAAGAGAATTGGATAGCGCTACTTCAGAACCTTCAAGCGAAAGATGTTGAGTGGAGGGCTCCATGGATGATACCTGGTGAGGTTCTTTATCGATGCGGCAATTTTGATTGGGTACCCCTATTGGGAATTTGGGGTGCCATTGATTATGCCCCTTTGTTCGTGCTGAGGCAGCATGGATTGAG
The DNA here is from genome assembly GCF_025698485.1 of Gossypium arboreum. Classification (NCBI taxonomy): domain Eukaryota; kingdom Viridiplantae; phylum Streptophyta; class Magnoliopsida; order Malvales; family Malvaceae; genus Gossypium; species Gossypium arboreum. The sequence continues at coordinate 30,839,191 of NC_069074.1, read as the reverse complement.
ACAGTTTATACCAGCGACTCAGGGGTTGGCTCAAAGTGAGTTCGTATATAGAGGAGCCAATTACAAGAGGAGGGTTAGTGAAGTTTCTAGTGCTTGGAAAAAGACTTGTCAGTTGAAAAGTGTAGCTATTAGCCCTGCAACCACGCTGGAATACGTTGAATGGAGAGGTAGAAGGGTTAATGAATATATCCCTAAGCCAAGTGTGGAAGGAGCTCGACCAATGGAGGAATATTTGCGAGTAAGGCCCTCAGAGTTAGAAATTATGAAGCAGGAGTTCGAGAGAAAAAACTTGGAGTTCGAGAAGAGGACAGTAAAGCTCGAAGAAGAAAAGATGTACTTGAGTTTGGACGTCGAGGTTCAAAAGATGGAGGTCGAGAAAGAGAGGAAAGAAAAGAGGAAGATTGAGGAAGATCGAGATGATCTAAAGGAGTATTACAAAAGGGCACAGGTATCATTGAGGAGGGCGAGAGTAGGAGGATCTTCAGAGCAGTTGCAGAAAGAGGTCCAAGAGGAAAAGGCTAGAGCTGAGTATTGGGAGAGGAAGTTCCAAGAGATACAAGTGCAGAATTTGGCATTAGAGGAAGAGAATAAAGGATTGAAGACTAAGGTAATTGAGCTTGGAAGATCCCTGCATTGGCACCAAAACCATAACTCTACGGTCGAGTTAAAGGAGCTAAAAAGCAAGGTTGAGGATTTGAAAATGGCATTGCATGATGGTGAACTCCGGGTTGAGCAGCTCGAGGCACAGGAGGACTGTTTGAAGGGAGAGCTTCATCAGGATAGGGGACAGGTCAGAGAAAGGGATCATGTCATTGGTGAGGCCATAGCCCAGATTCAAGAAGTCGCTGAGCATGTACAGGACTTAGCAATTCAAGCTGATGTATTGAGTTTGATGTATTCATCATCATCGGATGTAGGACGAGAGTTAGCCCTTTTATTAGATAGAGTTAAAGCTTTGGGCCTCAAGGTGAAAGTGTATTTGTAATCCTCTTATATGCAAAGATATTCTTTTTCTAAATAAGATTTTCTAAATGAAATTGAACCAGAATCGATATTCTTTTTGCATTCATGCATTTACATCTCATATCATTTCATCACATCATTTGCATTCAAAGTTATAGAAAGACCCTGATTAGTTAAATTTTATTTCAAAAAGTAGAAAAGAAAATATTGAAATTACACATCCTTACGGCACTCGTACTAAAACTAAGAGTATGGATCAAAGGTTCGAGTAATTACAAAAAGATATGCAAGATCAAATGCAAGAGCAGTTGGCCAAAATGCAGAACGAAATGAGAGAGCAGATGCTAGAGGCTCAGAGAAACATGATGGCTGAAATGGCTCAATTGCTGAGAGCCACTGATAAAGGAAAAGCTCCCATGGCAATCACTGAAGAGGAAAATGAAGGTCCTCCTCTGAGTTTTACTCCACCTCATGTTCCCCTGCAAATCAAGGCACCTCCTAGAAGGCCATCTGTCACCGTGAGGCCTCAACATGGGCCAGTGGGTGCTAGAATCCCCGTAAATTTCCTATCTGGGTTGGGAAATAATTTGGGTGATAGCTCAATCAACCCTATCACTCCTGATCTAGATTTAATAGAGAAGGAAAGAATGGCCACTGAATCCACGAAACAATTGGAAGATCGTTGCAGGTGGTTAGAGGAGAAGATTAGGGTTTTGAAAGGCGTTGGAAATCATCATTGGATTGATGCCAAATACTTAAGTTTGGTTCTAGATTTGGTGCTTCCTCATAAATTTAAGATGCCAGAGTTTGAAAAGTACAACGGGACTACTTGCCCAGAGGCACACATAACAATGTTTTGTAGAAAATGACTGGTTATGTGAACAATGATCAACTATTGATCCATTGTTTTCAAGATAGCCTAGTGGGAGCAACGGCTAGGTGGTACAATCAGTTGAGCCGTGCAAGAATCAGTTCATGGAGAGATCTTGCACAGGCTTTCATGCAACAGTATAACCATGTGACTGATATAACGCCAGATAGGATCACACTTCAAAACATGGAGAAAAAGCCTAATGAAAGTTTTAGGCAATATGCACAACGATGGAAGGAGGTGGCAATGCAAGTACAACCATCATTGTTGGAAAAGGAAACCACCATGTTATTTATTAATACTTTGAAGGCGCCATTCATCACACATATGATTGGAAGTACCACGAAAAGTTTCGGGGATATAGTTATGGCGGGTGAGATGATTGAGAATGCCGTGAGGGGCGGTAAAATTGAGGGGGAAGTGGTTAAAAGATTGGCCCCAAGGAGAAAATAAAATGAGGTGAATAACACGAATAGTTTTAATTCCAGGGCAATCACAGTTGGACAACCTAAAGCAGCTACTGGTGAGCAACAAAGTACTCAAAGACAGGAATCGGGTACAAGACAGAATTCGGAGAGGATGCAATTCACTCATATCCCTGTAACATATCGTGAGCTTTACCAAAGCTTATACGATGCACATGCCATTGCTCAATTTCACTTGAAACCACTGTAGCCACCGTACCCCAAATGGTATGATGCAAATGCTAAATGTGAATATCACGCGGGAATATCGGGGCACTCAATTGAAAACTACACTGGGTTTAAGAAGGTCGTGAAGAGACTTATCAAATTGGGGGTTGTGAAATTTGATAGTACTCCTAATACTAAAAATCTGTTACCGGATCATGGCAATCAAGGAGTGAATGCCATTGAGGAAACAAAGAAAGGAAAATTCAAGGAAGATATTGCTAAGGTGAAGACACCTATGAAAGTAATATGGGAAGAAATGGTGAAGAGAGGTATACTGACCTCTAGAAAAGGAGGAAAAGGAATAGAGAAGCATTATGAATTCCATGGAGAGGTGGGTCATATGATCCAAAATTGTGAAGAGTTCAGGGCCATGATACAAGGCCTATTGGTTAACAAAGAGCTACAGGTTTCTGAAGGTAGTTCTTGTGAAGGACAAATATGTGTGCTGGAGAATGAACGAAAAGAACTAGCCAACCAAGAATCATTATTTCCTTGCTAGGGAATAATGAGGCAGGGTTGCAAACTGGACCCAAAATAGTCATCCATAAACCCAATCCTTTCCCTTACAATGATGACAAGAGGGTGCCATGGAGCTATGACTGCAATATAACAATACCTGAGGTGGAGAATATAGCTAACGCGGCCAGGGGCACGCAAAATGAATGTTCCCATACACGAAGTGGAAAACGTTATGACGGGAGGAATACCAGAGCTAAGCCCGCAAAGACGAAAGATGTCGAGGCTGAAAGGGAGAAGGAGACTGAAGTACCCATTAATGAGCCGGTAAATGAGGAAGAAGCTAAGGAATTTCTAAAATTCATGAAACATAGCGAGTATAGCGTGGTCGAGCAGTTGCGCAAGCAGTCAGCACGTATATCAGTGTTAGCCCTACTCTTGAGTTCTGAGGTGCATCGAGATGCGTTGTTAAAAGTGCTTAACGAAACATATGTCACCCATGACATATCCGTTAACAAGCTGGACCGGTTAGTAAACAACATCAGTGCTGACAATTTCATCTATTTTAATGATGATGAAATTCCAACTGACGGCATAGGGTCAACCAAAGCCCTACACATCACTACTCGGTGCAAAGGATACACACTTCCAAGTGTACTCGTGGATAATGGGTCTACTTTGAACGTCCTGCCGCTATCCACCTTGAACAGATTGCCCATTGAAAGTTCACATATGAAAACATGTTATAACGTGGTAAGTGCCTTTGATGGAACTGAAAGGAAAGTAATGGGATGAATTGACATCCCTCTGGAGATTGGGCCGAATACGTATGAAGTTGATTTTCTGGTGATGGATATCAAACCCTACTATAATTATTTGTTGGGGAGACCATGGATACACTAGGCAGGGGCGGTGCCCTCCTCACTACACAAAAATTGAAGTTAGTGACAGATGGTCGCTTAATAACCATCAATACGGAGGAGGACATTATAGCGGCAGTTACCAGCAAGGCCCCTTATGTTGAGGCAAATGAAGAGGCTATTGAATGTTCTTTTCACTCTTTAGAAGTCATTAATGGCACCTTCATTTTGGAAGGAAGCGAAGTGCCGGTACCCAAAATGTCTGGAGCCACGAGGATGGCCCTGCAAATGATGATGGAGAAAGGAGCATTGCCGGGAAAAGGGCTAGGAAGATAGTTGCAAGGAGGGGTTCAAATCCCAAAACTGAGTGAGAAGAAGGATCACTTTGGTTTGGGTTTCAAGCCGGACCATAAGCACAGGAGGCAAGAAATGGAGAAGCGCCAAGTGAGAAGAAAGGCGCGTTTGAATGGAAAAGAGGTGGAGTGGGAACCGATGACATTCCCACCTATATCCAAATCCCTTAAGTCAGGAGGATTCCTGATAGAGGAAAGTCATCAAGTTAATGCTGTACACAATGAGGGATTGGAACAAGATAACCTCGAGGGCATTCGTCCTTATGAATCGGGGAGCTCTCTGAACAATTGGACCGCGAAAGACTTTCCTGTAGTCTTTAGGAATTTTTCAGAGTAATTCTCGAAACATGTTTGTTACTCTAGGGCCTAGGAGTAATAAGATTATGTTTGTGAAAAGAGGCCCATGTTCATCTATAATTATTTAAATAAAACATAACTTTTTATCAATTTAAACGAGTATTGTTTTATTTTTATAGACCAATATTCCTTCAAATTCTAGCAATTCTTATTCTTTTATTCATAGCACATAAAAGATCATTCTTTGATTCATTCATTCTTTCATACTCTCACAGGTCCCTAGATATCAATGATATGAACGCTGATACTACAGCTCCTAATTTCTCTGGCGAGCAAGACATGTGTTTAGGGGAACCTCAGGATTTTAAAGATATTCAAGATTGTGACGTATCTCTCGATCTGTTAAGAATGGTTAAGCAAGAGGAGAAACAAATCATGCCACATGAGAAAGAGGCAATAGAGAATATAGCCCTAGAGGAAGGGAATGAGTTGAAAATCGAAACCCTAATTAGCGAGGACACAAGGCATGGTCTGGTTGAATTGCTTCGAGAGTTCAAGGATATCTTCACCTGGTCATATCAGGATATGCCTGGGTTGAGTATTGACATTGTGGTACATCGTCTTCCGATAAGATAGGATTGTAAGCCAGTCCAACAGAAGTTGCGAAGAATGAGGCTAGATATCATTTTGAAAATAAAGGATAAAGTCAAGAAGCAGTTTGACGTAGGATTCTTGCAAGAAGTGAAGTACTCCAAATGGGTAGCTAACATTGTGCCTGTTCCTAAGAAGGATAGAAAGGTATGAATGTGTGTTAATTACAGAGACTTGAACAAAGCAAGCCCAAAGGATAATTTTCCTTTACCCCACATTGACACTTTAGTAGATAACATAGCGGGATATTCGTTGTTCTCCTTTATGGATGGTTTCTTAGGATACAACCAGATAAAGATGCATCCAGAGGACATGGATAAAACCACCTTTATAACCTTGTGGGGCACCTTTTGCTACAAAGTAATGCCATTTGGATTAAAAATCGCAGGGGCAACGTACCAAAGGGCCATGGTGAACTTGTTCCACGACATGATGCATAAGGATATTGAGGTATACGTTGATGATATGATTGCCAAGTCATGTATAGAAAAAGAGCATATCGAGGTCTTGAGAAGATTGTTTGTAACGTTGAGAAAATTTCAGTTGAAGCTCAATCCAGCAAAGTGTACCTTTGGAGCCAGATCGGGAAAGTTGTTAGGCTTCGTAGTCAGTGAAAAAGGAATTGAAGTCAAATCAGACAAGGTCAGAGCCATACGAGAATTACCTCCACCACGTACTCAGAAAGAAGTTCAAGGATTCCTAGGAAGGTTGAATTACATTGCTCGGTTCATTTCACAACTAACCGAGAAATGTGATCTTATCTTTCGCCTCCTTAGAAAGCACAATCAAGGAACTTGGGATGAGAAATGCTAGAATGCTTTTGAAAAGGTAAAGCAGTATTTGTTGAATGCTCCGGTATTATCTCCACCAAGCCCAGATAAATCGTTAATACTGTACTTGTCAGTGTTCAGTAATTCTATGGGATGTGTGCTTGGCCAGCATGACGAGTCAGGGAAAAAGGAGAAGGCAATTTATCATTTCAGTAAGAAATTCACTGACTGTGAGATGAGATATTCACCAATTGAAAAGTTGTGTTGTGCACTGATTTAGACAACTCAGAGATTAAGACAGTATATGCTATACCATACCACTTGGCTTATCTCAAAACTTGATCCGTTGAAATACATGATGGAGTCAACGGCTCTAAATGGGCGAATGGCGAGATGACAAATTTTGCTTTCAGAGTTTGATATAGTCTACATAAGTCAGAAGGCTATAAAAGGAAGTGCGGTAGCAGACTTCTTGGCCAGTAGGGCTCTAGAGGATTATAAGCCATTGAACTTCGATTTTCTAAACGATGAGTTAATGTGTATAGCAATAACTGAAAATTCTTCTTGGAAGCTCAATTTTGATGGGGCTTCTAATGCAGTTAGAAATGGAATTGGGGAAGTCTTGGTATCTCTGAATGGCGATCATTACCCTTTTACGTGCAAGTTGGACTTTGATTGCACGAATAATATGGTTGAGTATGAAGCATGTATCATGGGACTTCAAGCAGCTATAGAGCGAGGTATAAAAACCCTAGAAGTATATGGAGATTCAGTGTTGGTTATTTATCAGCTTAGAGGCGAATGGGAGACAAGGGACCCCAAATTGATTAGTTATTGAAAGGTAGTTTTGGGGTTACTTGAGGAATTTGATAGCATCACTTTCAATTATCTCCCACGAGACGAAAATAAGATGGCAGATGCTTTAGCAACCTTGGCCTCAATGATCAAGGCGAATAAAGAATAAGAAATGAAACCAATTCAAATGAGTGTTTATGAGGCTCCAGTTCATTGTTGTAACATTGAGAAGGAAGGAAATGACAATAACCCCTGGTATCAAGATATATTGCGATATGTGAGAGATTGTCAATACCCTGAGCAGGCCAGTGAAAATGACAAACGAACTTTGAGGAGGTTAGCTTGCAACTATGTTTTAGATGGAGATATCCTGTACAAAAGACGAAAAGACCAAGTACTTTTGAGATGTGCCAATGCTGTAGAAGCTAAGCTAATTTTAGAAGAAGTTCATGAAGGTGTATGTGGGACACATGCAAATGGATTCATGATGGAAAGGTAAATCATGAGGTTCGGCTATTATTGGGCCACTATGGAAGGGGATTGTATCAACTACACCAAGAAATGCCATAAGTGCCAGATTTATGGGGATAAAATTCATGTACCACCTTCACCTTTACATGTTATGACTTCTCCATGGCCCTTTTCCATGTGGGGCATGGACGTCATTGGACCAATATCACTGAAAGCTTCGAATGGATATCAGTTCATCTTCATGGTAATTGACTACTTTACAAAATGGGTAGAGGCAGCTTCTTATGCGAATGCTACTAAGGTAGCTGTGAGTCGATTCTTAAAGAAGGAGATCATTTGTAAGTATGGAATGCCTGAGAAGATCATATCTAAAAATGCATTGAACTTAAATAACAAAACGATAGGGGAGGTTTGCGACCAATTCAGGATCAAGCATCACAATTCTTCTCCCTATCGTCCAAAAAAGAATGGGGCGGTGGAAGCTGCCAACAAGAATATTAATAAAATAGTGAGAAAGATGACCGAGACCTATAGAGATTGGCATGAGAAGTTGCCATTTGCACTCTTGGCCTATCGAACATCTGTCAGAACCTCTACTGGGGCAACCCCATTCTCGCTAGATTATGGGATGGAAGCAGTGTTACCTATTGAAGTAGAAATACCTTCTCTTTGAATTTTGACCGAGGTAAAGTTAGACGAAGCTGAGTGGGTTCAATCACGGTATGACCAGTTGAACTTGATTGAGGAAAAGAGGTTAAAAGCCATTCGACATGGTCAAATGTATCAAAAGCGAATGATGTGAGCTTATGACAAGAAAGTTCGACCAAGAGAATTCCATGAGGGAGACCTTGTACTAAAAAAGATCCTTCCTATTCAAAAGGATTTTAGAGGAAAATGGATGCCGAATTGGGAAGGGCCGTATGTCGTGAGGAAAGCTTTCTCCGGTGGTGCATTGATCTTAGCGAAAATGGATGGAAAAAGTTTAACCAATCCAGTGAACTCGAACTCAGTTAAAAAATACTTTGTCTAAAGAAGAAGAGAATCTAAGGTGAAAACTCACAAAGGGCGCCTTGAGATTTAAAAAAAAAAACGGAGAGGCCAAGGTGAAAACCCGCAAAGGGCACCTTGTGACCAAAGGGGTTTTGAGTTAAAAACCCGAAAGGGCAGCTCAAATTTTGAAGAGTATACAATGATCCTGCTACAAAGAGCGAAGAATGCCGTAAACTGGGGTATCAACAGAGTACTTGGGATCTTTTAAACATATGTTGAACTCAAGAAAGACTTCATGAAGCTGGTGTATAGGCGCTCAAGCTGCGATATCTAGAGGATCTAACTTCTATCTTGTTGGCTATCTTTAGATTCTATTTCTTCTAAAAGATAGGCTAGCAGATTGATTCCCTTTTGTATCTTTTTGATAATTCATTCAAATCCAATTAATCTTAAAAGTTTATTCATCTTCTATTATTCTTTAAGTATGTTGCATTGAAATAATAATAGATGAATTAAATATGTTCACAAACGAGGTTTTGCGCATTACTCTAGAATTTCTAGATAATACAAGAAACTAAGACAGGACAATTGTTCAAGAAATTCGCGTAAGTAAGGGATGAAAGAACTTGTGGAATTCCTTTCTTCCAGTCCAAAAGAAAAATAAACAAAGCCAATAATTCAGTTCTTACAGACATCCTCAGTGGATTGTTGCATTGGAGGACGGCTTACAGGCTGATCATGAATAAAACTTTGAGAAAAGAAAAGACAAATGAAGGAATGAATGATGACGTCTAGGATAGGAGTCATATTCACAACATTTTGCATCATAACATGATTAATTAGGAACATTCGACTCACTTCAAGCATAGCATCCTAAATTATCAGGCATAATCATTTTACAGGAGACAGTGTGCTTTAAAACCCAAAACAGTAGGGTAACAGGCTGCAGCGTAGCAGATCTAACCATTATCAGGGCAGATTCAAGATGACAGATCTTATCTCTCTGTATTCGACGGGGAGCAGATCGAAGATATAGCTGATTTGGCTTTCACGTGTTTACGATGAAGCAAATCTAAGATGATTTGTCTTCTCTGTATGGTTAGAGAACAAATTGAAGTCTGGCATTTCCACTTTGATGGAAGGCAGACACATAGCAGATCTCACCTTCAGATGTTTACATTGAAGCAGATCCAAGATGACAGATCTTATCTCTCTGTATTCAGCGGAGAGCAGATCGAAGATATAGCTGATTTGGCTTTCACGTGTTTACGATGAAGCAAATCTAAGATGATTTGTCATCTTTGTATGGTCAGAGAACAAATCGAAGTTTGGCATTTCCACTTTGATGGAAGGCAAACACATAGCAGATCTCACCTTCAGATGTTTACACTGAAGCAGCTCCAAAATGACAGATCTTATCTCTCTATATTCGGTGGGGAGCAGATCGAAGATATAGCTGATTTGGCTTTCACGTGTTTACGATGAAGCAAATCTAAGATGATTTTTCGTCTCTGTATGGTCAGAGAACAAATCGAAGTCTGGCATTTCCACTTTGATGGAAGGCAGACACATAGCAGATCTCACCTTCAGATGTTTACGCTAAAGCAGATCCAAGATGATAGATCTTATCTCTCTGTATTCAGCGGGGAGCAGATCAAAGATATGGCTGATTTGGCTTTCACGTGTTTACGATGAAACAAATCTAAGATGATTTGTCGTCTCTGTATTGTCAAAGAACAAATCAAAGTCTGGCATTTCCACTTTGATGGAAAGCAGACCCATAGCAGATCTCACCTTCAGATGTTTACACTGAAGTAGATCTAAGATGACAGATCTTATCTCTCTGTATTCGGCGGGGAGCAGATCGAAGATATAGCTGATTTGGCCTCCACGTGTTTACGATGAAGAAAATCTAAGATAATTTATCATTTTTGTATTGTCGAAGAACAAAACGAAGTCTGACATCTCCACATTCAATGGGGAACAGATACACGGCAGATCTGATCTTCAGACGATTAGACTGAAGCAAGATCTAAGATGATTTGGCATCCTTGTGCTTACAAGGAACAAATTGAAGACATAGCTGATTTGGTTTTCACGTGCTTATGATGAAGCAAATCTAAGATAATTTGGCATCTCTGTATTATCAGAGAACAAATAGAGGAAGCAGATTTGGCGTCCCTGTGATCGAAGATATCGACATGACAGTCAAGAAGATTGAAGACTATGATTTGATAGGAACGGTCAAATTTGGTCTTTCTATGAGTCTTTGCTCGATTTCTATTACACAGCAATGAGCAAAGAGGGGCAGCTGTAATAGCCCAAATTTGACCGAGTTGTAAACCAAATAAATAACAATAAATAATTTAAAACAGTCCATGTAACAGTCCATTTACATTGGCCAACCAACCAGTAGACCCAAAACCAATTGGCCTAAACCTTATGCCCGGTTACAACTTAGCAGACCCAAACCTGTTACATTACTGGCCCATTTCTAAAATCTTACTCCTAAGACCCATTACAACAAACCCAAATGGACCCAAGACTAAAGTGGCCCAACTGGCCCGAACCATTACACTGAGGCATGAAACCCTAGGGTTTCGGCCTCTCTTTCTCCTCGCACCGCAAGCAGAAGATTCCAGAAGCCATCCAACAGACGCGTCGTTCCAGCTACTCTCCAGCAAGGTCACGATCCTAAAGCTCCGAGTCACGCCGAGATCAACGCCACCAGTGGACCATCGTCAGGCTTTTACCATCACTGGATTCCTTGCAAATACCTACAAGACAAGACAAAGAACACGAAGCAGAAAATGAAACACAGCAGATACATAAAGCAAAAAAAGGAAACTAAAAAGTATCTTAACAGATCATGGTCAAAGATACAGTGGGCAAGAAATAGAAAGAAATCGGAGATTTCTTTCCCAGTTTATGTAATAGTAACAGTGGCTATAAAAGCCCGATTGAAAACATCGTAAAGGGGACTTCTTTTTTATGAAATAGAAATATATATTCACAGATATTCATTCAAAAATATCAACAGTCTCACAAAAAGGTGATTTACATCGCATATCTTGTACTTTATTCTGAATACATATGAACTGTTTTAACCTGCATGAGTAAGGATCTAAGGGAAGAGAGATTACCTGTGGAAGGACGAAGTTTTTTAAGCCTTCAGACCACCGTGTATGACGGCGCGTGAGGAGGCGATGTGCAAGTTAATCGCATCGTGGCTGGAGGTCGGAGCCGGGACCTCTCTTTTCCCTTCTGCAGAGCATTTTTTTTGTTTTTTTTTAAAGACCAGTGTTAAAATGATCTTTAAGCTGCAAAGTTGGCTTATATAGCCCCTTCGAAACGACATCGTTTCTGCTTAACTCAATAAGCTCAAAACGGTGTCGTATCAAGCCATAGGATCCGCGCGTTGACTCGATTACCCGGGGAGGATCCACGTGTTTTTTAAAATTAGGTTAATTACCCAATCGGTCCTCACGCCTCTTTTAATTTATAATTACATATTATTTTATTTTTAATTTGTCCCTAATATTTTACAATTATTTCAATTTAGTCTCGACAGTTGTTAAATTACATTCTGGGAAACGCTGCCATTTTGAGGAATAGGGTAATTTACCTAATGAGTCCCTCTTATTCACGCACGTTTTAATTAGAGCTTTAATTCACTGTTATTTCTTTAAATCGGCCCTGTGATTTCATTGAACTTCAAATTTAACCCTATATATTTATTATATCATTATTTGTTTTATTTTTTTTACCTTATTTTTATATTATATATTATAAAATTATTTTATATATTATTTATATTATTATTATTCATTATATGTTATTCTTCACAAGTTATTATTATTTTGCATCATTATTTATATATTATTATATTATATGTTTATTATATATTATATATTATTTTTATATATATGATTTTATATTATATTATAATTATTTTATATATTATTAAGTCATTTTTGTATTATTATATATTTTTATCTATATATTATTATCATTAAAGGTCTTAAACTTGTATTATATTTTTATTTTTATGTTAATAATTATTTTTATATTCTATTATTACACATTTTAAAGATATTATAATATTATAATACATAGATTTCATCATTGATAATTCATTTTAAACTTATACTTATACATATTATATAATTATTTCATTATAAATATAAATTATTTTACATGTTTTATATTCTATACATTATTTTTCTAAACCAATATATTTTTATTTTATATAATTATTATCCTTTTATAAATTTTTGTTATTATATATTATATATTGTATATTAAATACTATTTTTATTATTAAATATCATATTTTGTGTGTATTATATGTATATCTTGTTAAACAATCATTCACTTTATTTTATATATAATAAACCTTTTATATTTTTATATTGTATATATCATTTGGGTATTAAATGTCATTTTAATTATTACTTTGTATGTTTTGCTTATTTATCTTCAATATATGCTATGTATATCTTTGCACGTATGTTGTTAAGATTTGCTATATCTCATTATTTTTTTATATGTATGTATCTAATGCATGATCTTTATATTATTGCTATCATAGTGTTTAAATTCATGCTTTTACTTACCTATTATGATAATATGCCATATTGTATGTCATGCTATAATGTTAATATGCTCCTTCATGCATCGGTTTTAAAAAAAGGAACTACAAAGTTTTTGAAAATAAAAAGGCAATGCTTGGTGTTTGGAAGCTTCGAGAAAAGTAGTGCCCTAACTTATTGGGTTGCAACTTTACTCGTTGAGTTCGAATAGTCAAGCACCCTTCTAAGTTTTAAAAGGTTTTCAAAGTGCAAGTGACTGTCTTGGAATTGCAAGGCGATGTGTCCTAACTTACTGGATATGGCGCTTTGTTGTTTCAAGATAGGGATTTCCAAAAAGGCTAACTCAGTATCAATATACGAGTGAACCCCAATTTTCAAAATCAAAACATTTTAAAGAGGATTGCATCTTAAAATTTTCAAATTTCCGACATTAAAGACACTTGATAATCAATTAGGTACCAATTTTTGGGCGTTACGAGGGTGCTAACCCTTCCTCTGTAACGCCCCAATTTTCGGGAATTCTGTGAATGTTGACAAAATTTCATGCTTTGATTTTGTCATTTGTGAGTGAAATTATGAAATAGGACCTATGTGAAAATGTTTGAAAATGATATAGGCTAAATTGAAGTGGCCAAATAAATAGGAGTGCAAAATAGGAGGATTTGCATGACAAACCTCCCATTTTACATGAAGTGGCCAACCATCATGTTGTTGTAGACAAAATGTACACTTGATATCCATAATTTATGGTACAAATTGATACAAATTGATAATAGGTTAGGTAAATGTTCCATGATAATGGGTTAGGTAAATGTTTCATGATAATGGGTTAGGTAAATGTTTCATGATAAGAATTTCATGTCTTTTGTATTAAAGAATTAAATGGATGAAATATGAAGTTTTATTAAAAGAAAAGGGTGAAAAGAACAAAGTTTTGTCCATCTTTGTTCATCATAGCTGAAAGTTAGAGAAGAGAAAGGAGAGGAACAAGCTCTTGAGTATTCGGTCATTAGGAGGAGGAAAATTGAAGGTAAGTTCTTGGTACCTTGCTTCTATTTTGAGGTTCATGAGTTCTTCTTGATTCTACCTTAACTCTTGAAGTATATTTTGATTTTTAGTTGTGTTGTGAGCATTTGGTCATGAATTAAAATGAAGGAAATGGTTGTTGTTTCATGTTCTTTTGATGAAAAATGGAAGATATGTAAAGTTGAGCCAAACAAATGAGCATGCATGTGCCTTAGATGTTAAAGGGAAAAATCAGTTAACATGTTGTGCTTTAAAATGATGAAATGGAGATTATACTTAAGTAAAATCATAGATATGTGATGATTGATTGGTGATATACATGTTTAAATAACAAGCATGCAAGTTAGGTGTGAAAGAGTGATTTGGTAATAAATCTGCTTGGGACAGCAGCAGTAACGTGACTTTGGAAAATCACCATAAATTGTGGGAGATGAATTAGAAGCTGAATAAATTATGTAATTAAAGATTAATGAGTCTAGTTTCAAATGGAATAAACGAGAACATATTTTAAATTCTGTACAATGAGAAATTTGATTCGTAATGAAGAGTGGTCAGATTAGTCAAACAGTGAAACATGGGAAACTTTAAGAAAAATCTGGTATTGATTGGCCATACCAAAAATTCTGAAAATTTTATGGATAAAAGATATATGAGTCTATTTTCAGGGAAAATTAACGGCACTTGATTTGGAGTTTCGTAGCTCCAGTTATAAATGATTTAGTGACTGTTGCTCAGAAAGACAGCTTGCAGTGAAATTATGATTATGTGGTAAACATTGACAAAATTTGTTAATGAGTTGCTTATTGATTTCTTATAAGCTTACTATGATCTGTAGGTGTGGTTGACTGAATATTGTAAGGGGTTAATACGTAGTTCGTATTTGAATAGTTAGATTAACGTGTTAGTAATCCAATTGTAGGCAGTTCGTGTGTGGATCTCACAAGATATCGTCGCAAAGTGTGTGTAACTAACACCTCTTTCTTAGTCTAGATCGGTAAAAGCGAAAAGCGAAATGCCAAAATCGGTATTTTGTAGATTTGCGAGTGTGCAAATGCTCGTGAGGTAAATCGATTAATGTTTTTGGTAAGCTGCAATGTTTGGACAGCAAAGTGCATGATTTTTGTGCCCTCGATATTTTTTGGGCTTAATAGGCCAAAATTGGAATGATGGGCCAACGGCCCAATTCGGTAAGAACCCTCGGTAGTGATTATGTTAGTACGTGAAAGGTAGGAATATGCATGAAAACCCTAAAATGGATAAATTACTGAAATACCTTTAAAAGTGGAAATTTTACAGTTTTACCCCTAGGAGATAAATTACCGAAATACCCCTAGGGTTAAATTTACCTAAATGCATGTTTGATGTTGTTATTTCTTGCATGCCATGTTGTTATTATCGATGCATGGATGGGATATTGACGGAGGAAGTACTGAAAGTGGCTTGTCCACGATCTTGGAGGCTTTGCCTCAATTTATTGATAATCGAGCAAAGGCCGCAAATGTGGAGTGTTAAATTTGGGTGGGTTGAGCTATTCCCACATGGAGTGTATGGGTGGTAGGGTGGAGTGTAGTGGTTGGTGGGTTGAGTAGTCTCCCCAAATGGGGTTGCATATGTTATTGATGTTGCATGTATTTTGAAATGGGCCTATGGGCCATACTGTTATCTGAATAAGGGGCTAAGGCCCGTTTATTGTAATCTGAAAAGGGCTCGCCCAAGACCACTGTTACCCAAATGGGCTTGCATATGTTATTGATGTTGCGTGTATTTTGAAATGGGCCTATGGGCCATATCATTATCTGAATAAGGGCTAAGGCCCGTTTATTGTAATTTGAAAGGGCTCGCCCAAGACCATATTACTGAATGGGCTTAGGCCCAATAGGCTTGAGTGACTTGGGCTTTGAAGGGTTTTCCTTACACACCGAGTTTCCCCAAACTCACCCTTTTATTTTCATCCACGCAGAAATCCCCAACCATAGTGGGCTTGGAGTTGTGAGGGAATTGAGTGGCCACCCGCTCGAAAGTTTGATTTTCTTCCGTGAATGGACATCCTTTTATTTATATTTGAAGTTTTGGGCTTTTAAATGTAATAAGGCCGCTTAATTAGTTTTGATGGTTTTAATATGTATTACTAAGATAGGTAATACTTATATTTAATCGTTGAAACCGGATAGCTTTAGTAGCGTTTTCAAAAACAACAGTTGATTTCAAAATAACACGACAACAAGCAAAGCTTCCGCAATGAAAGTATTTTTCCAAAATTAATCACTTTTCCTAAAATGACTTAATCAAATCGGTTTTCTAGAAATATCCATGACGTTAAGGTGTGGCAATGGCGGTATGCATGTCTAGGATTGGATCCGAAGGAGCTTGGTACTTAAGCGATCCGATGGACTCACCACCTCTTTCCGGTTTCCTACCGGTGCATAGCTTCCATTCACTTTAACCCTTAATGAATTAATCTTTTGAACATCAAGTACGATTTTCTGGACTTAGAAAGGAATTTTTTTTTTTTACGTTTTTGATGTGGCATGCCGGATCCGGCCATAACTTCTGGGCCGGGTTTGGGGTGCTACATCCTCGTACATAACCGACTCCCGAATCTGTTTTCTCGAATTTCGTAAACCATAATTAATGTTTTAAAACAAAACATTTTATAAGGTGATCCAATCACAGCTAAAAAGATTGGTGGCGACTCCCGTTTTCGTTTTTCTTAAAGTCGATTCCCATTTTCAAAAACTTGATTTAAAAAATGGTTTCGACAAGGACCTTTGATGTCGAATGAGTCATATCTCATGGGACCAACCGAAGTACAAAATCGATACTTAATAGACAAAACTTTCATTGGTGTTGTTCCGAAGATTTTACGCCTAATTCTTTTACAAAGTTCTGTGAAATCTATGTTCTGGTTAAAAACCAGTCGTGTTGTGCTCTCCGATAAGAAAACAACGCCGTTCTCGGTGTCACGGACCTCGCCATCATAGTAAATAACAGCACTAATATGTTCACTCATCCTCAGTTTCTCTTGCTGTAACTTATGCAACCTGAGAATGAAGTTTGGCTCATTTATAGTCTAAGGCTTTTTCAGATACCACTGTAGCAAAAGAGCGTCTACGTGGGAGCTTTTTTCTGTAATTTTGCTGAAAGTGCATCCTTCTTGAAGCGTTTTTGACACTATTTGTTCAGAAACATCTTCTCAAAATTATTTTATCAGATACCACTGTAGCACAAGAGCGTCTACGTGGAAGCTTTTTTTTCCCGAAATTTTGCTGAAAGTGCATCCTTCTTGAAGCGTTTTTGACATTATTTGTTCAGAAACATCTTCTCAAAATTATTTTATCAGATACCACTGTAGCAAAAGAGCGTCCACGTGGGAGCTTTTTTCCGTAATTAATAGTTAATTTAATTAATAAACCCTAAAAAAATCCTAAACCCTGATTTAATTAATTTTTTAATTTTCATAGTTAATTTAATTAATTAACCCTTAACTCTAATTAAATTAATTTTTCCCTTAAAAAACACTAAAAACCCTAAACCACCAAAAAACCCTAAGTCATTAAAAACCCTAAACCATTAAACCCTAGTTTAATTTATTTTTTCTTATTTTCATAGTTAATTTAATTAATTAACCCTCAACTCTAATTAAATTAATTTTTCCCTTAAAAAACACTAAAAACCCTAAACGACTAAGCCCTAGTTTAATTTGTTTTTTCTTATTTTCATAGTTAATTTAATTAATTTACCCTCAACTCTAAGTGTTCATTAGTTTTCCCTTAAAAAGCACTAAAATCCCTAAACCACTAAAACCCTAACCCTAAAACAATCAAAAACCCTAACCTAAAAACCCTAAACCCTAATTTAATTGATTTTTTCTTATCTTCATAGTTAATTTAATTAATTAACCCTCAACTCTAAGTGTTCATTAATTTCTCCCTTAAAAAACCTTAAAACCTTAAAACCCTAAACCACTAAAACCCTAACCCTAAAACAATCAGAAACCTTAATCTTAAAAAACCTAAAACCCTAATTTAATTTTTTTATTCTCATAGTTAATTTAATTAATTAACCCTCAACTCTAAGTGTTCATTAATTTCTCCTTTAAAAAACCCTAAAACCCTAAACCACTAAAAACCTAACCTTAAAAAACTTGAAACCCTAATTTAATTTATTTATTTTATTCTCATAGTTAATTTAATTAATTAACCCTCAACTCTAAGTGTTCATTAATTTTTCCCTTAAAAAACACTAAAAACCCTAAACCATTAAAAACCCTAAACAACCCTAAACCCTAAACTCACTAAAAACCCTAAACTTAAAAAAACCTTACTTAAACCCTAAAAAACCGGGCAAAATGCATCCCTAGGGACGGGTTTTGCTGACGTGTACAGCGACTTCACGCTGACGTGGAAGCGCTTTTGGGAAAAATAGTCCTTTTCCGAAAATAATAAAAAAATCGGTCCATTTCGATAATTAACGAAAAAAGGACTTTTTTTTAGTAAATTGCCCTTTTCTATTACTTCAGCGGATTTTTCACAAGTAGGTTTTTTTTCTTTCTAATTTTATATTTCATATGCATACTTAATGATCTATATAGTATACCATTACATGTTATCTTTATTTTCTATTTTTTCTCTCTTGTCTTTTTGGTATATTAATTCAGAATTCAATTTTATTATAATCTTTATGAATATTTACGAGCAAAAAAAAAAAAAAATTAAGATTTAGGTTTAGCTCACTTATTTAATCATAATTTTTTTTCATAATTTACCTTTAAATTATTTACAGGTTTGCTCAGAGGATTCCTTGGAATATTTTTTTACGTTCCTTTGATTCAACCTTTAGCTAAAATAAAAAGTGATTCAAGTATTTTTAAATTTATTCCAAAAACAAGTTTGTATATACTTAATTTTATATATGCATTATTATATTTAGAAATATATATATGCAAGACAAATTTGAAACAATATCGCTTTCAGTTCAAAATTAACAATTAAATTTTTATTAAATATTTAATCCAAATATTTGTTAAGAATAAAGTTTATTATGAAAATCAAATACATGAATATTATCTTTTATTTAATAAGGGTAAATTCTTAAATTATCGTTACATTTCTAAGAAAGTACTTAGTGAACCAAATATGATGATACAACTTTCTTGAGATTTAAATCAAATACCTTCCAATGTATGTCAAATGTTGTAAAGTAAGACTCTTGGTAATCATATTTCCAGCTATCACATTCTAAGGAATCACATTTCATTAGAATCATAATATGGGAAAACACCAGACGCTACCTAAGATGAACCATCCAATATGAAATTAACATTTTTATTAAATTGGCAATAAATATATTAGAAATTATAAATAATATTATTTGTCATATTGAAAGCCTCAAACCTTTTAGATACATAAGGATGAAATCAATGGTATAAAAGTTTTAATAATTATTTTTATGAATAATAATGAACATAATTTAAATTTTTGACTTCATAATATGAGTAGAAAATCGAAAGGACGATATATGACAAGTAATAAATATATGAACCACTATATTACAATTTTTTACCTCGATATAAATAACTAATATTTACTTTTGCATCTTACACAATAATTTCAATTTGCAATTTTTTGTTGCTATAATTACATATAATGGTAGATAAGTTATATTCTAAAAAGTAAGTTAGGGTATGCAATACAAACAAGAAGTAATGATATTGTTTTTGTAATTATGAATCAAATATTATGCAATAAATGCATATTACATATTGTAATTGTTTTTCTCAAATAAATTGTTGAAGCTGAATCTTCAAAAAGAAAGATATAATCTACTTTGATTTAGTATAAGAAAATGGTTATATCTCAAATTTCTTTTAACAATGTTAAGAAAATACCATCTTTCATATCCAAATAAGACATACGCAAGTTTCCACCGTTATATGTCCTTTTAGTAGTGCATATATTTAATTTCGTAAATTTACTAATTAAATATAGTCACTATTTATAATATCAAGGAATATAAAATTCAACTGTATAAGATATGGCAAGATCAATTTTCTTTTAAGAAAAAATAATGTAATTGTTACGACATCAAGATACCTTTATAAACATCATTTGGATATGTTGATGCCAATAATCTTGATTATAAGAACCAATTCGAAATTATTTAGATGACAAATATTTGACATTAGTAATTATAATTAGTTTGTTTTTAATTTTAACATGTATTAATTTGAATCCGTATCAAACGAATGTTTGGCAAAACTTTAATCACCTTTCTGTATAAGCCAATGCAAAGTTAATTTTTATTTTTTTACCATTTCCTACCAGTTATAATTTCAATTAGATCACTCATTAAGTAGCATATTTTATTACAATACACATTTTTGAATTTCATTACCCTCCATCATATTAATATCAAATTTCAAAAATGTTAATTGTGAATTTCTACAATTATCGCCCGTAATATTTATATTTCCATAATTAAATGTTTTAATTAAAATCACTATTTGAAATCAATATTTATTTACCATCCATCAACCATAACCGGTACGTTCAACATTATAATCTTTTCTAATGGAAATTGAAAACGGCCGCCAAATTAAGTGAATGAAGTTTGTAATTTTTTGTTTTTGAGAAATTTTCATATTAGGTATTTCGACTTTTGTTGGCCATATAATTTAACTCTAATTCGTTTTAAATATTTTCAATTAAAAGTAAAGTTTGTCTTCTTAATTTATCATTTAATTATTATAAAGTTCATAGTAATTATCTAATTTCAATTCATTATTAAGATTATAATTATAATAAAATTTTACTTATAATAATTTTTAAAAATGCAAACTTTTATTTTTCATTGAAATACTTTTTAAGCTTAGTAAAAAAATTTTTACTTAAAATAATTTTTAAACTAATTAATTTTTAAAAAATATTAACTAATAAAATTATAAATTTTATATAGAAATAATAATAAATTATTTATACAATTATTCAAAATTTAAACAATAACTATACAATATTAAACTTTTATAGTATACAATATAACTATTTTATGGTATTAAAATTCTAACACCCCAAACTCGGCTTAAATGTTACAGCCAAATCTGGAGAGTTACAATGTCTCTCTTTAAACAAATCCAACTTAAATTATTTGAAATTCAATGGTCGAAAATCATTTAAACTATTAAATCAAATATAGAAATCCAATCTTCTAAACAACAATCTGAAATAAAATAGGTCATAGTATAAGTTCAATAAAAAAGGTAGAATAACTAAAAATAGAGATGACCAAGCTCTAGCTATGCCGAACTGTCTAAGTCGGTGAGTTACTTGAATCTAGACAAACAAACTAAATAAGTTTACAACTTAGTGTATAACTTATATATATTAAGTAAGCTAAAGCATAACAGTTATGTCTTCAAATTGACAATTATAGTCAGTTCTCAGATTCAAATACAAAAATAGAAACAGAATATATCAGATACAATTGCAAATTCCATTAGATAAAGATGCAGGTTTCCTATCCCCATCCGCTACACACCATCTCCGTCTATCCCTACACACCAAATAGGGTATCAAGTACCCATCCATCCCTACACACCGCATAGTGATTGTATGTCATGTTTCAGAATATCTGCAAACTAGCTGCCGGGCCAGAGTGTGATATTTTGCCAAAATCAAATTTATATGTGGCTTAGCCACCAGGATCAATAGATAAATAACAGTCCACACTTCCCCCTTTATCATATATCCTAACCCAATGCAGTTACAAAATTGACAAATATCAGAAATGCACACTTACAGTGATACAAGTTCAAATCATACTCATGTAATGCTATCGCACCCACTTTTCAAATTTCAAATCAATATATATATATGTGTAAACAATAGATTATTCAATAACAGATCATCAGATAATAGATTTCATTTCCTAAATCAGATCATACGGTCCCTATGGTAAGGCTATGTTCAAATTGAACGATGTTCACGGCCTTAGGAAAATTTTAATTTTTGGCACACACACCTATGTGGATTCACATGGTCAGGATGGTTGGCCCGTGTAGTTTGCATGGCTTAGCACACACCCATGTAGCGCAGCTCATTGTCACGCATGTTCTGTCACACGGCCTAGCACACGAACGTGTAACTTAAAACAGTAAGTTACTGGCCAAGCACATGCTCGTGTGACTCAAGACCCAAGAATTCCCTCACATGGCTTGGACATACGCCCGTGTCTCTGGCTCGTATGACATAAAAAAGTGAGTTACACGGCTTGGACACACGGTCATGTGGCGTCGACAGTCATGACTTCTCGCTTTTGCCAGTCACAGTTTTCAGGGTTTTCATTACACACCTGACTCAATTTTGATGTAGAAGCAATAGAGGTGAACCCGGAACCTAAAAAAGACAATCCAATGACCAATTAAACCAGTAATTATGATCGAATCGCTAGAATCAACACACAAAACCAAGTTACGTCAAAAGGCTTCGATGCAAAAACCCCAAACACAAAACCAACACTTACCTTCACACAATACAACAAATTCACGGGCTCAATACATTGGGGAATTGTTGCCTTCGAGATCATCGCCTAAAAGAAGATCAATTGGACACTTAAAATAGATAGTTCAAGCAAAATAAATAGAAGACACATTTTGCCAAAAAAAACAAACGAAAGTGAACGCTAATAGAATTTCAACAACGAAACTTACACGATTAACCTTGCATTGGTAAAAAGAATAACGAGATACGTAATTTCCAATAAAGCAACAGTAAGAATTATGGAAGGAATTAAAAATAAACTAACTAGAGATTAGAACTAGGAAAGGAAAAGAAATAACAAAAAAACCAATAATTAGAGGAAGAAGAACATGAAAAATAAATAGGGAAAAAACTTGAAAACAATTTAGTTAATTTAAGATAAATAATGTTATAGAGTGGTAATAGAAATATTCCCTCTTCTCTTATAAAAAGACTCGAATACATGATTAAAGAGAATACAGAAGCTTAACCATTGAACTAACAGGCTCATTCTTGACATAAAATCACATAGAATTAAACATAAGTTAAAGGTTCAGAGTAAGAGTTGGTTCGAAACAATAACAGAACTTTCACAAATGGGATTTGAACCCCAAATCTTAAGCACATAAACAAAACTCTTATCTACTAAAACAGATACTTAATTATGACTGTTTTTAACAAGCAAAGCTGATTCCACAGCTTGAGCACGATTTGTTTCAACCATGATATTTACCTAATTGTTATCCCACGCCATAAAGAGTCCATCATAGATATCCCAAAATTCAGCCTGCACAGCACTACATTTGCCAATATTTCTTTCAACACCTCCACAACATGTACCAAAATCATCTCTAGCCACAGCAGCTGCCAAAGCATCCCTCGAGACAGAGTCTCTTGCTCCATTAGTGTTTAACTTTATCCACCCCACTAGAGGAGGTTTCCCAACTTGATCTCGTCTCTTCCTCATAGCACCACCTGCAAATATTTCAAGACTATGTTTGATGGAACTCGCCCAACACTACACCGAATGAAGAATGTGAGAACTATTAGAACCTTCCCTTTGAAATAACAACAAATTCCTCTACTTCCATAGGTTCCAGCAAATAATTTCATATAAGGACTACCATTCAAATTTTGTAAATACCAAATCAAACGCATTTTTTAAATTCATCAAGAGCAACTCTACCAATGGTATAGAAAAAAATTGCCTCTAAATCCCTAAAGGAAATAGCTATTCTACAGTTCTCGTGCATTAACACAATCTCGTAGAACATGAATAGTTGATTCTTCAACATTCCCGCAACTTGCACAAGAAGGTTCGCCAACTAGGCCTCTCCTGCACCATTCACCATTGGTCATCACATGCTCTTGATAAAGGGTGAGAAGGATGAACGCGAAAGCGGATCGTAAAGTTTGTCAAAGTCGCGGATTTGACTTAGGGCTCTAGACGTTCAGAAAGAAACTTGGATTTTTGATGCAACCTAAAACGAAATTAAATCCAAGTTAGATAAAACAATTAAAACAAATAACTAAAATAAAATAAAAAATCAAAGATTAAGGAAGTGAATAAAGAAGATAAATGGAAAGATAGAACGTGGTCAGTAGAAGTCCTAAGAAGCCTTGGAAACACGAAGAATCCACAACCCCCTTCAAGCGGCTATAATTTCCCCTCCAAGATAAAAACCTTGGCAAGAAAAAGTTTGAAGATGATCCCCACAATCTTTTTTAGATTGTTAAAACTCTTCTAAAAGAAACTCAAGAGAAATTCTTGAAAAGAAAAACTCAGAGAGAATTTATTAACTCAAAAGAGAAATAGAATAATAATGAATTGTCTGTATTGTGTACAATGCAAAGGCCTATATATAGGCTAGATAAATAAATCTAAATAAAACTCCTAAGTACACTAGAACTCTAATTTAATCTAAACAAGAAGTAGTTTTAAACTAAACTTTCTTGTTAACATAAAATTCCTAAATAACTTAAAATACTTAATAATTATCAAAAGGATTCGTATCATTCCCCCTTCCACAAAAGGATTCGTCCTCGAATCTGCAATATCAAAAGAAGAAAGATCAGTGACATTAAAAGTGGCACTAACATTATACTCACTGAGAAGGTCGATTTGATATGCATTGTCATTAATGCGCTTGCGTACTTGAAAAGGTCCATCACCATGTGGGTCTAATTTTGTTTTGCGTTTAGCTGGAAATCGTTAATTTTTCATGTGGACCCAAACCCAGTCACCGGGCTTAAAGATAATTTGCTTGCGGCCCTTGTTAGCTTTGTTGGCAGTTGTTTCATTTGTTTTGGCGATTCATTGTCTTACTTTCGCATGCATGGATTTCACCAATTCAACTTTCTTCTCACCATCTAAACTAGAAATGTTTTCTATAGGCAATGGTGAAAGATCAAGTACTGTTAGTGGATTAAAACCATAAACAAGTTCAAATGGGGAATATGCAGTTGTAGAGTGAATAGATCGGTTATATGCAAACTCAACAAATGGCAAACATTCTTCCCAACTTTTAAGGTTCTTACCCACAACAGCTCGTAGTAAAGCACCTAAGACTCGATTGACTACCTCAGTTTGTCCATCAGTTTGGGGGTGACATGTAGTAGAATATAATAATTTAGTACCAAGCTTACCTCACAATACTTTCTAAAAGTGGCTTAGAAACTTTACGTCTCTGTCCAATACAATGGTGCGAGGTATCCCATGTAGGTGCACCACCTTTTAAAAGAATAAGTCAACCACATGTGTAGCGTCATCCGTTTTGTGACAAGGAATGAAGTGAGCCATCTTTGAAAACCTATAAACAACAACAAAGATACTATCTTGACCCTTTTTTGTTCGTGGTAAACTTAGAATGAAATCCATGGATAAGTCTACCCATTGCGAAGAAGGAATCGGTAAAGGAGTATAAAGTCCATGAGGCATTACCTTATATTTTGCTTGTTTACAGGTAATAAAATTAGAACATACCTTTTCAACGTCCTTTTTCATGTGCGGCCAATAAAAATGTTCATGTAGAATATCTAGTGTTTTGGTGACACCGAAGTGTCCCATTAGGCCTCCACTATGTGCTTCACGAATTAATAACTCTCTCATAGAACATTGTGGAACACATAACCTGTTTAGGCAAAAAAGAAACTCATCTACAAGATAAAACTTGTTAAAGACACCATTCCCACAATTAGAAAAAACATTTGCAAAATCAATATCATTTAAGTATAAATCTTTCATATGTTCAAACCCTAAGACTTTAGCATTTAATGTAGTTATCAAAGAATATCTACGAGATAAGGCATCAGCAACTACATTTTCTCTACCTGTTTTATGCTTAATTGTATATGGAAATGTCTCTATGAATTCTACCCATCGAGCGTGTCTCTTGGTTAACTTACCTTATCCCTTTAACCATTTTAGGGATTCATGACTTGTATGGATAACGAACTCATTTGGCAGCAAGTAATGTTGCCAAACTTGTAGAGCTCGAACTAATGCCAACAACTCCTTATCGTAAGTTGGGTAGTTTAATTGCGCCCCTGTCAGTTTTTTACTAAAATATGCGATTGGCCTTTTTTCTTGCATCAATACGGCACCAATTCCAATACCTGAAGCATCACATTCAAGTTCGAAAGTATTAGAAAAATCAGGTAATTTAAGAACCGGAGCAGAACATAACTTATCCTTTAAAGTTTAAAAAGCCTTTTCCTGAACTTCTCCCCATTTAAAACCCACAGATTTTTTAATAATCTCAATTAATGGAGCAGCAATAGTGGAGAAATCCTTCACAAAACGTCTATAAAAACTTGCTAAACCATGGAAAGATCTTACCTCGGTAATTGATTTAGGAGTGGGCCACTCTCTAATTGCCTTTACTTTGTCCTCATCGACATGAATACCTTAAGCACTTACTATAAAACCTAAAAAGATTAGTTTATCACAACAAAAAGTGTATTTATCAAGGTTGGCAAATAATTTTTCAGCTCGTAGAATATCCAAAACTGATTTAACATGAAAAACATGGTCATCTAAAGAAGTTGAGTAAATCAGAATATCAACAAAATATACTACCACAAATTTATCCAAAGAAGGTCTCAAAACATGGTTCATCAAGTGCATGAAAGTACTAGGTGCATTAGTCAAACCGAAAGGCATGACTAACCATTCATATAAACTAAACTTAGTTTTAAATGCTATTTTCCATTCATCCTGCTCTTTCATTCGAATTTGATGGTAGCCACTTTTTAAATCAATTTTTGTAAAGATACAAGCACCATAAAGTTCATCAAACATATCATCAAGCCTTGGAATAGGATGTCTATACTTAATAGTAACTTGGTTAACTGGTCGACAATCGACGCACATTCTATACGTACCATCTTTCTTTGGCACCAAAATTACCGGCACTGCACAAGGACTTAAACTTTTACGAATGTGACCCTTCGCCAAAAGTTCATCTACTTGCTTTTGTAACTCCTTCGTCTCCTCAGGATTGCTTTGATAAGCTGGTCCATTTGAAATTTTTGACCCAGGTATTAAGTTAATTTGATGCTCAATACCCCTCAAAGGTGGCAATCTTTTAGGTGCTTCTTCAAAAATATCTTCATATTCCTGTAAAAGAGACACAAAAACACTAGGCAAAGAGTTATGAAGGTTAGTCAAAGATAAACAATTTTGCCTAAATTGGATAATGATGCAAGGCTGTTTAGTGAGTAAGGCTCGTCGCACATCTTTTCCACTCGCATAAAAATTATGAACCACTCTTTTTTTCTCACAAGAGGATGCACTCACCATTGGGTCATCATTAATTTGGCTTTTTTTACTAGAGACCTCTTTTCTCTCAGCCTTTTTTGAATTTTGTGTCTTACTTCCCATAACCTCCTTACAAAACTTCATCATGTTGATTTGATCATTGTGAATATCTTTTGGATTCAAAGGGGTGAAAGTGTACTTCTTCCCACGGAAAATAAAAGCATATCGATTTAATTTACCATGATGAATAACATCATGATCATACTGCCATGGTCTACCAAGTAACAAGTGGGCGGCATGCATGGGAACGACATCACACCAAACATCATCAATGTAAGTCCCAAGTTTAAAAGTGATCAAGCACTGTTTTAACACACGGACCTCCGAACCTTCGTTAAGCCATTGAAGATGGTATGGTGTAGGGTGTTTGCTACATGGTAAAGTAAGAGAATCCACAAGGTAGCTGCTCACAACGTTAGCACAACTTCCACTATCAATGATAAATAAGCAAAGTGTACCTTTAATCAAACACCTCGAATGGAATATATTACTCCGTTGAAGATCATGATCATCCTTCAATTGGATGTTGAGCGTGCGCCTCACAACTAAACAACGGGGATGAGTTAGTGGTTCCACCAACTCTTTTTCACCATAAAATTTACCGCCATCATTGACATCATCAATTAATTCGGGCATTTCTGGATATGTTTTATCGGAATTAGAAGTATAATCACCATTTTCTTTGATCAACAAAAGTCTTGTGTTGGCACAATCACGGCTATAGTGCCCACGCCCTTTGCACTTAAAACATTCAATTTCATGAGCTCATTGTTGTTTTGGTGAAGTAGTAGAAGTGAGCTGCTTAAAAGATGAAGAAGAAGGTTTTATAGGAGCCCCACTTTTCCACTCAAAATATTTAGTCTCATCATGTTTTGGTAGCAACTTATTAGTAGCAGAAGGAAATTTTGAATTCTTGAAAGTAGAATTAGAACTCGTTCCTCTATAATATTGTGAAGTACTAAATGGATGAGATTGACGTTGTTGAAACTGTCGCTCAATCTCAATTGCCTTGCGTACCGTATCTTCAAGATCAATGTAGGTTTGAAGATCAAGAACATTGGCTATCGAAACGTTTAAACCATCTACAAACCACACCATGGTAGTCTCCTCATCTTCTTAGACATTTGCTCTATGCATAAGCATCTCCATCTCCTTAAAGTACTCATCAACAGATCGATTACCTTGAACAAGGCGTTGAAGTTTTCATTTAATATCCCTATAATAATGAGGTGGGATAAAACATTTTCGCATTATTTGTGTCAACTGTTCCCATGAATCAACATCTCGTTCACGATTCCTTTGGCGGTTTAACACAAGTTGAGTCCACCAACTCAATGCATAATCAGAAAATGCCAATATAGCTAATGGAACTTTCTCCTCCTCCAGACACTTATAACAACAGAACATGATCTCCATTTTATCCTCCCAATCACAATATGCATCTGGATCATACTTTTCTTGGAATGGTGGAATGTTGAACTTTGGTTTAGTGACAGAAGGATGGCCTCGATTGGAAATACCCAAAGTTTCATCAAGGTGACGATATTCGTGTCTACCAATATTAGAACGAATACGAAGTTGTTCATTATCCCTATCATAATCACTATCACGAGCATGAGACCGTCGATTCGAAGAAGTCTCCAAACGAGCAATAGCTTGAGTTAGCAGTTGAATATGATTGGAAAGTTGATTAATGTTCTATTGTAGTTTCGTTTGACACGTAGTCAGATTGGCCGCAAATGTATCACGTACCTCTTTCAATTGTTGATATTGCAATTTTACCATCCCCACAATATTCTCCAATATAACATCTTGTTCTTTGTCATCAGATGGTATCTCATCATGGTTTTTACGGATATGAGTGTCATGAGTCATAGTGAATGCCTGGAAATGCACAACACTTCAAAAGAAAAAATTAAGCAAACCTTGCTTATATGCACTCAAAAAAAAAATTCTCAATGAGGTAAGAATTAATCTTGTGAGTCTTTTAAAAGTGTCTATATCAATCAGTCAAGATGTTTTAGAATCAAACTATCAAAGCAAACCTAAGAGCACTATGAGTCCAAAATTGGCTTAGACATCAAAGAATGTTGTTGCACCGAGGAAGGAATATGCAACGTGCTTTAACCTACTAACACAAGAAACAAGAAAGTGTTAGAATGCGTAAGGAACAAATAAAAAGGAAAAACAAATGAAAACTTAAAGCTAAGAGTCAATGAAAATTGCTGAAACCCGAAAACCCGAAAAACTGTGAAGCAACTTAACAAACTTTATTCAAGGTGTTACCGATTTCCAAAAATCACAAAATTTAAACTGGAGCCTCCTCAAATAATGTAGATTTGATCTGGAAAGTTTCGGCACAAAATTAGACCCATAGAATTTTTTTATTTTTTTATTTTTTTCATATTTTATTTTTTTGTACTTTTTTTATCACTTTTTTTGTGGGAAATATTTTTTATACTTTACAATAGTTCCAAGAAATAGTATGAAAAATTTCAGATCATTTGAAAATCGTTTACCCACTGAAAAATATTTTTTTCTGAAAACTGTAGGAGTAAAATTTGTTTTGAGGCTATTTTCTACAAATCAGTTTAAAAAGAACACCTAAAACGCCCAAACCTGATACCAAATGATAAAGGGTGAGAAGGATGAACGCGAAAGTGGATCGTAAAGTTTGTCAAAGTCGCAGATTTGACTTAGGGCTCTAAACGTTCGGAAAGAAACTTGGATTTTTGATACAATCTGAAATGAAATTAAATCCAAGTTAGATAAAAAAAAATTAAAACAAATAACTAAAATAAAATAAAAAATCAAAGATTAAGGAAGTGAATAAAGAAGATAAATGGAAAGATAAAACGTGGCGTGTAGAAGTCCTAAGAAGCCTTGGAAACACGAACAATCCACAATCCCCTTCAAGCGGCTCTAATTTCCCCTCCAAGATAAAAACCTTGGCAAGAAAAAGTTTGAAGATGATCCCCACAATCTTTTTTAGATTGTTAAAACTCTTCTAAAAGAAACTCAAGAGAAATTCTTGAAAAAAAAAACTCAGAGAGAATTTATTAACTCAAAAAGAAATAGAATAATAATGAATTGTCTCAGTATTGTGTACAATGCAAAGGCTTATATATAGGCTAGATAAATAAATCTAAAGAAAACTCCTAAGTATACTAGAACTCTAATTTAATCTAAACAAGAAGTAGTTTTAAACTAAACTTTCTTGTTAACATAAAATTCTAAATAACTTAAAAATACTTAATAATTATAAAAATTTGGAATAAAATAATAATAAAATAATAAGAGCTAATAAATAAAATATTGTGCTCATATATAATAAAAATTAAGCCTAAAACTTAAACCCAATATGAAACGTCTAAGCTTGTAAGATCAATTGGGGTTCTTGAAATGAAATGCTTAAGCTTGTTAGCATTTTCCACATGGGCTTGTCATCATAGATTGAGAGTTTAGGCCCACGAACATAATTAGTCTTTTCTAGTTCATTATTACTGCAGAATTCATTGCCTTGAAACTTCAAATCTTCTTCTCGAATTTTTTTCATGATAAAGTCTTGAACCACTAAGTTGAGTTTTGACTTTATCTATTTGGATTTGGATCTCGTAATTGGGCATTGAGGGAAACAAACTCATCTCTATTATGGCCGTTGAATTGGGCTGAGTTACTCGTATCAGCTCTTTAAGTACCAAACATAAAAAATGTCTTACTCTTAGGGGTCCAATAAATGGTAAAACGAGCTTCCCTTTGTTGTCTTCTAGATTAAGAGAATTCTACATGAGAATTCTATAGTGAGCTTACCATGGGTAGACCATCTAGAGATAAACTCATCATTGCCAACTAAAAGGCTTGGAAGAGGAATGCCTACAATGTAAGACAAGATGCTATTATCCATAAAAAGCTTAGTTGATTCCAATCCTATCTTCGATTAGTTAATGAGATCTCCTTTAAGGTAGTATTCACATCAATATTCTTAGTGTCATGATAAAAATTGATTAATAGCCCAATTTCTAGAACCCAATTATCAGTGATTATCTTATTAACACCATTAGGTTTTTTCATGTAACACCCCAAACCTAGCCTAGAAGTTTAAACCGAATCTGGACGAGGTACACCAACATAGTAAAAATGTACTTCTTTTCAAAGTTTTAACTTTGAAAACTAGAAATTCATTTTAGTTGATTTAGACAATTTTGTAGTTTCGTTCTAGACTTGGTAGATACAGACGAAATTATAAAGAGAAAAATAAGACAAGTCCAAAATAGATTACAAATCCAAAGGATTAAATTGTAGTTATCTCAGTGCAAAACAATTCGAGAAACGCGTATAACCAAACTTAAATGCAAATAAACAGAACGTGATATACAAATCATAGTAACGCAAGCATTTGATAACATCTGTATAACAAGTACGAAACAGATCAAAAGTATCACAGAGGTTCCTACAGAGGTAGTACAACAGAACAAGGAAAAACAAAACAAAGCAGAACAACACAATTCAAACAGAACATAACCGAATAGAGCAGAACAGAACAGGATGGAATAGAGCAGAGCAATACTGAACAAAACAGAATGAAACAGAGTAGAGCAGAACAGAACAGAGTAGAACAGAGCATGTATGTTTATGCAGATGCAATATTTTTCAACATATTAGAATACAGATATATCAGAAACAATCTTCCCAAACTCCGCTACACACTAGAATAGAGTTTTCCCTCGAACACATCCATCCAAAACACACCAATAAAGTCATCCCAGGTTGCAATATACAGTTAAACTGCCAATCAAATATATGTGGTCAAGCCACTATAGTGCAGTCAAACTACCGGAACAGAAGTGTGGATAAACCACCAGATAATCTAGATCATTAAACTGCCAAAAACTTTTTCCTTTTACTTCAACCCAAGTCCCATATAATGTGACATGGCATGCTTATCCATAACTAGAGTAATGAGCATGTAAGTTATGCTATCTCTCAATAACAGAATCAGTAAATATAGGATTCTGTAACACCCCTTACCCGTACCCGAGGTCGGGATAAGGTACGAGGTGTTACCGGACAAACATACAAACATTAAAATACAGGCCATAAAATTTCATTCATATTTCAAAACGTTCATTCACTTACACATAGTCCCTTATTTGAGTCTACGAAGTCCAAAACATACTTTAGAAAGGGTTCGGGACTAAAACTGAGAACTTACAAAAATCTTGGAAATTTCATGCTTTAAGGCTCCACTGCGCGTGTCCCAAAGTCGTGTTCTATACAATTTGGGACACATGGGCGTGTCTCTACTATGTGGAATATACCTAGGCTATTTTCCAAGCTTTGGTCAACCTTAATCTCTTACACACTTATACAAAATCAAAAGCATATAACATGGTATTCATTTAATGATTAAATATTCTCAATTATACATTTCAATTCAACTCATTTTACCTTGTTTATTATAGTACCACTTATACATTTATACCAAGATTATCATCTTACCAAATAGCTTCAGCTTAATCATCAAGCATTCATATTTAAAACTAGATCATATCTTTATAAAATACCACAATTCAGATACGCAAAATAACATGTTTGCCTGAAACATTTCAATTCAACTCCATACCCAACAAGCATTACATTGAGACTAGTCATATATATATATACATGTCATGATACATATCATTCTCTTTCTGTTTTCTTATAAACACATATCATTTATTTCATTATATCAATATTTCATATACCATAGTTTCCATGTATTCCACATATATTTATTTTCCTCCTCCTCCTCTCCATTCCACATCCTTAATGTATATAGCATTCTTGTAAGTACGATTTCACAATTTACTAATAAATGCTCACATCAAACTCTCCACACGAGTCATAGTCACTTAGTTATTTATAATTTGAGATACAGAGCTCCAAATTAAGATCCGTAAATTTCCACTGAAAATAGACTCACATATCTTTCCACCATAAAATTTTCATAATTTTTTATTTATCCAATTAGTACAGTTTATTCATTAAAATTTCCCCTGTTTCACATTCTGATAGTTCTCACCTCTCTTCACTAAAAATTAATTATCTCACAGTACAGAACTCGGATAATGTTCTTGTTGATTTATCTTGAAAATAGACTCATTAGGGATTTTAAAAATATAAGTTTAACCCTCTAATTATTTTTATCCAAAATTTTGTGATTTTCCAAAGTCAGAACAGGGGATCATGTAATCATTCTGAACCAGTCTCACAAAAACATAAATATCTCAAAATATAAAAATTATTTTCTTACTCTGTTTCTTTTATATGAAAATAGAATTTAATTTTATATCTCATTCAGTCTCTGATTCAATTTCTACTATTTTTGGTGATTTTTCAAAATCACGTCACTACTACTGTCCAAAACAGTTTTATTGCTAATTCACTCTTTCACACTTTCTTTGTATTAACCGCATTTTAACATACATATCACAAATCATTTTCACCACATTTCATACATCACAAGTATAGGCCCATGATCACAAGGTCACCATAAAATCATCCTCATGTATATCTTGCTTGCTTATAACATTACCACATCCTGGTCACTTAATGAACACATCATTCATATAACCAAGTTCCTGCACTTATTCATCACAAAACTCACAAAGCAATACATAGAGAGTCTCCCGTTGAACACTTCGGATCAATCCTCGATACTTTATGGTTTCAGCACATAGAACCACCATCATATAGTTCGGCTCTCTTGTACACATGGTGAACACTCAGTACCACCCATATGACCTAGCCAATTTATCTCGTAGCTCTCTTGTCTACATGGTGTCCTTCACCTGGAACCACGCATGCGACCTAGCTACATATATCCCGTAGCTCTCTTGTCTACATGGTGTACACATAGTATCACCCATGCGACCTAGCTACATCATAATGTCTTGTAGCTCTCTTGTACACATGATGTGCACTCAGCACCATACATGTGACCTAGCTACATACTATCAGATCATCCAATCTTTAGAAGGTTCAACAGGATTTCTCTTTTTCCTACAATTTCACCAATCAAGTAATTATCCACAAACATATTTCCAATATTATTATAAAATATCATAGTACAAGTAATATTGATGTATTACTTACATATAAACTTACATCTCATTTAATATCAAGGCAATAACATTAAATTACACATTGCCTTATTAAAAATCAAATGAACTTGCAATTTCCCATAATATCCATAATCATAGAAATCACATTTATGTATGATAATTCAATGCACTTCATGTACCATAGACATATTTTAAATCAATTCATAAACTTGGCACCATAATCATTCAATTTGACATAATTCAATTAATTCACTAAATTTAACTTTCAAATATAAATTACAACATTATTGTTGTATTATTATCATACCAACTTACATACTTTCAACACCTCGAAATTATAATAAATATATCAATTTTACATTGAAACATGCATAAATTAATGCTTATTATACATATGAACTTACCTCGATACTAAAACGGCCATTTTACCAACTTTCCCAACTTTCGATTTTTCTCTCATTCTAGGTTCAAATCTCATTTTCCGGGATCTAAAACATCATATTTTACTTATTTAATTAATGTACTATTCAAAACAGTCCTTAACTCAAACTTTGGAAAAATTACAATTTTGCCCCTAAACTTTTGCATATTTATACTTTTGCCCCTAGGCTCGGGAATTAAATTCTTATGTTTTATGACATCCTGATCACTTTTCCCTTCTATGGAAACATCAAATTCTCACTCTAACATTTACTTATGACTATTAGGTATTTTTACCGATTAAGCCCTTTTACTCGTTTTCACTCAAAACCGAGTAGCACAAGTTGTCTAACATAATTTAAAACCTCATATTATATCATAAAACATAAAAATAAACACATTTCACCTATGGGTATGTTTCCTAATATGAACCCTAGCTTAAATTATTGCTAGAATAAGCTTAATCAAATTATCGGGATTCCAAAAATGTAAAGAACTTGAAAATCGAGGTTAGAACAGACTTACTATTGAGCTTGGAAAGCTTGAAAACCCTAGCCATGGCTTCTCACATGCTAATTTCGGCCTCCATGAAAAAGATGAGTCAATTTTGGCTTTATTTTCCCTTTTTATTTCTTTTAATTACCAAATGACCAAAATGCCCTTCATTACTAAACTTTCAAAAATTCCATCCATGTACAATTTTTGTCCATCAGTTAGAAATTGGTAAAATTTATATTTAAGACCTCCTAATTAATATTTCAAAGCAATTTCATACTAGAAACTTCTAGAATGCAAGTTTTGCAGCTTATTCAATTTAGTCCCTAACTTCAAATTGAACACTTTATGCATAGAATTTCTTCACAAAATTTTCACACAATCATGCAATCATATCATAGACCTCAAAATAATCATAAAATAATTATTTCTCTCTCAGATTTTGTGGTCCCGAAACCTCTGTTCCAACTAGACCCAATTTTGGGCTATTACAGATTCCATGTTTGTAAAACAGACTTATCAAACCTCAACGGACCATATTAGATTTCTCATGAAGTAACATGCATAGTTATACATCAGAATCAATAACAATTAATCTAACATGTTCAGATATAGCATATTCTTCATCAATAGAGGAACGTAGAAGCGTACCAACAAACTTAGCAGAATACAGATCATACCTAATAATCCACACACATAGATAATAGCACATTACGTTCTGATGGATCCTACTCACTTAGGTTCAAACATGATAGATATACGTATAGGTCACAAGTTGTTCATCATCAGTCTAAAATGTTTATATATCACATATATCATCCATATATCAGTCTTAGAGTATCAAATAATCCTCTTACGATCAAATTCAGATTATAAATACATTGTAGAGGTTAGTGCTCATGTTAGCCAACACTCACGGCCTCAAAAATAATATTAAGGTCCTATTCATATGCCACAAGACCTGGACACACGCCTATGTCCTTTGTCGTGTGGCTCACACGACCTGGGCACACTTCCATGTTGTCTACCTGTGTGGTTCTAAATCATAAATAGTGAGTTACATGGCCTGGGCACACGCCGATGTCCTTGGTCGTATGGTTCTAAAGCATAAACAGTGAGTTACACGGACTAGACAGACGCCCATGTCCTTGTCCGTATGGCTCACATGACCTGGGCACATACTCATGTCCTTGCTCGTGTGGCTTACACGGCCTGGATACACACCCATTCCCTGGCCGTATGGAGTCAACAATCCCATTTTTCAACGACTGAAAATGCAAAAAAAGAAGGGTTTCGGCACCCACTTGATACAGATTTGATGTAGGATCAACAAGGATGAATTCCCATCCCTAAACACAAGCAATTGTCTGACAAACAGTTAACTCATAGTCAAATTGTTAAAGACTAACATTCTAAAATCGAAGTTACGTTGAAGAACTTTCGACACCAGAACTTAAATCAAACTTACCAGCCAGCCAATTGAACTAAAAGGAGAAGTCATATCCCATACAGAATCAGCATAATGTAACATAGCAAAAAGAAATGAACTTAAAATGGTGAAATCGAAACGTTGAAGAAAGAAGTCAAAAGTAACGTTAGAAAATAAAAAAAAGGAATTTTTTGTTTTGGGGAAATTTTAACTATAATAAACTACCCAAGGCAGTTCAACAAAAACATCTCCATAGCTTTTACCGAGACTCGGACACAAGACCAATGGGTAAGTTGAGGCCTTACCACTGAACCATCAGACTTATTCTTGATATTAATTGCACTCAATTTACTTATAAACCATACATTCCAAGGTAAGGGTTTAAGTAAAATAACAAAATTTTCAGAAATAGGATTCAAACCTAGAACCTCACACACATAACTAGAACACTTAACCACTGAACCAAGTCAATTTACTTGACAAAAAATTTCAAAGTCTAAACTCAAATCGAGGGATGACCTCTTTTGGTTTCAAAACGCGATTTCTTCTAGGCCAGTTTTTGGGATGTTACATTTCATCTTTTATGCAAAGTGATGATTCCAAAGATTGTAAATAGATTTATACAGCATAATAATTTATTTGCCTTTACTAAACATTTCCAGTGAATATTGAAATCATTACTTTATATGAGAACAAAGCTACCTATTTGAACATGAGATTATGTTAATTTACGTGTTACAACACTTGTATGCTTTAAGTCAATAAGTTATATATATTTCCCATTACAATTTACTTTTAGTCAAGAGTTAAATATATCCCATCTTAGATTTTTTTTTGTTTTATATGTGCTATGTTTCGATTGCTCCACCACAATGCACAAATATAAGTCCTTATAATAGGTTGGGGATGTTCATTTATATGAGTCTCCTTATATTATTAAATATTTTTTGAGTTATTAGTTGGGGTTTTATCGATTATTATGAGATAGTTTTCTCAACATTAGGGGGAGAGAATAAAAAGTTGGATGAATAAAATACTTGGAATGAATTATCATTATCTAATATCCTTGTAAAAAGCAATGTAAACTAAAAGTTCAGTAGATAATCAATGTTACAAATAAACTGTTAGATTCATTTACTAACCTAAAGAGAATTACAAAATGTAACCTCCCCAACCCGGCCTAGACATTAGACCCAAATTCGGGAGATTACATCGGCCACCGAGATGGCCAAGTACGATCGGAGTTTATAAAACATTCATTTTAAAACATTTGATTATCTTAGAAGAAAATTTAATTGACATCCTATTAGTTTATTACTCAAATTTTATTTAAAATTTAGCAGCGGAAAAGAATGATATTTACTTAGTTTTAATTTAATAAAAATTATGGCTTTATGCATAAATTTTTAAAAATCATATTTCAATATCCTAAAATTAAATTAAATGTCATGCATGCATGCTAAATAAACCCTAAATATGAGTCACATGCCACAATATAAATAAAAACATACAGTTCCGAAATAATAGTGTAACATCCCAAAAATCGAGGGCTAGAATCGGGTTTGTTAATCAAGAGAGAGTGGTCATGCCTTAATTTTTGAGATTATCTATGCAATTTTAGGAAATAAATGAGGTATTGGTTTGTTTGTTAAGTGTTAGTGACACATTCCTTGAAATCCAAGTTCAAATCCCTTCTCTCTCACCTTTTTTATTATTTTGCAAATTTTGCCTTAAATCGTAGAATGTGACATGCCTTGTTTTTTTTTAAAAAAAATATTTCAAATTATATCAAGAATGAGTTATTTTTTTGATGGTTAAACATTAGTGAACTTATCCTTGAGGTCCTAACTTCAATTCCCATCCCATGCAAATAATTTCATTTTTTGACAAAAAACCCTTTGTTTTAATGTGTGGGCCATCCAAGCTTAGTTAACCTAGGTATAAATATTAAATTT
The DNA here is from genome assembly GCF_025698485.1 of Gossypium arboreum. Classification (NCBI taxonomy): domain Eukaryota; kingdom Viridiplantae; phylum Streptophyta; class Magnoliopsida; order Malvales; family Malvaceae; genus Gossypium; species Gossypium arboreum. The sequence goes on along the minus strand of NC_069074.1, from coordinate 30,800,670 downwards.
TCACTAATAATCAGCCTTTAATCCTCCTCCTCATTGCCCTAGCCATTCCTCTCCTCCTCTCTTTCTCTTTGATTTTAAATTTTTTTTCCCTTTCGTCCATTGTTGTCATCACCTACACCTAGTTTTACCATATCTTTCTCTCTTTTTTTCCTCAAGATATGTTAACATATTCTCCACCATATTGCTTTAATTTTTCCTCATTGAAATCAGCCCCAAATCTAAAATCTTGAACTCCAAGATCAATCCCGAACATTGCCAAGAAAGTGCCATTGCCGTTTCTCTCGACTAGCTTGGGGAAAAAACATTCTTGATTGATTGGTTATTCGAAACCCACAAATAGTGAAGCATGCCGACCAAAACACACCAAATCATCCGTAAAGTTGAAGAACGATTGTACGTACGGTTTCCAGCGATACAGTGAATTATTAAGGAAAATTGGAATATTCGTTAGTTGCTGCGAAGAAACGAAAGATAACGTGTGGGTCCTAAACTCATAAAATTGTTTGAAAATGTTAAATATCATGTTATATTTGATAAATTAGATTGCTAATTGGATTAGCTTAATAGCCAAATTATTGATTTTGTGAGTGGTCGAACCAGGTATGTTTCGAGGCTTAAAAGATATACATGTCGACAAAATTGCTAGTTTATTGATTGATATGAGATATGAGAATGTTTGACTAGATGATATAATGTGTTGAGATATTAAGCTTATGTATGATTTAAATGCATGAGATATTTGTTATATTGTGTACTGAAAAGGGTGCTATTTATGCAAAATAAAAATCCGTAAAGTAAGTGAAATTGAACGATATTAATTGATATCAACACAATGGTAATTTGAAAGATTGGAACACTGCTTCCATTTACTAAAATATGTTATTATTGAGGACATGCTGAGCATGTCAAATGAATCTGAAAAGTATTGAGATATAATTATGTATGAGATTGTGTGACATATTGTATATGCATTGGGGTGGGGTTTTGTGGTTGACGGAGGAGTTTCGTAGAGTATCGGTGGCATATTAAGTCCGAATTATTCGTAGTCTGTGCACTGCACCTGGAGTACAGAGGGAAATGACGATTTATTGCCTTTTTACTGGCAGCTTGTCTGCATTTTTACTGGCAAAATTTTCTGCATATTATTATCGGTGGTTTTAACCACAATGGGCTTAAGCCCATAAATGTTATGGAGTTTGGATGACGGGTTCTGGGGAACTCGTGGTGTGTAGCAGATGGTATGGGTAGGAACTGTTTTGCATTGCATCATGTGCACAACATATTCGAATGTTATTTATTTATGCTATGTATTATATTTTGTTGTATTGAATGATATCGAAATTAATGATTGTTACTCGAATGAATGATGTCCCATGCTCATACACCTTTTGACATCGATATTGATAATGGCTATGTAGTGATTTGAAATTCCTATAATGGTTTTGTTTTTTGTTTTTTTTTTGTTAATGCTAATATGTTTCACTGTATTCGATATTTATGTTTTTGTCCGTTTAAATAATTGTTCGACTCACACTGAGCTTTTTATAAGCTCAGCCCCAAATAATGTTTAACTTTTCAGGTAAACCTCGAGATTAGGACCAAACTCGGCATACAGAGAATCTCCTTGGACCTCGGACTATTCTTAATAAGTATTATTAAGTTTTTATTGGTTTTGGTTTGTAATTTTTAATTATTTTTGGTCTATGGCTTGGTAACTTTTGTTTTGGGGATTTTTGCATGCATGGATTACTCAAGCATAATAACCGGATAATGCATAATATTAGGCTTAAGTACAATTTGATATTGTTCCTTAGTTTTCGCTACATTGCAAAGGAACCATTTTTGAAAAAAAAATCGATAAGGCAACTAAGTTTCCAAAATGACTTGAAAAATGTTTTTTTTTTCACTGTATCAATTTAACATTGAGTTTCTTTTAAAGAAGAGAGAGAAGCAAACGGTTTTTTCTAAAACAACACTATCAACAATAAAATGAATCCTAAGTATACACGACCTAATGATGAATGTTTTCAAGCTAACTCAAAGTAAAACTACGGTTTTCTTTAAAATGAGTTTATTTAAGGTCTTCAAAAGTAATGTAAGTTAGCTTAGCCATTTCAGTGGCTAATGTAGCCTTCCCAATCTAGCCATAACGTCTAGGCTGGGTTTGGGAGGTTAAAATAGTAAATTAAAAAATAAGCGTAATAATACTTTCATATAAATAAAATATTTTTGAGCCTTCCGTACACCGTGTTCACATCCTAACCTGGTGGGCTATCTGTAGAGATGGTAATAAAAATGAGTGAGCTATAAAGCTCAATGTGAGTTCCATCATGAGAAAATTAGTACAACCGATTAGCATACATGATCACATCACATAGGATAATCCATAATAGCAATTTCAGAATATTGATATATCAGTTCAACTCAACAATATATATGTATATGTATATCATCTCAGAAACCCCAGTATTTTATGCTCATGCTTTATGAATGGAATACAATTTCAGTTTAACTAAAATGATCTTACCCTACTGCTACACACAACCATAGGTGCTCCCCTGAACTCCAACCATCTACAGAATAGGTTGTGGTTTTAATCACCAATGTTTTGCAGATAAACTGCCAATGGCTGTGGACACATAACAAAAACATTGCAAATGGAATCTACCTATGGCTATGGATACATAACAAAATGATGCAGATAAAATCTGCCACTAGCAATAGATGCACAACATGTTTGCAGGTAAGAGCTACAAATGGTTGGATAGTACAATTTAAAGGGCTATGATCAACAAAGGTTTTTCTCAAGAAAATGACCCAATTTGAGGACAAATCGTTTTAAAGAGGGAGGGTATGATGTGATCTCAAACACATCATGTTATTCAGCTAGAAGGTCTCACGATTGGGCCAAGCGCAAGCTACCCAAATGCAGGATGAAAACGTTCAAGTCCATGCAACATTTTGCATGTAGAAGTTGTAACACCCCAAACCCGGCCTGGATGTTATGACCGGATCTGATGCGCCACATTGATGCGTTCAAAACACTTAGTTTGGAAAATTTAGTTTGGTGTTGTAAAAGACACTTTTAAAAGTAGGTTAAAGTGAACGGAAGCTGTGCACCAGGTAGGAAACCAGGAAGAAGAGGAGGTGAGTCCGTCGGACTGCTTAAGTACCAAGCTCCCTTCGGATCCAATCCTAGACATGCACACCGCCATTGCCACACTCTAACATCTCGTATAATTTTGAGAAAACCGTTTGATTATGACCATCTTAAGAAAATGATTAAGGTTGCAAAACGTTTGCTTAAAAATATTTATTTTTCTTGGGAAAACATTTACTTTGCGGAAACTTTGCGCGTCAACAAGTAGATTTTATAAAACGAACCCTAGTGCTAACCAGTTTAATAATCCCCAAAATAAAATCAATTAAAAAGAGCGGCCTTATTACAACTTTAAGCATAATAAAAATAAAATAATCCAAATTAAAGGCTAAACTTATTTAAAATCGGCAATTAATCTTCATGGCCACTTTGAATCCCTTGACTCCAAGTCCACCAACTAGGTCTCACCTGCAAGGATGGAAGAGGAAGGGGGTGAGTTTGGGAAAACTCGGTGTATCTGAAACCCATCCAAAGCCCAAATAAGCTCGAGCCCATTGGGCCTAAGCCCCACTCAGATAACGATACAGTGGACGAAGCCCTTTCGAATCACGATAGCAAGGCCTTAGCCCTTTTAACATAACAGTGTGGCCCATAGGCCCGATTCGATAATATGAGTAACAACAGTAATAATGAATGCAAGCCCATCCGGGAGACTACTCAACCCACCAACCGCTACAACGCCTGTACCAACCCTACACACCATGTGGGAATATCTCAACCCACCCACCCTACACACCACAGTTAAAACAGCGGCACTCAAATTCAGTCGATTGAGGCAAAGCCTCCAAGACGTGGATGAACCACTTTCAATACTTCCTCCATTAATACCCCAATCCCATGCAACAGATATTAATAAATGCATATCATGCAAAATACAGTATTAATCAATCATGCAGTTTAGCCAATTTAAAACTCCAGGGGTATATCGGTAATTTTGCTCTTTAGGGGTAATTTCAGTAATTTTTCTCTTTAGGGGTAATTTCGTGATCTACGCTACTACACAAGTTAATTCAGTAATTTTTATCAGTTTTATGCAATTTGATTCTCCCATCTAACTGACAGGCTATTTTGCCACCTCTTGCCCATGTTGGGCCGTAAGCCCATTGGGCCCAATTTTTGGCCCATCGAGGCCCATTTTTCTGAAGTACGTTGAAACGTCACACAAACTTACTTACCACCTTGCGGTGCCAGATCTAACCATTACTCTATGACTTGAGAGCATTCGCATACTCACATGACCATGAAATGTCGGAATTTCGGTATTTCGGCTTTTACCAAATTGAACTAAGAAAGGGTGTTCGGTACACACCTGATTCGCGACAACTGCTTCTGAGATCCCTTTCGATGTCCTACAATTTATTAGCACAGTTCTTATTTACAAACCATAATCACTAAACCCCCAAAACTTACTTATCCATGATCGAACCATATCCCTAAAAACCTTTGAAACCTTACCCTTTTTGCCAAAATCGATAGTTAGCTCCGAATCTGATTGCTCCAATGAACCACGCCTTTAATTCAACGCTTAAGAAGACTCTAGTCACCAAAAGAAAACATCAGTTAAAAACCCTTAGAGCCATATGCCCAAATCGATGACCTCCCTAGATTTTATGGACTTGACTTTTTGAAGTTGTAAAATAAGACTAGATCTCAAGTGATGAGCACTTACCACTTGTTCCTCTTTTATTTCTACGCAGATCTGATGCAGATTTATCCTCTAAATGATGGTAGAGCTCGAATCTAGAAGATCTGAAGTTTCGGCTATAAGTCCCTAAATCTATGGTATTTCGGCTTTTCAAGTGATGAAGAAGATGATGGTTTGAGGCTATAACCTTGGAGTAACATTGCCGAAGCAGATATTAAGGGTTTAGAGAAGATGAATGTTGATCACAAGGAACAAAAATCTTGAAGGATTTGGCTTTGGAGAAATCGGCACAAGTAGTGAGTTTTCGAGATTTGACCTTTTAATGGCGATTGGTGATGAAGGTTTAATGGAAGATGGGATCGACAAAGAAGGTGAATAAGATGGTCGAAGGTTTCGCTAGAAGGAGAAGCATAAAGGAAGAGAAAACATGGAGGAAAAGAGAATAAGAAAATTCGGCACAATGAGAAATAGACTTGTGTTCTCGGCTTTTGTGAGAATTCAGAAAAGATGAAAGAAAGCTTTCAGGTGGCTAACCCTAATTCTCCAAGATAGAAAAGAAAAGAACCTAACCCTAATATTAAATTAGAGCAATCGGCCCATCTCTCTAAGGCCCTTGTCAAAATTTACTTGTGTGATCACATACCTAGTACATGCCTAAAAATTAAAAGAAAAGCAATATGCCTACCTTACAACTTGAACCCTGGACCTCCAATTCCTTCCCAGGCGCCATTTTTTTAGGAACTTAGTGGCGTCACCTTGCCACTTTACCAAGGCCTTATTTGTGTCATAACTTACGCAGTTCTTCTTAAAAGCCCACTTAACCAAATCTCCTATTCACTTAAAAATCCCACCTTGATATTTTACCGTGTTTAGCTTAGTCTTGGGCCTTCTAAAGGTCTACTAACACATTTAAACATAATTCCAATATTTAGAACATGAAAATTTCAAGATTTACTAAAATCACAAAACCCAAAAATCCAAAATCGGGGCATTACAACTAATATTTTTTTCCTTTCCAATAATAATAATAATTTTATAAATATATCTAATAATAAAAATTTCAAATATCAATAATACAGTAAATAATAATAATTTTCGTAAAAATTTTCAAACATACATACGATAATATTTTCTAATAATAATAATTTTATCTCATAATACTAATTAAAATTTCATAAAATTTAAAATATCCGTAATAATAAATACAAGAAAATTTTCTAGTGGTAATTTAATAAAATAAATTTTTTCGAAACGATAATATTTAAAACTTCCTAATTATTCAGGTTTTCTTCTATTCGAATCCCAGACTCAAAACCCAACTCTTCTAGGCCCCAAGTTCAGGATGTTACAGAAGTTTGAAGTCGAATTATCCATTTTAATTTGTGTTGATTCCAAAAAATTTTTTAATTGTAAGTTTATTTGTCATATTATTTATGTCTTTTTTATTACATCATTTTATTATGTCTTAAACATGTTTTGGTTATTGAGTCATTATTATGCCTGATTTTTTTTACATGTTAATTATTAAATTTATAATGTCCTAATGTGTTTTTATTGTGTCCTAGGAGTACCAGTGGTTAGCCAACTTTTCAAGTATTACAAAGGGATTGTTCGGTTTTAGAATCAAGTTGTGTTCATGCTTAATATGGTAGTTCGTTTTAGATTGAAGAGTGACCATTTAGCCAACAAATGCTTCATTAAGTACCACCATCCAAATGGGGGCTGAACAAGGCTCTTTGGAAGCTTTCTAGAAGATGACTTTTGGTCAATCCCATGCACCATAAAAACCACCATCCACCGAGGGGGAAATATAAGACCTTTGAAGATTTCTTAACCTTTGAGCATTCATGTATTCTTCCCAAAACATTAAATTTAGCCACCATAATCAACACCAAAGTGCATGGATGACAAGGAGAATGGACTCAATTTTAGTGTCCCATTTAAGTCATGTATCCACATTAAAGGCCAATGTGTCCTTTAGCATACCTAGGCCTCTATATATTCAATTATTTCTATCGAAATATGTACATTTTTATATTGTGTGAGATAACTCTCTTTGTTCTTTAAGAACTTATCAAGATTCATTATTGTAGCATTCACCTTATTTCGATCTTATCATTCCCTTTTCTCCCTCTAAGTCTATGAGTATGGCAGTCAACCCTATACCTTTGGTTCCTATCTCAATATAGATAGCAAGTCAAGGTTTTTTATTCTTTCCAAACTTCTTGAGTTTTAAACAACCTTATAGAAACCGAGTTGTGTTGTTTTATAACATAGGTTCGTTTCTGGATTGTTTCAAGTTCGAAAGTTATAATCAAAGTTATCATTTTTGTTAACTTTTTTCATCCGTACTTCTACCATACTTCGAGAGAATGTCTGTTAAGAGCGATCGAGAACTTTAAAATCATGACTCGTTATTTCAACGTGTAGCGAGGTTCATGTCACACAACATATTTTCAATTAAAGGAAAAACAATGCCAGTGGTGTGGGTGCACAGTGAAAACAATTTATATGGGATCTGCCTATGGCTGTGGATACACAACAAATTTTGCAGATAAACTGTCAGTCTTCCTCCATACACATTGTCTCACCCCATGCAATGCAATATGACATGCTTATAACAGATCAATACGATAGCCATTAATACGTCTATAATAGATCAATATAGTAGCAAACAGTATGCTTATAATAGATCAATATGGTAGCAATTAATATGCTTATAACAATTCAATATAGTAGCAAATGTTTATCATGTGTTTGGATTAACAGTATCATACGACTTGCTAAACATACGATCAGTAATACAAATGCAACAAACATATAATATTCACATAACATGCATATACAATAATAATTCAATCATTCAAATCATGCATTCCAATATTCATATTATCAGCGATTCAATTGAAAAAAGTAAACTTCTAAAAATAATATGGAGGCTATTCAGGGACTAAAATGAGCAATTTATAAAATTCCTGGAAAAACTATAAAATTTGAAAAAATAAGGGTAACACGGCCGTGTAATATACTGTGGTTGTGTGGAAATTGAAAAATTAAGGTATAGGGGAGACACAACCGTGCGGCAGGTCATGTGGAGGGTTTTTGACCGTGTGAGAATCGAATTATTTTAATGTTTTAGATGAACATAGCCATGTGAGGGGCCATGGGGTCCACACGCCTATGTGTCAAACTGTATGGCCCTAATCCTAGGGACAATTTACCCCGATTCACTTGTAAAAGAGTACACACCTTTCACCGAAAGCCCGATCAACATCCCTCACAATCAAATCTGATCTGATGCACCTAAAACAGGTCTTTCAAACGACATTTCCACAAGAATTATTGGTTGATTTCAAGATTTTTGAAAGAATCTTTGGTAAGATTCATGAAAGGTCGTTTAATCGATCACAATATTAGTATTAGATAGAATATAAAGATTCAGAATTGATTGTCAGGATTGAAACATGCTTATCGATTCTTGATAAGGATTAAGGATGTTATTAATGGCAATTGTGAATCCGATAGAAAAATAAATATGGAAGAGGGAAGGGTGAAGCTCAAACACAGGTATGCAATGGGGGAGAAGCAAATGTGTAACCATTAGGCCTAGGTCTATTACCTGTTAAGTTTTTACTCCAAACTATATTTATTTTAGTGTGATTTTCATCCTAGTTTTCTTAAAATTAAAGAAAAAGAAATGGGAGAGAAGTGACTTGAACCTAAGACCTCTAGGGAGTGGACTAACTACTTAACCATTAAGCCTAGGTCATTTCTTGGTTAATTATTTCAATTAACCACCTATATTTTGAGGCATGACACACAATCTCATATATCAACTAAAAATGCTTCAATACAAATTTATGTCACAATAGGGTAAACTGTTAGTGCAAAAGAAAGTGATTCACACATGATGCGTGGAATAGCAGTCAATTCCTAAGATAAAAATCCTTGTAAAAGGAAAGAAACAAATATTCAGATGATTATATTGTGGAGGTAAGTACCTAACAAGAGGCGAAAGATATAACTAATCAAAAAACCCTAGAAGAGGTTTATCTACCTAAAAATGGTGATAACAAATATAGCTCGATATGTTATGTTACTTTAGAAAAAATATGGAACCAGAAAAATGTAGTTGTCGATAACAATTTTACTTATAATGTTGAGTAAAGTGACTATCAAGAATAAGTATCCTCTACCCCGAATTGATGATTTGTTTGATCAGTTGAAAGGAGCTACTGTGTTTTCAAAAATAGATTTGCGATCAGGCTATTATCAGCTACAAGTGAAAGACTCTAATATTTCGAAGACTACTTTCAGAACAAGGTACGGTCACTATAAATTTTTAGTTATGCCTTTCGGATTGACTAATGCATCTACTATCTTTACGGATTTGATGAATAGAATTTTCAGACCGTATTTAGATCAATTTGCTGTAGTATTCATTGATGATATATTGATTTATTCACATGATGAATCTGAACATGCTGAGCATCTGAGAATAGTGCTACAGACTTTGCGAGATAAACAGTTGTATGCGAAGTTCAATAAATGTGAATCCTGGTTACAAAAAGTTAGTTTTCTGGGTCATATTGTGTCAGCATCCGGTATCTGAGTTGATCCGAGCAAAATTTTCATCTATTTTGGATTGGAAACCTCTGAGGAATGTCTCTGAAGTCTGCAGTTTTCTAGGACTTGCTGGTTATTATAGAATATTCGTGAAAGGTTTTTCGATGATTGCTACTCCGTTGACAAAATTGCTATAGAAAGATGTGAATTTTGAATGTTTTGAAAAGTGTCAGAATAGTTTTGATTAGTTGAAGACCTTATTGACTGAAGCTCAGGTATTGGTACAACTTGAATCAGGTAAAGAATTTGTGATCTACAATGATGCTTCGTTGATTGGTCTAGGATGTGTTCTAATACAAGAAGGAAAAGTCATTTCTTATGCTTTAGGACAGTTGAAGCCGCACGAAAAGAACTATCCGATGCATGATAGCTACGATTAGTTTTGGTTTAAAGATTTGGCTCCATTACTTGTTCGGTGAGAAATGTCATGTGTATTCTGATCATAAGAGTTTGAAGTATTTGATGACTCAGAAAGATTTGAATCTACGATAGAGAAGGTGGTTAGAATTGCTAAAAGATTATGAACTTGTGATTGATTATCACCCTAGAAAAGCAAATGTTGTTGCTGATGCTTTGAGTTGAAAATCATCATTTGTTTTACGTACGATGAATGCTTATTTGGTTCTGTCTGATGATGGTTCAATTTTAGCTGAATTAAAAGCAAGACCTTCGTTCTTACAGCAGATTATCGAAGCTTAGAAGATTGATAATGAGATTTTAACTAAACGAGCTCAGTGTAATGTAGAGACTGATTCAGAATTTAGAGTTGATAAAGATGATTGTTTGATGTTTTGAAATTGAATTTTTGTTTCGAGAAATCCAGAGTTAATTCAAATAATTCTGAGTGAAGCTCACAACAGTCGTTTATTAGTGTATCCGGGTAGTACGAAAATGTATAATGATCTGAAACAACATTATTGGTGGTCCAGAATGAAAAGTGATATCTCTGATTTTGTTTCTAAATGTTTGATTTGTCAGCAAGTTAAAACTGAACATCAAGTGCCATCTGGTTTGTTACAACTGATTATGGTTCCAGGATGGAAATGGGATCAAGTGACCATGGATTTTGTTTTGGGGTTGCCCCTATCTCCGAGAAAAAAGATGCAATCTAGGACGTAGTTGATCATTTGACAAAATCAGCTCATTTTATTCTAGTTAGATCTGGTTACTCGCTTGATAAATTAGCTGAGTTATATATTTTCGATATTGTGAGATTGTATGGTGTGCCATCATCCATCATCTCAGATAAAGACCCGAGATTCACATCACGATTTTGGAAGAAGTTGCACGAGGCTCTAGGTGCTAAATTGCACTTTAGTATTACTTTTCATCCGCAAACGGACGGTCAATCCGAGCAGATTATTCAGATACTCGAGGATATGTTGAGATATTGCATTCTTGAGTTTGAAGGTACGTGGGAACAATATCTACCATTGATTGAATTCGCTTATAATAACAGTTTTCATCGAGTATTAAAATGGCACCATACGAAGTTTTATATGGTCGCAAATGCTATACATCCTTGTATTGGACGGAGCTCAGTGAAATTAAGATTCATGGGGTTGATTTGATAAAAGAAACTGAACAGAAAGTAAAAGTGATCTGAGATAGTTTGAAAGCAGCTTCCAATCGTTAGAAATCATATGCGGATTTGAAAAGAAAAGACATTGAGTTTGAGATCGGCGATAAAGTATTTTTGAAAGTGTCTCTGTGGAAGAAAGTGTTTTGGTTTTGTAGAAACGGAAAGTTGAGTCCGAGGTTCATCGGGTCGTATGAAATTATCGAGCGTATTGGGCCGGTAGTGTACATATTGTTATTGCCACCAAAGCTAGAAAAGATTCATAATGTGTTTCACGTATCGATGCTTCGACGATACAGATCCGATCCTTTGCATGTGATTCCTCCGTCTGAGATTGAAATTCAGCCTGATATGACTTACGAAGAAAAGCCAATCTGTATTTTAGCTCGCGAAGTTAAAGAGCTACGAAATAAGAAAATTTCGTTAGTTAAAGCAATGTGGCATCGACATGCTATTGAAGAGGCCACGTGGGAGCCTGAAGATGCTATGTGTAACACCCCATACTCGTGACCGTCGCCGGTGTCGGACACGAGGGGTTAACGGGCCAAATCCTCTCAAGGTACCAACCAATTTGGCATTTCCAGACAGGCTGGAAAACTGCGTCACTGTCGCCTTAAAAATCATATCTTGAGTTCCAAAACTCGGAAACTGATTCCGTAAATTTTCCCTGAATTTAGACTCATATATCCATCCATGGATTTATTTCTAGAATTTTTGGTCGGGCCAATTGGTACAGTTTATTAGTTAAAGTCACCCATGTTACAGGGGTCGACTACACTGACCTTTGCACGTTACAACTTGAATATCATCTCGTACAGAGCTCTAATGCTCATGCCGTTTGTTTCTAACGAAACTAGACTCAAAGAGGAATCTATTCATATAAGGCATAACTTCTAATTGTTTCTGGATAATTTATGGTAAATTTTCAAAGTCGTGACAGGGGACCCAGAAACCGTTCTGGCCCTGTCTCACGAGAACTTTAATATTTCTCAGTATACTGCTCATATGGTCATTTCGTTTCTTCCATATAAAAATAGATTCATCAAGGTTCAATTTCATAATTTAATCACTATTTAATTCTACTTATACTATTTTTAGTGATTTTTCAATCTCATCTCACTGCTGCTGTCCGCAACAGTTACTGCAGTAGACTATGCCAATTTCATGAATCTTTCCTTGGCCTTAATCATCCATCATACATGACACAAATTATGGCCACCTTATCAAAATTTAAAGTTTCTAAGACTCATGGCTATAGGTTCTAGCATCCCACTCGACGACCGCATAGGCCATTTTCATATGGCTTAAAGTTTACAACCCACAGTTCAACAAAATATAATAGCCTATACATGCCAAATGTTCTTCAACAACGAAGACAATACCAAAAGATTTCAGCCGGTGTGATGACTTCAACGACGGTTCCGATCACGCAAACAATACGAGTCCGAGAGACCTAAAATGGGTGACAAGAAAACACCGAGTGAGTTTATAACTCAGTAAGTCATAAGCATTCATCAATCCACTGATAAAGTTACTACAACATGAACAATAAACGAGGCTAGGTACTCATCCATGTCGAGTCTATACCATAATTCCTCGGACCTTTCGGTCCAATCTCATACCAAGTCATACATCCACATTTCATATTCTACACAACAAGATATTTGAAGCATTTTCACACACTAACTCATTTCCACCACAATCATACAATTCCAATCATCACATAAATTTAAGGCTTACCAAATTCAACCCCGAGCATGAACGTATTTTCTATTCGTCATGAGCTCAAGGTACTTACCCGATCCGCTGTCCATACTCAACTCGATGGAGACACACCCTCCATATAATTGTTCGATCAGAGATATATATATATATATATACATATATATAGAGTACGCACACACAGTGCTTATTACTCGATTTCGCACACTTAGTGCCATGCAATTTAAGCCCGCACACATAGTGCCATACCCTTGAGCTCGCACACCCAAAGGTCAGTATATTTCCAGCATGCACACTTAGTGCCATATATTTCCAGCATGCACACTTAGTGCCAATCTCGTCACCGTACACACGTATTGCCCGCACACTTAGTGCCGAAAGCAAACTTTCTACACATTTCACTATTTCTTTTACATTCAACAAATGTCATCACTCCATACACATACATTTTCATTTATATATATATATCATCCCATTAAACACAATTGCATAAATTTTACAATCATTTAAGCAATATCAAATACGTGCTTAATGACTTACCTTGTGTTGGGCAAAATGGTTCCAACTCGGCTACTCGATGTTCTTTCCTTTGCCTTTGCTTGTTTCTCCACCTCGAGCTTCTTGAGCTTAGTCAATAAATTAACTAGTTTAACCGTCTTGCCAAATATTTATACATATACACATGACATCAACTAAACTATCATCATTAATACATCAATTCACAAAATTTTATCTCATAAGCATATGACTCATTTTTACCCCATATGGCCGAATGCTTCATTCATTACCCAACTAGCCATTCAACAATTTTCAACCTCATTACCACCCTTTTATGTCTAAATGTCTAAATGAGATTATCAACATGCCTATCTATAGCCGAATGTGCTAAAATTGATCTAACATCACCTACACACTTGATTAAATGGCGAATACCCATACTATCAATTATGGCATCATTTTTTTTTATTCTTTCAAACACTTAGTTTTCCTCCCATGAACACTTGGCCGAATTTCTTTTCTCTTCTAGCATAGCTTCACACCTATTTGTAACATCCTATGAATCCACATACATCACATTTCTACATAAATTTCTTTTACTTTTCTTCTACTTCCATTCACAACATCAAAGACACCATACACATATATCATTACTAAGCTTGACACTTAGCATGCAAATAACATCCACACAAACCCACCTTAGCGAAACTTAACTCATCTTCATGCCTCACCACCACAACATCAAATATCAAACATCAATGATACCAAGAAGACAACACCCATGGCGAATATCATCCCCATTTCATGGTAAAGGTTTAGACCATGGGTTAGGTGGGATTCAAACTATCAACTAAAAACATGCATGAGTCTCATGGATAACATCAACATACCTTAGTCTAGCAAACTCCCATGGCTGATTTTCTCAAGCTTCCCCCCCCTTTCTTCTTAGTACATTCGGCCAAGCAAGGAGAAAATGAGAGAATGAACACTTTTTTTTCTTTTCTTTGTTTTCTTCATATTCTCTTTTTTTTTTTCATTTCTTTATTCTTCCTACATAATCCACTAACTAAACATGTTGGCAACATGTTTCCACTCATAGCATGGCCGGCCATCATGCTTCATTTTGGCTAATTTGACATGCAAGGACAACACTTTCCCACATGTATTAATAGGCCACCTTACATTTGCCTAGCACATTTCTAAATTTTCTCACATAAGTCCTATTTGATAAAAATTCACTTACAATTAACAAAATCCAAGCATGAAATTTTCACACATGCATATATGCATATAATGAGCATCAATTATGATGGTTAATTATTATTATGACTCGGTTTAGTGGTCCCGAAACCACTTTCCGACTAGGGTCAATTTTGGGCTGTCACAACTCTTCCCCACTTAAGAAATTTTCGTCCCCGAAAATCTTACCGGTAAATAGGTTTGGATATCGCTCTTTCATAGAGTTCTCGGTCTCCCAAGTAGCTTCTTCTATCCCGTGCTTGAGCCATAACACTTTCACTAGTGGAACCCGCTTGTTTCGCAACTCTTTCACTTCCCGTGATAGGATACGAATCGGTTCTTCCTCATAACTCATATTGGCTTGAATTTCAATTTCTGATGGACTAATCACGTGCGATGGATCGGATCTATAGCGTCGAAGCATCGAAACATGAAAGACATCGTGAACCTTTTCGAGTTCGGGGCAAAATCAAACGATATGCCATGGACCGACTCATTCGGATATCTCATATGGCCCAATGAACCTCGAGCTCAACTTGCCCTTACGGCCAAATCGAGTATCTTTTTCCAAAGCGATACCTTGAGAAACACTTTATCTCCCACGATACTCGATATCCTTACGCTTCAGATCCGCGTGCACGACTTCGACGATCGGAGGCTATCTTGAGACTTTCACGGATTACTTTCACTTTCATTCAGCATCTCTAATCAAATCCACCCGTAAATTTTGCCTTCACCGAGCTCGGTCCAAAAGCGGTGGTGTACGGCATTTACGACCGTACAAAGCCTCGTAGGGTGCCATCTTAATACTTGATTGAAAGTCGTTGTTGTGCGAATTCAATCAACGGCAAATACCGTTCCCATGAACCACTAAACTCGAGGACGCAACATCTCAACATATCCTCAAGTATCTGAATTATCCGCCGGATTGACCATCGGTTTGGGGTGAAAGGCGGTGCTGAAATGCAACTTGGTACCCAAAGCTTCTTGCAACTTTTTCCAAAATCGCGAGGTAAATCTCGGATCTCTATCCGACACGATGGAAATAGGCACCCGTGTAATCTCACTGTCGAGAAGCGTACAATTCGGCTAATTTGTCCATTGAAAAATCCGACGACGGGGACAAAGTGAGTGACTTAGTCAATCTATCTACCACGACCCAAACCGCATCCTTCTTACTTGCGACAATGGCGGTCCGGATACAAAGTCCATTGTGACTCGATCCCATTTCCACTTGGGTATCGTGATTGGTCAAGTAATCTCAAGGCACTTGATGTTCCGCTTTCACTTGTTGACATATTAAACATCTCGAAACAAAGTCGGAGATGTCTCGTTTCATACCATGCCACCAAACCGACATTTCAAATCATTGTACATCTTCGTACTCCCGGGTGGATTGCCATTCAGCTACAATGGGCTTCATTGAATTATCGAAATGAGTTCAATTCTTTGGAACACATGACGACTTTTGAACCTCAAACAATCGTCATCATCGATTTGAAACTCCGAGTCCTTGTTGAACACACTCGGCCGTTTTGCGACCAACTCGTCGTCGACTTTACGAGCTTCTCGAATTTGATGTGTCAATAATGGTTTGGCTTTCAATTCAGCCACTAACACCGCTGTCGGATCGAGCAGACAAGTGCACATTCATCGCTCGAAAAGTGAATAATGATTTACGACTCAAGGCACCGCAACCACATTCGCCTTTCCGGGTGATAGTCAATGACCACTCATAATCCTTTAACGATTCGAGCCAACGTCTTTGTCGCAGATTTAAGTCTCGTGGGTCATCAAATATTTGAGACTTTTGTGATCCGAGTACACATGGCACTTCTCACCAAATAAGTAATGTCGCCAAATCTTTAAGGCAAATACGATGGCGGCTAGTTCAAGGTCATGGGTCGGATAGTTTCTCTCATGCGGCTTTAGTTGTCTCGACGCGTAAGCCACAACTCGACCTTCTTGCATCAACACACAACCTAACCCAAGCAAGGATGCGTCCATCAGATATGACAAACTCTTTCTGGGACTCCATTTGTACTAGCACCGAGGCCTCGGTTAAACAAGTTTTAGTCGGTCGAAACTTTCTTGACAGCGTTCGACCACTCGAACTTAACATCTTTTGGAGTAGTTTCGTCATCGATACACTATCATCGAAAAACCTTTCACAAATCGTCGATAGTATCCGCAAGCCCCAAAAGCTCCTAACCCGGTAACATTCCTTGGAGGTTTCCAATTGACTATGGCGAAATTTTGTTCGGGTCCACCACGACACCGTCACGGACACCACGTGCCCCAAAAGCTAACCTCTTTCAACCAAAATTCACATTTCTTGAACTTTGCGTATAATCGCTTATCTCGTAAGATTTGCAACACTAGCCTCGGTGTTCAAAGATGTTCGGTTTCATCTCTCGAATAGACCAAAATGTCATCAATAAATACAACTACGAACCGATCCAAGTATGGCTGAAAATTCTATTCATTAAATCCATAAACACCGTGAGGGCATTAGTGAGCCCAAACGGCATCACCAAGAATTCGTAGTGACCGTACCTCGTTCTAAAAGCGGTTTTGGGTATGTCCGATTCTCGGACCCTCAACCGATAGTACCCGACCTCAAATCTATCTTTGAAAACACCGAGGCTCCTTTAATTGATCAAACAAATCGTCAATTCGTGGCAGCGGATATTTATTCTTTATCGTCACTTTATTGAGTTGACGATAGTCGATGCACAACCTCATGCTTCCGTCCTTCTTTTCACAAACAATCTTGGTGCGCCCATGGAGAAAAACTCGGTCGAGCGAAACCTCTATCCGTCAATTCTTGCAATTGGACCTTCAATTCCTTTAACTCCGTTAATGTCATACGACACGGAGCTATTGAGATCGGCGTAGTACCGGTACAACCGATGCGAATTCCACTTCTCGAACCGGTGGCAATCCGGTAACTCCTCCGAAAAACATCTGAATACTCACAAACCATCGATACCGATTCGAGTTTCTTTTCCGTCTCTTTACTTTCCAACACATACGCAAGGTATGTTTCACACCCTTTTCACATATCTCCGGCGGTCATAGAAGATATTATATCGGCACTCCTTTTAAATCGATGAGACTCGACTCGAACTACCTCATTATTTGCACTCCTCAAATCAATGGTTTTCCTTTTGCGATCCACCTTGCATCATGTACGATCACCAATCCATACCAAGAATAACATCAATTCATGAAATGGTAGAAGCATCGGATCGGTAGAAAAAGCAGATTCTCGAATTATTAGGGGCATCTCTTGCACACTTTATCAACGAGATACGTATTGACCCAAAGGGTTTGACACTGAATTACGAACTCGAGAGACTCAACGGTAGAGTCTTCTTGGATGCTAAAGTTTCACATACATATGAATGAGTAGAGGGGTCAATCAATGCAATCACACTAGTATCAAAGAGAGTAAAAGTACCAGTGATAACGTCGGGGAGGATGCCTCCTCTCGTGCGCGGATGGCATATGCTCTAGCAGAGCTCGGGTCTCGGATCGAACAGCCGTGTCGGTGGCTCCCCTCGATTACCACCCCTACCTCCTGAAACCCTCGGGGGTCTACCTCTAGCTGTCGCCCCACTAGATCTTGCACCTTGCACCTTATTCTTCTCATCTAGCTCTGTGCAATCTCTAATGAAGTGGTCCTTGAACCACATCCGTAATGAGCAGGTTAATGACTTACCCCAACATTCACCTAGGTGTCGTCTTCCACATTGGGGCATTCAGGTCTCTCTTGACGATTATTGCCCACACTAGCTACCGAAGTAGCTCGGGAGTCCACCGATGGTCGGGCTTTAATGGAAATTCCCGCAGTCGCCCTCGACTTACTGGTGTCCTCCCTGAACCTCTTTACAGCCGAGAACGGAGCTTTACTCGTTGATCTTTTACGGTAATCTCTTGCTTCAAATTCAGCCTTCTTCTTCTCCTTCCCAAGTTCTTCCACCTTGCAGGCTCGTTCGACTAGTGTCATGAACTCCTTTATCTCCAAAATTCCCACTAGTAACTTTAACTCTTCATTCAATCCTTCTTCAAATCTTTTACACATAGCAACCTCATCGGCCACACACTCCGAGCATACCGACTAAGTCTTACGAACTCATGTTCAGATTCGAGATCTGATCATCTGGCCTTGCTTGAGTTCCAAGAACTCCTTACGCTCGATCGATGAACCGTTGACTAATATATTTCTTCCAAATTCGTTTGAAAGAAATCCCAAGTAACTTGTTCCTTTGGGACTATGGAAATCAAGGTCCTCCACCAATAGTAGGTTGAGTCTCGCAACAAAGATATAGCACACTTAAGACATTCATCGGTGTGCATGACAATTCATCAAACACTCTAATGGTGTTATCAAGCGAACTTCGGCCCTTTCGGCATCGCTCGGTAACTATGGCCTTAAACTCCTCCCCACGCTTCCTAATCAAGTCCACGGTGGTTTACTCAGCCTCACGGGATCGAATCGATGGCATTACGGGCTCTTGGGGTGGATTATTTAAATTCGGGAATGGTTGGACAATAGGATTGGTTCGGGCATATTGCGGGACCCACTCATTCATCATGGTGAAGAAGGCTTGTTTCGCCCCTTCATTTTGATTATTCGCGGATGACTGAGGCTCAACAGGCGGTGTCCCTTGTGCAGGAGCAGCCGCTACACTTTTAACGTCATCCGCCAAGGGTCTCTCTATCCCGGGTTCCATCGCTAATCAAAACAAAAATTTCAACCGTCAGAAGTCATCACATTATTAAGCACTAACAATTTGGCATGTATAGCTAGACTCACACGCTCTATGGTAGTCCTAGAACCGACTAAACCATAGCTCGATACCAATAAAATTGTAACACCCCATACTCGTGACCGTCTCCGATTGCCGGACACGAGGGTTAACGGCCAAATCCTCTCAAGGTACCAACCAATTTGGCATTTCCAGACAGGCTGGAAAACTGCGTCACTGTCGCCTTAAAAATCATATCTCGAGTTCCAAAACTCGGAAACTGATTCCGTAAATTTTCCCTGAATTTAGACTCATATATCCATCCATGGATTTATTTCTAGAATTTTTGGTCGGTCCAATTGGTACATTTTATTAGTTAAAGTCACCCATGTTACAGGGGTCGACTACACTGACCTTTGCGCGTTACAACTTGAATATCATCTCGTACAGAGCTCTAATGCTCATGCTGTTTGTTTCTAATGAAACTAGACTCAAAGGGGAATCTATTCATATAAGGCATGAATTCTAATTGTTTCTGGATAATTTATGGTAAATTTTCAAAGTTGTGATAGGGGACCCAGAAACCGTTCTGGCCCTGTCTCACAAGAACTTTAATATTTCTCAGTATACTGCTCATATGGTCGTTTCGTTTCGTCCATATAAAAATAGATTCATCAAGGTTCAATTTCATGATTTACTCAATATTTAATTCTACTTATACTATTTTTAGTGATTTTCAATCTCATCTCACTGCTGCTGTCTGCATAGCAGATCTGCGATGACTATGCCAATTTCATGAATCTTTCCTTGGCCTTAATCATCCATCATACATGACACAAATTATGGCCACCTTATCAAAATTTAAAGTTTCTAAGACTCGTGGCTATAGGTTCTAGCATCCCACTCGACGACCGCATAGGCCATTTTCATATGGCTTAAAGTTTACAACCCACAGTTCAACAAAATATAATAGCCTATACATGCCAAATGTTCTTCAACAACGAAGACAATACCAAAAGATTTCAGCGGTGTGATGACTTCAACGACGGTTCCGATCACGCATAAACAATACGAGTCGAGAGACCTAAAATGGGTGACAAGAAAACACCGAGTGAGTTTATAACTCGAGAAGTCATAAGCATTCATCAATCCATCGATAAAGTTACTACAACATGAACAATAAGCGAGGCTAGGTACTCATCCATGTCGAGTCTATACCATAATTCCTCGGACCTTTCGGTCCAATCTCATACCAAGTCATACATCCACATTTCATATTCTACACAACAAGATATTTGAAGCATTTTCACACACTAACTCATTTCCACCACAATCATACAATTCCAATCATCACATAAATTTAAGGCTTACCAAATTCAACCCCGAGCATGAACGTATTTTCTATTCGTCATGAGCTCAAGGTACTTACCGATCCGCTGTCCATACTCAACTCGATGGAGACACACCTCCATATAATTGTTCGATCAGATATATATATATATATATATATATATATATATAGAGTACGCACACAAAGTGCTTATTACTCGATTTCGCACACTTAGTGCCATGCAATTTAAGCCCTTTTACATAGTGTCATACCCTTGAGCTCGCACACCCAAAGGTCAGTATATTTCCAGCATGCACACTTAGTGCCATATATTTCCAGCATGCACACTTAGTGCCAATCTCAATCACCATACACACGTGTTCAAGACACTTAGTGCCGAAAGCAAACTTTCTACATATTTCACTATTTCTTTTACATTCAACAAATGTCATCACTCCATACGCATACATTTTCATTTATATATATATATCATCCCATTAAACACAATTGCATAAATTTTACAATCATTTAAGCAATATCAAATACGTGCTTAATGACTTACCTTATGTTGGGCAAAATGGTTCCAACTCGGCTACTCGATGTTCTTTCCTTTGCCTTTGCTTGTTTCTCCACCTCGAGCTTCTTGAGCTTAGTCAATAAATTAACTAGTTTAACCGTCTTGCCAAATATTTATACATATACACATGACATCAACTAAACTATCATCATTAATACATCAATTCACAAAATTTTATCTCATAAGCATATGACCCATTTTTACCCCATATGGCGAATGCTTCATTCATTACCCAACTAGCCATTCAACAATTTTCAACCTCATTACCACCCTTTTATGTCTAATTGTCTAAATGAGATTATCAACATGCCTATCTATAGCGAATGTGCTAAAATTGATCTAACATCACCTACACACTTGATTAAATGGCGAATACCCATACTATCAATTATGGCATCATTTTTTTTATTCTTTCAAACACTTAGTTTTCCTCCCATGAACACTTGGCAATTTCTTTTCTCTTCTAGCATAGCTTCACACCTATTTGTAACATCCTATGAATCCACATACATCACATTTCTACATAAATTTCTTTTACTTTTCTTCTACTTCCATTCACAACATCAAAGACACCATACACATATATCATTACTAAGCTTGACACTTAGCATGCAAATGACATCCACACAAACCCACCTTAGCGAAACTTAACTCATCTTCATGCCTCACCACCACAACATCAAATATCAAACATCAATGATACCAAGAAGACAACACCCATGGCGAATATCATCCCCATTTCATGGTAAAGGTTTAGACCATGGGTTAGGTGGGATTCAAACTATCAACTAAAAACATGCATGAGTCTCATGGATAACATCAACATACCTTAGTCTAGCAAACTCCCATGGCTGATTTTCTCAAGCTTCCCCCCTTTCTTCTTAGTACATTCGCCAAGCAAGGAGAAAATGAGAGAATGAACACTTTTCTTTTCTTTTCTTTGTTTTCTTCATATTCTCTTTTTTTTTTCATTTCTTTATTCTTCCTACATAATCCACTAACTAAACATGTTGGCAACATGTTTCCACTCATAGCATGGCCGGCCATCATGCTTCATTTTGGCTAATTTGACATGCAAGGACAACACTTTCCCACATGCATTAATAGGCCACCTTACATTTGCCTAGCACATTTCTAAATTTTCTCACATAAGTCCTATTTGATAAAAATTCACTTACAATTAACAAAATCCAAACATGAAATTTTCACACATGCATATATGCATATAATGAGCATCAATTATGATGGTTAATTATTATTATGACTCGGTTTAGTGGTCCCGAAACCACTTTCCGACTAGGGTCAATTTTGGGCTGTCACACTATGAGATAGCAATATCTGAATTTGTTTAACGGTAAGATTTTCGGGGATGAAAATCCCTAAGGAGGGAGAATTGTAACAGTCCGGTTTTAACCATAGTAGGAATAATGGATTTGGGACCACAAATTCGAGTTAGAAAAAAATATTTTAATATTATTTTCCATGCCTATTATAAGTAAATTGACATGTGTGAAAGTCTCGTGTGAAAATTTAACTGTTTGTGTGCTTAATTTGCAAAAAAAAATTAATCGCCTAAAATGTAAAAGTTGTGTGCTAGATGTTAAAAGTACCTATTTGACTTGGCTTTATATTTGAGAGGTCCTTATGTGGTTATTATGCCATTTAGATGGTTAATGGACATTTATGACCTTGATAATTATGTTTTAATAGTTTTATAACAAATAGTAAAATGGGAATTTAAGTAAAATGTTAATTAAAAATGAAACAAAACATGAAAATTGGCCATTATCATCTTTTTTGGCCAAATTTAGCAAAAGAAAAAGAAAGAAAAACATAAGCTAGGGTTCGGCACTGATTTGGTGATTAAGGGATGTGTTTTGATCAGTTTTTGATAATTTCTACGTTTTTGAGATCGTTGCTTTGTGTTTTATAAAACCCATGCCTCAATTTTTAATTTTGGTGATGATTTTGAAATATGCCATTTATGAAACTATGAGCTTTGTGATGTTAGTTGATGAATTATGAAAGCTTGATGTCGGGTTTACATGTTTTGTCTTTGAATTTTTTATGAAATTGAGTAATTTGGGCTAAATTGTAAAAATATTGTTTTGAAGGACTAAAATGTGAAATAAATGAAATGTATGCACTTGTATGAGAGTTAGGAGAATTCAGCCAAGCATGAGTTTAAGCAAATTATGTGTATTTTGTGATTTTGTGATTTAATGACTGAAGTGTCAAAATGTGCAAATGTGAGGACTAGTTTGCAAAATGTCTTAAATATATGTCTATGGATTGTTTTGAATGATTTGGTTAATAAAAGGGTTAATTTTGAATATATATAGATCAAGAAAAAAGGAATTCAGATTTAAACCAAGGGAAGTCAAAGATTATAGAATAAACGTTCGAGTCGACAACTCCGAGTACGAGGTAAGTTCATATGAAAATAAGATATATAAGTATTTTTAATATTTTGATTGTATATGGATTGTATACATATTTAGTTTGGGCTATTAAGATGATGAATTGATGATATTTGACACTAAGTGTGCTATTTAAACTAGCTTCAGCTACTTGAGGCACTAAGTGTGCGATACCGACTTAGTTTTGGTTAATTGAGATGGCACTAAGTGTGTGGAATCGTTTTAGCTTCATTTAACCTTTAATGCACTAAGTGTGCGGATGTTAAAGAAAGAATGAGTTAAAGAGGGACTTAAAATACTCGAATGGAAGGTGAGAATGGAAATGAGCAAGTACAGGAAGGTTCAGGTATGTATGATACCTATGTGGTAAATGTTATCATGTATGTGAAGTTTATTGAATTGGTATGAACTTACGAATTGTGTTGCATAAGACTGATAGATGAGTTGAGAATTTGTAAGCACTTATGTGTTGAATTTTTATGTTTTATACATTGTTGATGATTTTGGTACAAGCTTGCTAAGCTTTGAAAGCTTACTTTGTGTGTGTTTGCATTGTTTTATAGATATCGAAGCTACTGCAAACTCGGGGATCGTCAAGGATCGTCACCACACTATCGAACTACACTTTGGTACTTTTGAAAATGTATATTTTTTAAGTATGGCATGTATAGACTAGTAGTTGTGGAATTACATTTTGTGATGTATATACTTAGCCATGTGATTTGGCTAGTTGGCATTTAAACTCATAGTTGATAATGGCTTATGGTATGTGATGTTAATATACAATTGTGGTATGTTTTAGTTGTTAAGTTTTGGTAAGTTTAGCTTGAGATTGAATGATGTATGGAAAGAAATGTTTCAATATGATCTTACCTTATGTTTGGCATAATTTGGTAAGGGTTATGAGTATGGATTTGGATGACTATTATATGATGTGAATGGTTTATGTTTTGGTATTGAAATTGGCTGAAATGGTGGTGTAAATATACTTGTTTTCTTTGCTTGTAGGTTGACCAAATTAGGGTAGCAGATTGACTATTCAAATGGCCTATTTTTGTCCACAAGGGCAGAGACACGGGCGTGTGTCTCAATCGTGTATGACACACGGCTATGTTGCATTGTCGTGTGTCCCCTAGGGTACCCTACAATTGTAAGTCAGGCCCAAGCATGGCCAAAGCACATGGGAGTGTGGCTAGTCATGGGGCCTAAGTTAGACTCGACCACGGCTAAGGCACACGGGTGTGTCTTGTAGCCATATGAGCAAGTTAGTATGTATGCCCTATTTTGCCAAAGTCTAGACACAAGGACGTGTGACCTTTTTAAAGTTGAAAATTGAAAATTTTTATAAGTTCTAAAACTTTTATATGTTATCAATTTGGTCCCTAAAGCATACTAAGCATCGTATACTTGATTTTATGTGAATAATGATTGTGAATGAATGATTTTTTATTAGTAATGAGATGTTATTTGATGTCTAGTGGTTTTGATATGAGTTACAAGTCCACTAATGCCTCTTAACCTATTCCGGCGACGGTTACGGGTTAGGGGTGCTACAATCAAAGATATTATATTTTAAAAAAAAATATTAGTCAAAACTCTAAAAAAAAAATTTTGTAAGTCGTTTGTTTTTTATCTTTTTATTTTTGCCTAGCGGCGGTATTAGCCTCCAGGCTAGTTACGACCCACCTTTTTCTCCAGCCCATCAACCCTTTTTTTCTTTCTTCTTGTCATTCACTCCATGCGTCTTCCCTATTTTTTGTTTATAGATTTATTTTGTGGGAATATTTGTTGTCTTCACAAATTGTAATGGACAGATGATGATGTCTATCATTGTTGAAACACCACCGACCACCGACAGTTTTTTTTTAGAAAGTGGGTAGCTTTTGATTGACTTCTTAAAATGTTTCTATTTTGAGAGTATTTTAGAATAATAAATGATTTCATGAGTCAGTTTGGACTTGTGTTATCTTAAGTTTTATATGTTTTTTTGTTTGTTTTTCCATTGTTTAATTAATAAGTCCTCACTTTTAGAAGTTTTTGTCTACTCTTATAGTACGTTTTTTTTAGTGTTTCTTATGCATGTAGTCTTGCTTTTGTGAGTGATTTTAGGGTTGATTTTGTCGTTGTCCTCTCTAGTTTAGTGGATGCTTAGTTCTTTTTTCGATTTATGCTCATCGCTTTAGACTATTTAGGGTTGATTTCATTATTGTTTCAATATTGCTGATACACAATGGTATGACTAATACCGATCGAGAACTACAATTATTTTAATTTACTATCAATAGGAAATATTTTGATCAATACAAATGATTTCAAAACAGAATTAACCACCTTGATAAAAGATAATATAGTTGGAATCCCCCTATAGAAATTGAAAGAGAGAAAACCCCAAAACCACTTAAAATAAAATAAGATCTGAACCATTGTGTTCATAATTACAATGCAGATTCTAAAAGAAACTAAAATACCTTCTTCTCTACAAACAATCCTCAAAATTTACAAATAGTCCTAATTTGATCCTTAAAATTTACCTTCTTCTCCCACTTCCTCTATCGCCACTACCATCATTGCCTTACCACCATCTATTACTCCACTTTCCTCAACAAAAAAAAAACATTCTTTTTTCTATTTGAACCTAATTTATCATTAAATAATCATCCATCATTGCATCCTTACCAAAATCATCAGCGCCAAGTTTCAACATTGATTCCAATCCCTTTACAATCTCTTTGGCATGTTCTCTTAGTTTATTAAGAGCCTCAATGAAATAGGATAACTTTAAATTTTTGCTTTCCCTTTTTCTTTAAAACAAAGAAGGTAGATGAAGGATTGCTAGGCACTCATTGACAACCTGTTTTAACCAATGAATAATCTTCTCATTTCCTAGATTGAGTAGCATGCTCGTATCTCACGCTTGGCTTATTCATCTCTCTGCTTATAGATGCTACCAGAGGCATCCACTCATGACCATGATTCCTGCCTCTTCTAGATGCCATATTCTGCCACCCCCAAGGTTAATTAATGGCCCCAAATTCAACAACCCATTGTTGCCTTCTCAATCACAATCTCAAAACTACGAGCATCTTCTTCCAATTCACTTAATTATTAAATATGAAATTCACTCCCTTTAATATGCACCTGCAGTGAAAACTCAAATTGTCAATGTTAGAAACAAAGACACTTAATTTTCCAAATACAAAATTAAGTTTAGAAAGATGACAACAAACAAGGAAGTGAAGGAAGGTAAAGTTACTAGCAAACAATGTTTGGCTTAACGTTTGATGCAAGTTGAGTTTTTTTCTTTTTTAAGATGGAGGAGGTGAAGTTAGAGGTGGTTGTAGTGGTGGAGGTAACGCTGGTAGTGGCGGTGGGGAAGAATATAAAGAGGTAAATTTTGAGTATTAATTTTTTTTAAATTATGATTGAATTGATATAATATGTAAAAGTTGATAACTAAATTCGTTATTATATCAATTTTTTAACTGCCACATCATTCTTCGTTAGAGATTTAGCGATACTTAATAGAAATGGACAAAAAAATATTCTTGATTAATTAGGTGAGCGAATTAAAAAAACTAATAATTGGGTGACAAAAAAGACAATAATTGAGTAACCAAAATAAAAATATATATATAATTGAGTGACAAAAATAAACAATAATTGAGTGGTTTTCATTGTAGTTTATATATAACATTGTTATTGTTAGCACATAATAATATTTTTCTATGAAAATGATAAAGCAACAATAGGAGAAGTCAAATCATATGATTGTGCGTGTTAATGTATTGTTTTAAAATCTATTTTTTGGTAAAATAAAATAATAAAAATAGTACAAGACTAGACTTATTCATGAGCCGGGCCATTGGACTCGAAGGGTTGCTTGATAAGTAAGAGGATTTTGGTAAAAATACAGCAATATCATATCATATGATATAGTAACTTATTTAATCACATCATATAGCAATATGATAATTGCTAGGAAACAATCTAATGTGTGATAATTTATATATCGACATTTGGCACTCTAATAAGTTGACGTATATATTTCCATTCTAAAACCTAGTTTTTATAATTTTGATTAAAAACTTAATATAGTGTTTGGTATGTCAAGTTTTATTTACTTTTCTTGTAATCTAACTTTCTTTCGGGAATTACTTTCCGTTGACAGTTAATTTCCATGAACATATGAAAAGTTAAAAAAATTAAGACAAAATTAACCTTATTTTATATTAATTTAAGGTATTAGTCTATTAATAAAGCATAAAAACAAAATAAAATTATTGCCTTCTTTCTCCTACTTGATTTTTCTTTTACATCAAACAGATTTTTTGCAAGTTTTTGTAAGTTCAACTTGGATAATAAAGTAAGAAATCAGTAAATTACCGGGTAATGATATTGGTTTTGTAATTATTAATTATATATTATGCAATACATGCCTCTCTTTTTTTTTTTTTTTTTTAGATAAGTTGAATGTGAATCTTCAAAAAGAAATATATGTAATCTACTTTGATTCAGTATCAGACGATTATTACATCTCGAATTCCTTTAATAATGTTAAGAAAAAAATCTTCCATATCCAAATAAAACATTGATAAATTTTAAGCTTATAGTAGTTTGTCCATAAACGCTGCAAATTTCTACCGCCATATATCCATTTAATAATATACTATTTAATTTTATACATTTACCAATTAAATATAATCACTATATATAATATCAAATAATATAAAATTTTAACTCTAT
The DNA here is from genome assembly GCF_025698485.1 of Gossypium arboreum. NCBI lineage: Eukaryota > Viridiplantae > Streptophyta > Magnoliopsida > Malvales > Malvaceae > Gossypium > Gossypium arboreum. Next base: position 30,772,377 of record NC_069074.1, on the reverse strand, counting down.
ATGATATGGCAAGATCAATTTTCTTAAAAAAAAAAAAAGACGGCCTAATTGTTACAAAATCTATATGTCTTCATAAACATCATTTGATTATATTGATACCAATATTATTGGTTATAAGAACCAATTTAAAATTAACTAATCACAAATATTTAACATTAGTAATTATAACTAAATTGTTTTAATTTTCACATACGTTGATTTGAACTCGTGTCAAACGTATGTCCGATAAAATTTTAATTACCTCTCCATAAAAATCATGATAATATTAATTTTTATTTTTATTTTACCATTTCCATCAGTTCATATAATTTCAATTAGATCACTAATTAAGTAACACATTTTATTCCAATACACAATTTTTAATTTCATTACCCTCCATCATATTAATTTCAAATTTCTACAATTATCGCCCATAACATATATACTTCAATAATTAAATGTTTAATTAAAATCACTAAAACAAATTAACATTTATATTAATATCATATTCGAACTATCTTAGGGTTCCAAGGGAACATGGGTTGTATGGACCACATGTGTGGCAGGCCGTGTGGCCCTATCCTAGGCACGGTTTTATCTCAATTCACTTGTAAAAGAACACACAACTGACACCGGGATCTCGATCGACGTTTCTCGCTCTCAAATCTAGGTTGATGCACCTAAAATGGGTCCTTGAAATGACATTTACATAATAATTAATAACAGGTTTAAAGATTCGTCAAGATTATCGAAAGTTTCGATAAAAAATAAAAAAAGATCATTTAATCGATCACAAGATTATCGTTAGGTAAAAAGTTTATAAAGATTCAAGATCAAACCTAGGGATTTAATTGGGGGTTTCTAACAAAGAGTACGATTCCAGTAGGAAAATGATTTAACAGAGATTGGCTTTGATTCGGAATAAGCAATAACAATTTACAGTAATTGAGGAAAAATATTTGCAAAGAAGATGGATAGGAAAAGGTAGAAGAAATAGGGAGGAGAAAAACAAAATTTTAGTTTGATTTGGAAAAGAAAGTAATAACTCAATTGTAATTAGGAAAAAGGACTATATACCTAAGGTTTTCAAACTTTAAGGGGTTGGATGACAATTAACCCCTATTGCCGAAAATAAAAAGGAGAAAAGGATATTTAGGGGGAGTTGGACATGTCTAACCATTGGGCTAGCATCTTCTTATTTCATTTTTACTTCAAATAATATTTATTTTAAGAGTGTGAATAGAACCTAAAACCTTTAGAAAGTGCATTAGTTAATTAACCATTTAATCTAGGTCATTTCTCAATTAATTATTTCAATTAACTTATATTTTGGGTTGTTACAAAATGTTAATAGATTAAGATATGTATTTTGAAATGGCAACATTATTAATCAATTAATTCAACATGAATACAATAATTGAGGGTACTAATTAATTAGTTAATTTTTCCTCTTTTAATCAAGTAAATCTCCTTATTCATTTTCTACATAAAATCTTTAAATATTAATAATTCCACAATAATTAAAATATATTAAATTATTACTTGTATATTAATTAAAATATATTATAATATTTAAACTGATTTCAATAATTAAAATGTCAAATAAATTTTTGCATTGGTTGATTGTGTGTAATAATTAAGATATATTATAATTGTAATAGGTCAATTTTATCCGGCCTAAATAAAAACAAACAAAAATAAAATAAATAAAGTCCATTTACAAAAAAAAAATAAATGGCCTAAATTACAAGCCCAAACCTAGCCTAAAGTCCAAAACTTAAACAATTTTCAGAAACCCTAAGAAAAAAACCTAACCCTTGCCGTTGCCGCTCCCCTGCTTCGCCACGTCAGTAGGCATGCTTCTCGAAGTCCCCTCGCCCCGAGGTCTGCCTCCTCTGCCACCATTTCACCAAAATGGCAAGGGCGTGCTTCTTCACCACCGTTGACTCAGCCCCTCGCCATGGATACCTGCAAAGAAAAAAGAAAGGGACAAAAAATAGAAGCAAAAAAGCAGAAACAGAAAACAAATATTGTGATCAATCGGCTATAAAATCCTAATGTACAAATTGTATTTTTTTACACACACAAAAAAAAAGAATAGAGTTTCAAAAAGGTAGCTCTTTTATTTTTTTTTGGGAAGCAAATATAAAAAAAAGAGAGAAGGAAACGCATTTTTTTACTCGTTTTGCCGCGCCTCCATCGTAAGGATCCTCTTTTCCGACTTGAGAGGGCTTCGAATCCCTTGGGATTCGTCGAAGGCTCGATCGGAAAAGGGAGAAACCAAAAGGTTTCTCCACTTTTGGTCGGATTTTGGCTAAAATTTTGGGGGTTTTAACCCTATATTTGTATTTTACAGGTTTAGAGGATAGAAAAGACTTATTTTTACCCGTTTATTTTGTTCTTTTGCAATTTAGCCCCCTGACCCATTGTAGACCCATTGAGGGAATGACACGTGTAAATGTAGGCAAGATAATTGCCTTCTAGGTCCCTGTACATTTTATCCTATTTTAATTTAATCCTTTATGTTCTGTTTCTTTATAATTTTGGGTTTTTAATTTTGTTATATTTTCAATTTAGCTTCTTCTTTTTTCCCTGTTTCTTTATTTTTGCAATTCATACTTTAAATTTTGTTTAAATTTTAATTTAATCCCTCTCCTTTACTTTCATTATTTAATTTCCAGCATTTTTAATTTCTTTATTAATGTTTTTACCCTTTAATTTGCATAACTTGCATTTTATCCTTATGTTTAGTTCATTTTATTTTTATTTTTTTAATGTTGATGTTATTGTTAAATGATTATTATTTCTAACTAATATTTTATTTTTAACATTTTTCATCGCTAATAGTGCACTTATTATTTTACTATTATTACCATTATTAATTAGTATTATTAATAGACTATAAACTATTCCCACTACTATCTTTTATTTATTTTATTATCATTGTTTTTTTTTACCTACGTAAACTATTTCATTCCATTTAAGTTACTACTATGCTATACAATACGTTTGAATATTCGTTTATTTTTGTACCAGCACTTGAATAAATTAATCGCATATTGCATTAAACGTTATATTCATTTTTACCCTATGCATAAAAAAGAATTTTTTTAAAAACCGAGGCAATATTCTTTGTTTAGGGATTCGAGAAATAGTGCCCTAACTTACGGGGTAATGACTTTTTCCTTAAACCAGGATAAATGAGCATCATTTTAAAATTCAAAATATATAAGATTTAGGTAATAATCAAATAATGAAAATCCTTATTTTTAAGGATTCGAGATATCGTGCCCTAACTTACGGGACATGATCCTTTTATCGATTGACTCGAAATAAGAAGGCTCTTTCCATAAAATTCAATTTAGTTTGCAATCATGCAAGAAGGAGATTGTATCTTAAATTTTCTTTGAATTTTCAATTATCGACACTAAGATATCAAGTAATCAATTAAGTTCCAATTTTGAGCGTTATGAGGGTGCTAACCGTACCTCATACGTAACCGACTCCCGAACCCATTTCCTACTTTTTATAGACCGAAAATTATAGTTTTAATAAATCTAACATTGTAACGCCCCGACTTCTAGGCCTAGAATTTTTGGGTTTTGAGCATAGGGACAGTGAGGAGGTTGCATATTTGTGTATAGCTGTGCATTTTAGTGGCAAGAATGGGCCTGCTAGTCTAGTGGTTAGGTGGAGTGTTAGTGTGTTGGAGATCGTGTGTTCGAGTCCTCTTGTGAGCATTCCAGGAAACGATTATTTAGTATGTTTTAAATAATTATTTAGTATTATTTTGTTTGGTTTAATACTGGTACTTTATTTTTAACTTATTTTATTTGGTTTTATTATTTTTTTTTGTTTTTGGTGGGTTACATGTTTTATTTCTGGTATCTTTTTCTTGCTGTTCTCTGTTACTTTTTTTTGGGTTATTTTGATCGCTTTTGAAAGCGAGTTGTCTGCGGATTCCAGATTTGCGCTCCTCCGTCTTCATCCTCGATCGCAAAATAGGTGTGGGAATCTAACCTTGTCTACACAGTTTTAGTTTTAAATTTTCTAATTTCGACAAGTCTTGTGCGTTTGTTAACCCGAGGGATTTGGGGTTTTTAGACGATGGAAGTGAAGGGAGATCGTTATTTTTTGATTTATTTTGATAGGGAAAAGGTTAGGGACTGTTACGATGGCTTTAACGGTAGTTTCAGGGTTGATTTGGGGTGGTTTCGCGGCCTCTCTGATGACCACACGGCCGTGTGGCTGATTTGGGGAAGTTGTCAATTTCCACATGACTGTGTCCCTTGGGCACACAAGCATGTGGGTTTGGGAATTAGGGTTTCAAAGATTTGGAGTCACACAGCCTAGCTACACGACTGTGTGGCTGATTCAGGGATTTAGGGATCCCATACAGGCATGTGTTTCGGAACACACGGCCGTGTCTAGGGGGCACACGGGCGTGTGAGACCTTCACATGGTCTTGTCTGCCCTGCACCTTATTCTAGCAAATTTTGACAGTGAGTTACACGACCTGTTCACACGCCCATGTGCCCCCTTTCACACGGGCGTGTGCCTCTATCACACGGCTATGTGCTATTCTTCACACGGGTATTTAGATCCCTACACGAGCTAGATTGCTCCACATGGCCGGAGCACACGGGCGTGTGGCCCTATCTCGCCAAATAATGATTTTAGGTCAAAATTTAAGTGTAACCCCAACTTTGTGTGTTCCAATCCTGGGCTTGATATATGTGTCATGTTGACTGGTTGTATGATAAGCTTGATACTGAATTTGAGTTATGTGTGTGCACATGTATGATTCTAAAACTGACTGATTGGATGTGAATGCTTGCCTCTGACTAAATTACCTGAGACTGGTATTTTGATTGTGCACATCGGACTGCATACATACATACATATGCATAAACTATTTTGGGCGGGATTTTGAAGAGAAGGAAGATTGACTGAACTAAACTGGCAGTTTAACTGCAACCTAACGGTATAGCAGTTTACCACATTGCACTGTACCCATGTACGTTAGCTACGCTATGTACTATTATCTGATCTGGTAGTTCATACTGCATGTTTGTACTGCGGTTTACCGCATTACATAGTATAGCTTATATGCTAACTTTGCTGCGTAATATAAGTGACTGGCAGTCTATCTACATATTATTAGTCCCAATACACAAAGGGTCGTGGACAGTCCTGATAGCCATCATTGTCGAGCTACCCAGGATGACATTAGTTGGATAGTGTAGGGTTGGATAGGCCTTACGAGATCCTGAGTAGAGTTTTTGGCGGGACGAGCTTAAAGCTCTTATGAGGAGTGATGGGGGACGGAGAGGTGTGTTGGCTAAATGGGTGGGTTTTTCTTAACTCAATTGCATTCATATGCATCATATTGATTGTTTAACCAAAATGTCTAATTGACTGTTTGATTGGAAGGCACTTGTGCCTATGAGAATTTTGTAAACTTTGACTGCAACTGTCTGACTAGATAGTCACTGTGACTGTTTGAGAATTACCACTACTACTGTGTTTGAATGGTACGTGAGACCGTGTGTGCCTGATTGACCCATATGACTGTAAAGTACATATGGTGTGTGTTTGATTTTGGGCAAATTCGCTGAACTGTCATCTGTCTGTAAGTATGTTCTGTTTCTGAACTGCTTCTAGTTCCCTGTTTTCGTTTCTGTAGTTTATCTGGTTTTCTCACACTGAGCTCGAGTAGCTCACCCCCTCTTCTATTTCCCTTTTTAGGTACATTTTGTAGTTTTGGATGCTAGACTTAGTATGCTAAGGTCTTGGACAGTCTCACCAACAAATAAAATTATCAGTTTTGTTTTCTGTTATGATTTTGGTTACTCAGTAACTTTGAATTGTACGGCTTTATAATACTGTGGTACAGTTTCCATTTTAGATTTTCATTCGTACGTTTATTTTGGGTTTTATATTGAGCCTGACTATAAATTTTATTGACTGATTATTAAATTGTTTTAAATACTTTTGGTTCACTAAGATGAGTTGTTTTGTAAAATTTTCCTATGATCACTTCGGTGATCAATATAGCATCCTAGATTTAGTCTAGACTTCTAGGCTGAGTTTGGGTGTTACAAACATTTTATTAAATGACCAAGTTTTGAGGCGATCCAATCACACTTAAATAAAAAGGATTGATGGCGACTTCATTTTTGTTTTTAAAATAAAAGTCGAATTCCAAAAAGGTTTTGATAGCTTGGCGACTCCATTGGGGACAAATAAGAGAGTCAAGCCACGAGTTGATTATTTTTGGTCTTATTGTCGAAAATTGGTACTTCGGTTTAAATTGACAATCCCTTCCTTGTATTTCATCCTTCATGTTTTATTTTAGTGGTAAATAATGTCTTTTTTACCTCAAGTTACTTAGCGATCTAGTATATCTATTTTATTGGTTCGAAAGTTTCTCTTTATATGTTTTCACATATATTGCATTGCATAGTCATTCCATTTTACCCTTTTTAATTGGGAGTGGGAAGCTATTCCATTGTGAGGTTTTCACCTCCGTATAGGATAGTGGATCGCTTTCGGAATACATCCGTACCTATGTCTTCGTAAAGTTTTCATCTCCCTTACAGTCATAGGGAAATGTATTCCCCTAAAACTGAACTCAGTCTATATAAGCCTATAATGGGTGAGGATTGAGGAACCTACTTGAAACACCCCTAACCTGTATCCGTTATCAGATTAGGGTTATGAGGCATTACTGTATAAAACACAGTTCAGCACAATCATTCCTCACCTTTCATACACTAAGAATTAATAAACATTTAAAACTTATCAAATTCAAATATCCACAATTCACTTATTATAAATTCGAATACATGAGTCATAATTCCAATTCAGAAATAATCATACCTTACTGAACATATATCGCAAATAAACACATTTCAAAATTTTCAACTAATTCAGTACGAACATATATCAAAACCCAACTGATTATGTTCCATAATTACTAAATTCGAACCAAACTTATATATATCAAAAACATGTTCACATATTTAATACTTCCAATATTCAGTTCCCTATATCCATCATATTAATGCCATTTTTGTAATTAACCAAAACAATCATAAAACATATTCATTACTTACCACTTAGTAACCGAACTTGTTAAGTTAATATACCATCATCCATCACTCTAATTATACCATATTTTATATTTCCAAAATGAGCTAACTATTAAAACGACTACCAAAACCAAACTCATTAAACATTTTAATTAAGAACATGTAAAAACAAACTTAAGCATAATAAACAAGCCATTTTCGTATTGCTTTAAATACATACTCATTTAAAATAATTAACTCCAAGACTAGCCTGTACATGCCACATAACTGAGTCTCAAAACATTATTTACTGAAATGATAATCGGATAGTGTGATGTCGTCTCCATCGACTTCCAGCCTGAGAAAATCTCTGAAAATCTATAAACATAGGAAAAAGAAAACATAGAGGAAGCTTTTAAGCTTAGTAAGCTCGTATCTTAATAAACTTAACATAACAAATACTTTCATTATAATGCCATAAACATAATATGCTATCTCACACAACCTTTCTAAATTTCAGAACATGTTCTCATATCAAATTATCATCATTCAATATTATACTTACTCACTTAACCAACTTTAACTTTCACAAACTTATTCAATTAAATTTTCATACATCAACAGTTTCACACTTTCATATAGCCAAATGAACACATTATGGGAAATAACACATTTAATCATATATCTTTCTCATATGAATCTCGTATGATCATTTATAATCAAATTCACTTTTCATTCATATAGCATCTAACATATTTCACATATGCAACTTTACAAATCACATCTTATTCATTCATTTATGTTTCATTGGCACATAATCATATTTCATTTCCACATACATCACAATACATTCTTTGCACATATACTTATCTTATTTTCAAATAGGTAATCAATTATCACTTACCTGATCATTTTAGCTTGTTTAACGTATTCAACTACCATATCAACAATAAATCTTTTAGGCATAAACTTATAATAATTCACCGGCATAAAGCCTGCTAGGCCTAAGCCTGTATATCACACCAGCACAGGGCCTGCTAGACTCAAAGTCTGATTTTATACACTGGCAATAAGCCTACTAGGCGTAAGCCCAATTTAATTCATCAGCACAAGGCTAGCTAGGCTCAAAGCCCGAATATCACCATTATAAAGTCGTCTCATAAACAATTCACATAATATAGCATGTATACCTGTTCACTTTGCTCGATTTAATCATTCAATCACAATTTATAATTGCCCTTTGAATCATTCGATATTTTGCACACTAAGTGTCATTCTCAATATCTCGCACACTAAGCGCCATTCTCAATATTTCGTACACTGAATGCCATATTTGATTGCCCCGCACACTAAGTGCCACATTTAGTCGATATGTCGTCAGACATTAAAATATTCACGTATATACAATTTATACATTATTAAAGCATTAGAAGCATAAATTTAACAATGCTTATTGCATACGAACTTACCTGGCTAAATTGTAGAGATACCAAAATTCAAGGGCATTTTGGTAATTTTCCACCCGATCTTAATCTAAATTAATAATTTCATTCAATATATTAATTTAGAAAGTAAAACACTTCATTTCATACAATTTGGTCATTTTTATATTTTTAAAAAATTGCCCCTAAAGTTTTACTTTTATTCAATTTAGTCCTTGAGCTTAAAACATGCAATTTAACCATTCTTAACCAGAATTAAGCTTAGCTGAATGTTCATAGTATCAAAACAGCCCATAATTCACTTTATGGAAAAATTATATTTTTTCCCTAATATTTCTTTACAATTTAGTCCCTAGGCTCATAAAATAAAAATTCATGAAATTTCACTACATCCAAGCCTAGCTGAATTTTATACATGCTCACAAAAGCTCATATAATTCACAATTTCACACCACAAAGTTTTCATATTTATCAATTCAGCCCTTAATAGTCAATTTTACAAAAATTCACTTAACAAAAAGTATTTAACTATCAACAAGGACTCATATTCTTCCATTAAACTTCAAAGCCCTATTATACTCATCAAAGGAAAATATCAAACTATTCAATGGTTTTGCAAAATAGACCCCTCATTAGATAGATTAAGCAACAACGATCCCGAAAATATAAAATAATTAAAAACGGGACTAGAAATGCCTATCATGCATTAGCCGAAAGTTGGAAGCTTCTCCCATGGCTTCTCAAGCCTTCATATTTGGCTGGTAAAAAGAGAATGAAAAAGATGACACCTTGATTCTTTTATTTTATTCATTTTATTATTTTTTAACCAATTTATAATATTAAACTTTATACACATTATTTATTACTCCAAATGTCAAGCCATCATATCCCACTAGCTCTTTAATGGGCTAATTACCAAATAAGGACTTCCACTTTAAATTTCTATAGCTATTTAATACCTTTAGCTTATAGAACACAACTTTTGCACTTTACGCGATTTAGTCCTTTTTGCTTAATTAACTATCGAAACGATAAAATTTTTCAACGAAACTTTAATACCATCTTATTGTCACTTCGTAAATATTTATAAAAATATTTATGACTCGATTTATAGAAACGAGGTCTCGATACCTTATTTTCTAAACCCATTTGACCTTAGGGTCATACCACTTGAATTTAATAAATCGCTTATAAAACAAAAATCACAATATCAAAAACATTTTTAAAATCACAATTAACTCGTAAATATTAAATATAATATTTACAAACCAACTCATCAAATTTGGTGGCCCCAAAACTACTGTTCCGATTAACCCTAAAATGAGCTGTTACACTGCTAGTTCAGGTACCCTTACTTTAGAACTGAACCGCATATAATGAGTAGAACCATATCAAACCTTTAGTGGTCCCCCAAATAGATGTACTAATCATTGTTTCTTGCTTTGTATTCTAGCTTTGTATGAAATGTACCGACTTGTTTCATTTTGTTTTGGCTGTGATTGCATTTCATTTTCATCATAGAAAAAGGTGTTGATTCGTGTTTAGTTGCTAAATAGAGATTTTGTCATGGAAAAAGGATTTCTTGATAAAGTAGAAGACAATGCAGCCGTACAAATATGTTTCGAGAAAACACAACAAGAGAAAGGTGACAATTTGTCGGAGGGGTATATGTCAGAATTATGGGATTTCACCCACATTAGTGTGACTCAGAATAATCTTCAAGAGTTGAAAGAAATATGGGACCAATGGGATGACGAAATCAAACAGTTATTCTATCATGAATATGGTGATTTGCCTTATTTACTTGATGTCAAAGTGGATAAGCACGTATTCCGAGCTCTTGCCCAGTATGTCAAAGTGGATAAGCATCTATTTCGAGCTCTTGCCCAGTATTGGAATCCCGCCTATAGCTACTTCACTTTTGGGAAGGTAGACTTGATGCCCACTATAGAAGAGTACACAACTCTGCTCTGTTGCCCAAGGATCCAAGTCAACAAAGCTTATTCTAGAGCCGCCAACATCCCGACTTTCTTAAAGAGACTAATGAACATAACTGGGATGAGTGAGCAATAGGTCATGACCCAGATTAAACAAATAGGGGATAGTAAATGCATCCTTTGGAAAAGTCTACGGGATTTGATCTTGGTACATCCGAATGCGAGGAAAAGAGTCGACGTTTTTGCCTTAAGTATTTATGGGTTAGTCATCTTCCCCAAAACACTAAGGCACGTTGATAATATAGTTTCGGATCTATTTGACCAGCTTGAAAAAAGGATCACACCTATCCCGACAATTTTGGATGAGACTTTTAGATCTTTAAGTGCATGCCAGAGAACAGGTGAAGGAAGATTTATCGGATGTGCACAATTCTTGCTAGCCTATTTCCATAGCCACTTTTTGAAGGTAGAAAAAATCTCTTATCAAGTGTTCTTTGAGGACTACTCTCCGTTGAAAGAATTTTTGGCTATCCTAAGACGAGACAACATTTCTGAAGAAAAGTGGATGGCAATTCTCTAAAGTCTCGAAGATGAAGACGTTGAATGGAGAGTCCTTTGGATGATCCCTGATGAAATTTTGTACCGATGTGGAGAATTTTACTAGATCCCTCTACTCGAGATATAGGGAGTTGTTGGATATGCCCTTCTACTTTTGTTGAGACAGTAGGCAGTTTATACCGGTAACGCAAGGGTTTGCTCAATATTAGTTCGCATACAAAGGTGATAATTACAAAAAGAAGGTTCGTAAAATATCAAACGCCTGGAACCAAACTCACAAAATGAAAAGATTTGCTACAAATCCCATGAAAACCCCTGAATATGATTGGTGGTGGAGTAAACGAATCAATGACAATGCCCCTTCATCAAGTCAAGAAAGTACTCGGCAGATAGAAGAACACTTGCAAGTGATCCTATCTGAATTAGAGATCATAAAGCAAGACTTCAAAAAGAAGGGTTTAGAGATGGGGAAAAGGATAGAAAAATTATAAAAGGAAAAGATTCAACTAGGATTAGACGTCGACATCCAAAAGTTAGAAGCCAAGAAAATGAGGAAAGGAAAAAACAAAGCTGAGGAAAACTTGGGTAGTTTAAAAATAGACTATAAGAAACTGCATTTGTTAATGAGGACTACTGGGTTGGGTAAAACATCAAAACAATGACGGCAAGAAATCCAAGAAGAACAGATTAGAGTTGGTCAGTGGGAAAAATTTCCAAAATGCTCGAGTCTGAGAATATGCTCTAAAAAGGGATTTGTTAGAAAGCTGAGATGCAAAAGTTGGATTGGGAGCCCGGATAGCAGAATTAAAAAGGTCTCTGTATCAACATCATAGTCGTAACTCTGTAATTGAGTTGAAAGCAAGCTTGACTACGATTGAAGAATTGAAGAGAAAGATAGAAAAGCTCGAGGCTGCATTGCAAAATTATGAACTCCAAGTTGAACTTCTTGAAACAAAGAATGAACATTGAAAAGAGAAACTCCAATGCTTTCAAGGTGAGATCAAGAATAGAGATCACATCATGGGTGAAGCTTTGACTTAAGTATGGGAAGTATCTGGCCATTTGCTAACCCTAGCGGTTCAAGCTGACATGTTAAGCTTGAGAAACGAATTGGAATCAGATCGGAGCCGAGAATTAGCTTGGCTTCTTAGGAAAGTCAAGGCTTTGAGTATTAGGGCAAGGTCGTATATGTAAAATTTATCCGTTTTATGTAAAGAAATTTTCTTTCTAGTAAAGTTGTTCTAATAGAATTGAATCAGAATCAATGCCTATTCATCAGCATTACACTTCATCACATGCATTAAATTTCATAAAATGACCCTAATTAATCGAAATTATGTTAGTTACCCTAGAAACCAATAAGAATCTGCCAATTGGATATCGTTACGGTACCCGCGGTAAAACCAAAGCCTTGGATCAAAGGTTAAAGAGACTAGAAAAAATTCAGAAAGACATGTAAGATCAGTTGCAAGCGCAGCTGCAGGACCAATTAGCTAAGGTACAACAATTCATGAAAGACCAAATACAAGAGTCCCAACGAAGCATAATAAGCTAGTTAACCCAATTACTAGCCAAAGGGATTGAAAAACGGAAGAGTATCGTGATTAACTCTGGGGATGATAATGAAGACCCTACATAGCCCCTAGGCTTTATCCCAGTTAATGTACAAGCCCAACTAGATACATATCCACGAAGAGTACTTGTTACCATACCACCATTATGATACCAGGCTGACACTTCAGGATAGGTGAATTACCCAACAAGTTCAGGTTCCAATCCAGGAGATAATCTGACCAACCCCGTTGTTCAAGATTTAGACAACATGGAAAAAATGGATAGAACATGAGTAGAATTGCCAAAAGAACTAGAGGACCAGTGCAAATGGTTGGAGGAGAAATTCAGAGCTATAGAGAGTGCTTACTATCTTTATGGGGTTGATGCCAAGGAATTGAGTTCAGTCCCGAATCTATTGCTCCCACCAAAATTCAAAACTTCATAATTCAAAAATTACAATGAGACTAGTTTTCCTGAAGCTCATATCACAATGTTCTGCTGAAGAATGATGGATACATCAATAACGACCAATTGTTAATCCATTACTTCCAGGATAGTTTGATCGGGCCGGCTGCCAAATGGTACAATCAGCTAAGCCATGCTAAAATCAATTTATAGAAAGACTTGGCACAGGATTTTATGAAATAATACAAGCATGTGACTGACATGACACCCAATAGAATTACGTTGCAAAACATGGAAAAGAAGCAAAGTGAAAGCTTTAGGCAATATGCTCAAAGATGGAGAGAGGTGGCAACATAAGTTCAGCCGCCTCTTCTTGAAAATGAGACGATAATGCTTTTCATAAACACTTTGAAAGCCTCGTTCATTAACCATATGCTGAGTAGTGCTGCCAAGAGCTTCTCAAATATAGTAATGTCTGGAGAAATGATTAAGAATGCAGTAAGGAGTGGTAAAATAGATGATGGGGAAAAGGTAAAAGGCCTACCCCGAGAAAGAAAGAAAATGAAGTGAACACTGCGAGTGTCTTTAATAAAAGCTATTCAAATCTGGTCACTGCAGGCTAACCAAGGACCATGACAACTAGCCATCAGGGCCCTTTGAGGCAAAAACCTAACTCAGGGCCAAACACGGAAAAACTCCAATTCACACCTATCCCAATGACATATGGAGAGTTATACTAGAATTTGTTCAATGCACATGTAGTATCCCCGTTTTACTTAAAACCCATGTAACCTCTATTCCCAAAGTGGTATGATGTGAATGTCCAATGCAAGTACCACACAGAAATAACGTGGCACTCGATTGAGAACTACACTGCATTCAAGAAGTTGATCGAGAGGTTTATCAAGATGAAGATTGTAAGGTTTGATGATCCCTCAGGACCTAATATGGCAAGAAATCCATTATTGTAAGGTTTGATGATCCCTCAGGACCTAATGTGGTAGGAAATCCATTACCCAGGCATTCTAACCAAGGGGTAAATGCCATACTTGAGAGTGGAGGCAAGAGGACCAAAACTGATGTTGCGGAGGTAAAATCCCCACTAAACTGGGTTTAGAAAAAATTGATAGATGTGAGATTAATCATTCAAGATTCAGAGGAGATACTTAAAGGAGTAAGGAGCTACTGTAAATTCCATACTAAAGAAGGTCATGAAATCCAAGAGGGCACTGAATTCAGAGCTCTAGTGTAAAGTCTGATGGATAACAAAGAATTGAAATTCTTTGAAGATGTCAAGGGCTCGGAAGGAGGAGATGTTTGCGCCTCAAAAGAAGGATCAATGGAGAAGGTCTACAAGGTTAACCACCCAGTGATGATTATTTCATGATCAAGAAGTAATGAAGTGAGAGCGCAAGCTATGCCTGGAGTCATAATTCAAAAACTCGTGGCTTTTCCTTGCAAAGATAGCAAAAGGGTTTCATGAAATTATGATTGCAACGTGATGATCCCGGGAGAGGAAAACTTGATTGGCACTTCAGAAAGGGGCAGGATATTGGTTTCTTCAAGCACATTAGGAGGCGCTATGACTCTTCAACTGCAAGAACCGAACCCCTTAAGGAAAAAAACCTAGCACTTGAGTATAATAAAGAAAAAATGGCTAGACTTGCATCACCTGTCAATGAGCTAGTAATTGAGAATGAGGCTAAGAAATTCTTGAAGTTCTTAAAACATAGCGAGTATAGTGTTGTAGAATAGCTACACAAACAACCAGCTCACATATCTGTATTAGCCTTGCTCTTGAGATAAGAGACACATCGTAACGCATTGATGAAGGTGTTAAATGAAACTTATGTCACTGATAATATTTCTGTAAACAAGCTAGATCGTTAGGTTAACAATCTGATTGCCGAAAATTTCATCTTCTTCAATGATGATGAAATACCTCTAGGGGGCATGGGATCCACGAAGGCTCTACACATCACTACCTGCTACAAAGGATATACATTTCTAGGAGTGTTAATCGATAATGGATTCACGCTGAACGTCTTGCCTCTAACCACTTTGAATAAGTTGCCAGTGGATAGCTATAACATGAAGACGTGTCATAATATAATGAGAACATTCGATGGTACAGAAAGGAAGGTGATGGGGAGGATTGAAATACCACTCTTAATTGGTCTGAACACATATTAGGTGGAATTTTTGGTAATAGGTATCAAACCCTCCTATAACTGCTTGTTGGGTAGGCCTTGGATTCATTCGGCTGGGGCAATGCTATCATCACTACACAAAAAACTGAAACTAGTAACAGAGGGTCGACTAGTAACAATAAACGCTGAAAAAGATATCATTGCATCTGTAATTAGTGATGCACCATACATAGGAGTGGATAAAGAGGCAATAGAATGTTCCTTTCGATCACTTGAATTTGTTAATGCAACTTTCATTGTTGAAGGAAACAAGATCCCAGTGCCAAAAATATCCAAAACCATGAGGATGGGTCTGCAGTTGGCAGTCGGTAAATGAGCCTTGCTTGGAAGAGGACTTAGAAAATACCTTCAAGGAAGAGTCGAGGCACCAATGATGATGAAAAAACAAGACCGCTTTGGCTTAGGGTACTAGCTAGATGAGAGACGGAAGAAAAAGGAATTGGAAAAGAAGCAAGAAAGAAGGAGAGAACGATTAAATGGCGGAGAGGTCAAATGGGAACCGATGATCTTTTCCTATATATCTAAAACATTCGTGTCAGGAGAAATCATTTATCCTGAACAAAAAATGGTAGAAAAGGAGAGTCCGTTAACCAAAACTGCGAAAGGAATGTTAGGAAACTTGAGCATCAATGCCATATCTAAAGAAGGAATTAGGGAAGAAAACTTATCAGGCATTTTTCCTTATATCCCTGGAAGTGTTCTAAACTATTGGACTACGGAAGAGATCCCTATAATTTTTAAAACTAATTCAGAGTAATGTTCAAAACACACTTATTACTCTAAGCGTAGGAGCAATAGGAATCATTTTGTGAAAAAGGCATATGTCCACTATTTTTATTTCACTAAAATGTATCTCTATGTCTCATTTGGAAAATATTCTTCTATTTTTTCCATTTCATTCATACTCATACCATACTGATAATTATTTTTAGATTCATTTATTTTTTGGGTCTTCCTTTATTCCTATAATAGGTCTCCGGATGTCAATTATACGAGCTACGCCACTGCTGACTCAAAGTCTCCTTGTGAATAGGATATGTGTTTAGAGGAACCTCAGGACTTTGAAGATGATCGAGATTGTAACTTATCTCCTGATTTGTTAAGAAAGGTATTACAAGATGAGAAACAAATCCTACCTCACAAAGAGTCAGTAGAAATTGTGAGGTTAGGAGACAAACAAGAAAAGAAAGAGGTAAAGATTGGAGTTTGCATCACGGTAGAGACAAAGTGAGACCTCATTGAGTTACTCCAAGAATTCAAAAATGTCTTGGTATGGTCGTATCAAGACATGCCAATTTATTGCATGTAGATATTTTAAAAATAAATAATATCTAATAACTTTGGAATTAAATAATTTATTTGTGGATTATCACATAACTCTTTTTATTTAATAAGGAGTAAAATATAATTTAACTTCTAGTATAGTCCCTCCAATAAAGTAGCCTAAACATCTATGTAAATAGTATTTAAAACCTGGAAGAAAGACTTGAAAAATGTTGTTTAGGAAATTAAAGTACTTCTGTCTTCATCAAAATAGCTTAACCTTCACTATTTAAAGCGGACTTTTTATTTTTATTATTATTCACTATCTTTCATAATTTTTCCTTCAACACGTGAAATTGAAAAAAAAAAAACAAATCCTTTTTCATGTGAAATTGAAACACATTATCTACTTCCGTTTGAAGACAAAAAAAGCTTTCATTACTTGAGACCATCAACATGTTAGATATTGGTTTTTTTTAGATTATTTTTTTAAAATAATTTGGCATATAACTAATTTATACATGGATTCATCACATAACTTATGTTGAAATTGAATTGGGCTTGAAATTAAATAATTTTATAAGTAGGATGCATTCTGTGAATTTGTATAATTACGAAATAATTGTTGTACCAATTGGATAATTTATAATTATGAATTAAAACATTCATCACCCATTAATCCCAACATTTTACCAAGATTTCAAGCCTCCTTACGCATGGTTTTGTCTTTTGGACCTTGAGATATAAGCTTCAGAGCTGGACGTTTCTTTTGTTTTGGGATTTAGCTCGTGTATTTATGGTTTCTATTCTTTGTAATGTTCTTATCATCTTTCTTCGAATGACTGAGTAAATATACAAATATATATTAAATTTATTTTTAAAAAATATATTTATAAAAGCGTGAAAAAGAAGAATATTTTTATAAGTTCATATTTGATTGGTTGTGGATTGAGGGTCAGATCAATTAAATAATGTTAATGTACATGAGTTTCCTTTTGAGGACGTGAGGTGAGTGAGTAAAGAGGAGAGAAAATAGGGAAGAAATGAAGAAGGGTAGGTGATAAAGTGCTTAACCCACACATTTTTATGGTTTATTCTAATTAATTTTGAATATGGATGGTAGTAATTTTGGTATTTTATTGATTATTTTATATGCAAGTGTAACACATGTCTAAAAGGTTAAAATATAAGTTAAACCGTGAATTTATCATGAAATTAAAAAGCGGCCTATAAGCCTTTTAAATTTTAAAATTACTTGTGATTCATTTACCCACTTTAGTTTTACACTCTTCCATATGTATTTAAAGATCTAATTGTTGAATTTATTGATATAATTTTATTTTTAATGCATGTAAATTTCAAGCCGATCCAATATACCTATCATATCAATATATTTTTTTGTATATATTGTCATTTATTGAACAGTTAAAATTTTTTACATAAAATAAATAATTAGAAAATTTTAATTTACATCAAACTTGACATGTATAACTATATAATGGAATATAAAATATAAAATATGACGGTTAAATCATTAAAATAGTAATCGTATAAAAATATAAGAAAGAAGTAAAATATACATATAAAAGATTAATTAGGATTAAAATTATCTTAGAGAGTTTATTTTCTACATTTCAGACTTGTTTTTATTTTTAGAATTATTTATTGATATTTTTATTTTCGCGTTAAAAGGAGTGGCAGATCTATTTCATTAGCTTTTAGTTTTAAGTTATATAGACTTAAAGAGTTAATATAATTTTTCATACTTCAATTTGGTATTTAGATTTATTTTGGTATTATATTTTTTCTATTTTAGTATTTAGATATGACAATTAGATCTATTTTAATCCGTAAGCTTGAAAAATATAAAAGTTTGATAATGTGATACATTATACAAAATCATCACTTGAAAATTTAAAAATTAGGCTTAATATAATATTTGATACTGAACTTGACACTTTTTTCTAATTTGATATCTAAACTTTTTTTTGGCTCAATTTGGTATCTGAACTTAACACTTTCCTAATTTGGTACCAAAGCTTTTTCTTAGGTTCAATTTAGTACTTAAATTTGTTAAATGTTATACAAATTACAAAAACACTAATGGTGTTAAAAAATTTTGTTATGCTACAAAAATATTGTCGATATTAGAGGAAATTTATGTTAAAAAATAGGTATTAGCTACGCTCAACGAATCAATATTAAATAAGAAAAAAGAGTTTTAAAACCCAAATTAAAAGAATTCATTATTTTCAATTAATAAAATATTAAACAAATAAAGCTAAAAGTAATTGAACATATAAAATACAAAAAAAATTCATATCATTTGTCACATGTTGGTCATACATTGATTATTTTGCTACCTCATAAAAAAATCACATTGTTCGTATATTGGAGTAATTTTTAAAACGTTTGACAAGTTCAAGTACCAAATCGAATAAGAAAAAGATTAGGTACCAAATTAGGAAAAAGTGACAAGTTAAGGTACCAAATTGGACCCCAAAAAAGATTAAGTACCAACTTAAGAAAAAGTGTCAAGTTTAGGCCATAATTAGAAAAAGTGTCAAAATTGAGTACCAAATTGGACCAAAAAAAAAGTTTAGGTACCAAATTAGGAAAAAGTGTCAAGTTCAGGTGCCAAATATTATTTTAAGTCAAAAAATTATATATGTTTTTAGGTGATGATGTGATACAATCATAGAGTGTTACATTCAGTGTTTTAATAACCAGATCGGTGGTTGAACAGATCATACCATCGGTTTTCAATTAAACTAGTTTGATTGGTTTGACTACCAGACCAACAATAATTAATTAAAACATCCTAAAAATCTTAAAATATTTAAAAATAAAATATTTGTTAAACCGGTTCGACCTATTTAACTATTGACTTTTGTCTCCATTTTCAATTTTTATCAATTTCGAGTAGGTTCCAAGTCAATCGATTCAACCATTTTATTCAAATCTGTAACACCCCTAACCTGTAACCGTCGCCGGAATAGGTTAAGAGGCATTACCGGATAATACACATAATTCATATACATTTATGCATTAATTATCATAAACCATTTAAAACAAGCATACAAAGCTTTAATCATATATTCGGGACTAATTCGGTAACTTATAAAATTTCAAATACTTAGAAAATTTTCAACATTTCAAGTACCACACGCTCGTGTGAACAGGCCGTGTGCCTCACACAGTTACCAGACACGCCCCTGTCATAAACCGTGTGAAAACAGGGCATACATACTGACATGTTCCACACGGCCAGATACACGCCCATGTGCCTTGGCCGTGATCGAAATTGACTTGGGTCACACGGCTGACCACACGCCCGTGTGTCTAGACCATGCTCGAGACTAACTTTAAATTGTAGGACTACCCCAGGGGACACAAGGTCGTGCAACATAACCGTGTGTCGCACACGGCTGAGACACACGCCCGTGTCTCTGCCTAGGTGGACAAAAATAGGCTATTTAAAAAGCCAATTTGCCACATTTAACTCTTGTTCACCTAGCCATCAAAATAGAAGCATTTTAACTCATATATATAGGCAACCAAAACATACCAACTCAATCACATATCATGCTATCAATATCATTAATCATATCCATACACTATTTCAACTCAAATATACTAATTCTATGTACTTAATTTATACCATAAACATATGGTTCATATCACATTTATAACCATTTCCACCACACAACTAACTTACCAAAAAGACCATTCATTAGGCCATATATATATACACCAAATGTACCACTTTTGCATCCTATATCAAATGCCAAAATCAAACCATAAGTTCAATCATAATCAAGCCATATCTCATGGCATGATATACCCATCTCAGTACATACCACATTAGTCCTAGCCTGTACATGCCATACTTTGATATATACATTTTCAAAAGGTACAAAAATAAAGTTCGATAATGTGGTGATGATCATTGACGATTCCCCGAGCCTGTGGTAGCTTCGATATCTACAAAACAATTGAAACATACACAAAGTAAGCTTTCAAAAGCTTAGTAAACCATATACAAATAAACTTATCATTCAAAGCATACAAGCATCATAAAATACATATACTCCATAGCCAAATACTATCACAAACCTCATAGTTCATATACATTTCACATATTCCCAATTTATTCGCATATATTGCATATTTTCTCATACTTATATCACATATCATCACCTGTACATATACTTACTTTTCATTCACAAATGTTGAACACATTTTAACATACCTGAATCGGATATTCATTCATTCAACCACCTATTTCTTTGAATGCCCGTTGAAACTTTCAGAAGCAGTATGGATACTCGGATAGCTCGAAAAGCTTGTACAATGCCAACGTCCCAGACGTGGTCTTACATGTAATCAAATATCAATGCCACTATCCCACACAAGGTCTTACATGAAATTATATACGATGTCGATGTCCCAGACATGGTCTTACACGTAGATCTCAAATTAATGCCAACGTCCTAGACGTGGTCTTACACGATAACACATATCAGGATCCTATGTCATGACATATGCATCCTAACTATTCTTATGGTTCATACGGGCCTTTCGGACGTCGTCACATAATCAAAACTTTCTCAATTTCACATATTCGGCTCTCATAGCCATTCATCACAATTTAAATATCATATAAGCATAATTAAATTAATTCAACATATTTATTTGTATATAGACTTACCTCGTACAAGAATAAATGGAAATGAACGACTATTCAACTTGTAACATCCCAAACCCGACTTGGACATTATGGCCGAATCTGGCGATGTCACATTGAAGTATTTTTCGTAAAACGTGATAACATTTGAAAAGCTCAATCTTTATTTAGCCTCTTTGTGTAATCTAAAAGATGACTTTAATGCTTGTGTCACTATCAAAAATTATTTACTTTACAATGTTATTAATTTCAAAATCTCGTTTGTAGCGGAAGCTTTTTAAAATAGTTGTGTACTAGCGTTTACTTGTAAAACGTTGTTTTCTTGCGGTAGCTCTTAAAATTGTTTACATATTCGTGGTATTTTTGAAAAACATTTATCTTTTGAAAACCCGTGTCCTACTGCTAGCAGTTGTAAATCACAAATTAATTTGATTAAAATACCAAAATAAAAAATAAACCCGAGAGGCCTTATTAGATAATGTAAAACCCAAAATAAACCTTAATCCTAATAGTAAGAGTTAACTAAGTTGAGTGGCCACCACTGAGTCCTCTGTCGCTTCGATTCGTCTAAGTCTGGGAATTTCCTGCACAGTTAACAGATGGGTGAGTTTACGAAAACTCAGTCTGTGAAATCCCATAATAGCAATCAATCAGAGTAAACACAATTTGGGCCTAAGCCCTTTCAGTTTCAGTTAGGGCCTTAGCCTATTTGATAATAGTAGCGATGCAGGCTGAGCCCATTACAGTATCAGTACAATATGCAATCAGAAAATCCTACCCAATCCAGCCTCTACACACCATCTCTATACCAACCCTACACACCATGTGGGGATAAAATCGACCCACCCATCCCTACACACCAAGTACACAGGTAGCGACACTAAAACAGTATTTGCAACAGAGCTGCCAGTAATAGGCTTATAGCCTTTCAATACACTTCCTCCAAAAATCATATATCCCACCCCATGCAATGCAACATAATATAAATGTATATACAGTACAAATGGCATGCTCAAACAGTCACACATCACATATGGGTATATCAGTCATTTACAAACTATAAAGGGTCCAGGTACACTTATCGGCCCAACAGTAGGTCCACATCGTCTTGGGTAACCTGTGTAACCTTAACAATCAATCGTGATAATGGGCTCACAGCCTATATTCCGGGCCCATGTGGGCCGACATGCTTGTATGACCCACATAACCCAGAAATGGCCTTAGCTGTGTGGTTTACACAGCCTGGCCCAATATTTACCATACTTTTGTGTGATTTTCCCGTGTGAGGCCCACAGGCCCAATATTTACAAAACATGGCCAAGCTCGGCCCAAAATGACCCAATATCGCTTTGACCTATGAAAACGCTCATGGTCATCTCATCGACCACACGGCCATGTTTTGTTACACGGCCTGTCACACGCCCTTGTGGTGTCGACAATCCACTTTTCAGCTTTTTGTCGTTTCCCATCTAATGATAGTGTTACACACACCTGTTGTGATGTCGTAGCCAAACCACTTCTAAGATCATGAACCTATGGTCAACCACAACCCCTTATTAGTCTAAATCCATCATCAATCCAAACCACAAAATCAAAAAGGATTCGATCGATTCATTGACACTTACCAATCCAACAATCGCAAAACCCCACTGACTTAACACCCATGTACTGCGCCAAATCTTTGACCTTTATAAGAAACATTTGATCAACTGGTAAGTATTTAAAGTCTAATATGAAATACATCACACTTAAAGCACTTACCCCAAAAGTGGATAGACCACTTGCAATGAGAAGAGTAATCGGCCTAAGCTTCCAAAATAGAATCCACACTCTTAGCATGACTTGGCAGATCATAAGTTGTTAGATGAAAAATATATATTCATCCTCAAAGAGAAAGAAAAGGGAACACCGAAACTTGATAGGCATGACTTGGCAGATCATAAGTTGTTAGATGAAAAATATATATTCGTCCTCAAAGAGAAAGAAAAGGAAACACTGAAACTTGATAGCAGAGCCAAAAGAAATTTGGCTAGGAAAGAAATAATAAAGCGATTGTAACACACTTTTACCAATAAGTCAAATGAATTTTGGCAACAGTTAATCAAAGAGATTCGGCCAAAGCAGGAAGAACAAAAAGATTTGAGAGAGGGAGAGTATGGGTGTTCGGCCCAATAAAGAAAGGAAGAATGAAATCGAAAAAGAAGTATTCGGCTTCAGAGAAGAGGAGAAGAAGAAAAAGAAGGTACTCAATTGAAACAATCGACCTTCACTAATGTCAGATAATCGGTTTGAAGAAAAGAAAAGATGAAGAGTAGAGGTCACTCAGGTATTCTGCCAAAAAGAGAAATCAAGAGATTGATAAGAGTTTACAGGAGTTTTCGACTAAAGCCAATAAAACAAAAGAAATGAAGCTGCCACCCTGAGATATTGAGAACGAAGACGACACTCAGTTAGCTAACACAAATCGGCACCCCAAAAGCAGAACCAATTTCGACACCCACTTACTATAGTCGAATTTTACCCAAAAGAACTCAACAAAATTGGTCAGACTTCAACACCCTAAACAACACCCCAACATTCCTACACAACTGAAACACTAAGTGCCAGAGTTCAAACCTGGCATGACTCTCCTCCAAATTTGAACTTGCTTGATTTTCTCCTTAATTTCCTTCCATCCATCTCCTCAAATTCGGCTAACAACAACCCCACTCAAATCTGTTCAAACTCTTAGTCTTTCGGTCAAACACAACTTCCTCCCAAGGCCATCAGTAAAAATAATCTCCATTTGCATAAGCAGGGATTCAAACATCAGACCACTAGCATACTCCACATGCCACTTATTCCTTAGACCAGCAGGCTCTTTTCTGTCATGATTTGCCCAATTTAATTTAAAAGCCTAGTTGTCTAAAGCCAATGGTTTATTCAATTAAAATAAAATTTTTGCACAAGACAAAGCTTGAACCCAAAACTTTTCAGACACTTCTCAGAACACTTAACCACTGAAGCAGACATGCATTTTGTGCCACTTTCTTGTACAGCTGAATATTTATGAGCAGCTTCCTAACTGTTCCCATGCTCAAGACCTAATACTTCTAGGCCCAAAATTCGGGGCGTTACACAACTACTTTCGTTTTCCCCCGATCTAATTCTGTCTTCTTTGGTTCTTGATCTAAACACATTCAAATTTTACTTATTTAATCTCACATTCATTCAAATAAATCCATAAACACAAATTTAGGACATTTTACATATTAGCCCTCACATTTCACAGTTTTACATTTAAGTCCCTATTTCACAAATACACAAAATATACATAATGTCATATTTCCCATGCTTGGCCGAATAGTCATATAGTTCATATAAGCCCATATCTTTCATTTATTTCACATTTTAACCCCTCAATTTTTCAATTTCACACATTAGTCCAAATCTCAAATTCATCAAAAATTCAAATACAAAACATATTAACCCAACACATATATTTCATTTTCTATCAACTAACTTCACAAAGCTTACAATTTAATTAATGGCATAACTCAAATTCATCATCAAATTTAAAAATTGAGACATGGGCTTGATAGATTACTAAGCAATAATCTCCAAAACGTAAAAATTATTGAAAACCGATAAAAAACACATACCTAATTGATGCTTGAGCTTGTCGAACCCAAAATAACTCTTTTTCTTTTCTTTTTCTTTGTATTTTCAGAAAATATGAACACTAATGGCCTAATTTCATACATTTTTTATTAATAATAACCTTATTAATCAATTTCCATTTTTAACCTTATTATTATCATTAATAATCCACTAACTAATGTCCAACCATGTCATTTCATGAATCCAATGGTCCATTTACAACATAAGGACCTCACATTTATAGAGACACAAAAATTCGGCACTTAATCAAATAGAAGGCCACTTTTGCATTTTCTGTGATTTAGTCCTTTTTCCAAATTAAGCACAAAAACGATAAAATTTTCATACGAAACTTTCACACATCTTAATTCACATACTATAAGCTCGGAAAATAATATTTAAAAAGTTTTCTAACTCAAATTTGTGGTCCCAAAACCACTGTTTTGACTAGGGTCTAAACCGAGCTGTTACAAGATCATTATATCGATCAGTTCTTAGCCCATTTGATCCAATCATGTTCCATTAACATTGGTCACATTATCAAATCTTAATAGAATTCATGTTTAAAGACTTAAATGGATCTAATTGCCAAGTTCTAGATTCAAAGTAGATATAAGAAAAAAACACAAATACCAAAGTGAGCCTAATTTCTAAGTTTAGGGGTAAAAAAAATCATATTATCCTATATAGATATTACTTAGGCATCGGAAGGGAGCACGTAAGCCATTGTTAGAGAATTTTCAAGATTTAACATGTTTATTTCTTTTATTTTTATTAAAATGTCCTTCTAATAATTATTTCCATTGTTCTTTGATTATAAGTAACTAAATTTCAATTTAGCCAAAAGTCAATAAAAGTTCAGTATTGAATTGTGAGATCTGTAATAACACTTTATTCTTTTTTCACTTTGATAGTTGTTTTTTCTCTGAATTTGAGAAAGTAGGATTGTCTCATAGTATCGTTTTTGGCATTTTTTTTAGAAGAATCCTTTGTTTGATGAATTGAATAATACAAGGTTGGTAAAGATAATTCAATCCATAGTTATCATCTTATTTTTTACCAAAGAACATGTTGAAAAATGTGAAATTGGCAATTTGATGCTAGAGGGATTGTCCACTTCCTTGCCCACCAAATCTGTGTGAAGACAGTTTCCATATTTAAGCATTGATAATTTATAGAACCTTATATTTGAGCTTTATTGATTACATGGTGAATATATAATCCATTATAGAATATCATTCTACTTGGGAATACAAAAATTGATAATTGATTTGGGTTGAAATTACCCAAAAGTAATCCCTTGGATTATAGATTTTAGATTGGATTGTGTTTTTGGTGATAAGATATCATAGAGCCCATATTTACTTCATATGTTATTATAATATTATATTATTCTTATGGTATTACTATTTTATTGGGATTGGATTAGATATTCTATTACATGTAAGTTTTAAAATCAATATATTAAGCGTTCGGTACTTAACTTGTTCTTGAGAGATTGGGCACTTAATTTGTTCTTGAGAGATTACTTTAATAAGAGTTCTATTTTTATAGTGAAACCTATTGATGTGGTTTTACTTTATATGACCCCAGAGGGTGATCATAGGTGAGAGTGTTACATCTCCGAAGTGCAAAAATGAGAGAAACAATCATGGTGTATATCATTGAGTAGGTTCACTTTGTAATTGTTGAAGATAGTGCATATTTCTCACTGATCTAGGCTCCAAATATGTAGGGAAACTAAAATGCATATTCATCTCTTTAAATCTTGTGTGTTTATTATTTTTCACTTAGTGCCTGTGTCATATCCCAAAAGCCGGGTTCGTAGGAATTGGGTTAGAGAACCGAGAGTGGTCACCCTTTGTTTCTAATTTAAGGTTGTAGGACTTGTGTCAAGTGAATTGACTTGTCCCAATGCTTAAGTGTTGTTTTGTGCTTGAGAGGTCTTCTGTTCAAATCTCTTCCCTTGAATTTTAATTATTTTTGTTCCAACCCCTGACATTGAAAATCTACCTTATATGTTATTTTCGCTCAATTGATGAAAAGAATGAGCCTGCTGGTTTAGTGGTAAGGCTTTAGTTTACTTAGAGGCCCCATGCTCGAATCCTATGTATGCAAAGTGGAAATTATTTTTGTTTTAAACTATGAGGAAATCTGATAGGTGGTTATTTAATGGGATGGGTGGTTTTGGAATTATCCTAAAAATCTCTCCCAGCTTTCCACTTTGACCTACCTTTTTTCCAATTTTCCATCATTTTTTTATTTTCTTTTTTCTTTTTTTCTATGTTTCTTCCATTTTGTTTGTTGTCAAATTTTTTTTGCCATTTATTCTATTTACTTTTGTATTTTTGCATCTTCGCTTGGTTTCAACCTTCGTCTTCATTGAACCATGTTATCGTTTTATTATTGTTCATACCTCTAGTTGTGGTGTCGTTATTCATCGAGATTCATTACCGATTGTGTGTAGTAAGGAAATTTCGGGGTTAAACATACTTTTCTTGTGTTATTATATGTAGTATCTGTTCTTATGTTAAGGGCGTTGTTTTTTAGTGTTAATGAAGGAGTTGAGGATACTGATTGGTTCTTTTGAATGGTTCTTTTGAATGGTTCTTTTAGGGAAGGATCATGAGCCGTACATTCCTCCAATGATTGGTACATCAACTTTGATTCTCTATTAACCAATAATCTGGGAAGTACGTTGGGGATCTCTGTTTCTAAGGGTAAGTTGTTGAATGCTCATATTAGGGGTTGGTTTGCAAAAATTTAGTTTTCAAGGATCGAATGTCTGATGATTTTTGGGTTGAATGCTTTAGAAAGAAAGGGTTGATTCTCATTCTTGTACACTAATCAGTTAAGTTGGGTGTCGTTTTAGGTGCTGGATTAGCTGTTGTTGGGTTGGTGTTGAAAAATGTAACGCCCCCACGCCCGAGACCGTCGCCGGAGTCGAGTATGAGGTGTTACTAAGCTTAATTTAACATATTTATGACTTTGGATTATTTATTTCTACATTCACAGCTTTTAAGCTACTTGCATCACAGTCACAAGAAAAATCATATCTCAAGTTACGAAACTTGAAATCAAGATCCGTAAATTTTCCCTAAATCTAGACTCATATACCTATCTACTAATTTTTTTTATAGAATTTTTGGTTGGGCCAATTAGTACAGTTTATTAGTTAAAGTTACCCCTATTTCAGGACTTGACTGGTCTGACCTCTGTTTACCATGAACCACATTTCTATCTGTACAAAATCCATATGACTATGAGATTTATTTCTCCTGAAACTAGACTCAATAAGGATTCTGATAATATAAGATACACTACCTAATTATATCTTTACAATTTATGGTGAATTTCTAAAGTTGGAACAGGGGATTTAGAAACTGCTATGACCCTGTTTCACTAAAATTTAAATATCTTGTAACATATAATTCCTTTACCTGTTTCATTTGTTTCATGTGAAACTAGACATAATATGATTCAATTTGATATGTATTCCATCACCAAGTTCAATTTCTATGATTTTTAGTAAATTTATAAACTCGCGTCAGTGTTGCTGCAGTATTCTATTTATGGCAAATTTATTCCCTTTTATGAGTTTTTATGCACTAAGTATCTTAATAATTTTCCTTAACATCAAATATAATCTAAACTAACTATTTTCATAATTTATCATTATCAAGCATTTCCTCAACCATTCCATCACCATACCATAAGATCATTTACACAAAAAGGTATATTGCTATACATGCCATACTTAAATTTACAAGCCATTACCAAAAGTCTTAGGATAGTGTGGTGAGCCTTGACCTATCCCGACTCTCGAGCTGGTTTGTCCAAAACTACAATGAGTAAGAAGGAGGAGTAAGCATAAATGCTTAGTAAGTTCATATGCAAATAATAAGTAACATAACAAACAATCATACCAATCAACATTAGCATGTATCACTAAAACACATATCACATTTTAATCATTTTCATCATCTTATTACCTTATCGTGGTTGTATCAATACTCAGCCCGAGGGTTAAATACATACCTGTCCAAAATATCCATTTCACATCACTTACCAATACGTCTCTTTACATCTTGAATATTCCTCCATTTGAGTAGAACTTTACCCGTTGAACACATCGGAATATAATTCGGATACATGGATAACTTGCACATAAGTGCCATATATGCAATCAAGCAATCATGTAACCCGCCCATAAGCGAACTCGGACTAACTCAACGAGCTCAGGCGTTCGCATCTATAAGTGAACTCGGACTCAACTCAACGAGTTTGGATGCCTAGTTACATCTCACAAACTCGGACTCAACTCAACGAGTTCGGACATTCGCATCCATAAGTGAACTCGGACTCAACTCAACGAGTTCGGATGCTCAACCATCCTAGTGACATGTCACTTGTATCCTAATCTATTCCTAAGGTTCAAACGGGCTTTTTCCTTGAACACTTATCCTTGCCGTCTTCCGTAGAATGCCGAAATCAATACTTGGTAACAATTATATTTAACAAGTAGTTCACATAATTTACATATTATTTGAAATTAACCACAAAGCATACATTTCATAATAAAATTCAGCATAACATATAATTAACATCAATAACTTAAAAATAACCATTATGCTACATTATTTACACATGAACTTACCTTGGTACCAAAATACAAGGATTTTGCAATTTAGTCCACAATCTTTTCTTTTCCTCGATTGAGGTCGATTCCACGTCTTTCTTGATCTAAAATAACACATTATCAAATGAATCCTTAACCCAAATTTTGGCAAAATTACAATTTTGCCCCTAAACTTTTGCATATTTACATTTTTGCCCCTAAGCTCGGGATTAAACTTTATTCCTTATTATTATGTTTTACAACATGCTGATCACTTTTCTCTTCTATGGCAACATCAAATTCTCACTCTAACATGTACTTATGACTATTAGGTATTTTTACCGATTAAGCCCTTTTACTCGTTTTCGCTCAAAACCGAGTAGCACAAGTTGTCTAACATAATTTAAAACCCCATATCCTATCATAAAACATCAAAATACACAAATTTCACCTATGGGTATTTTTCCAAATATGAACCCTAGGTTGAATTATTGCTAACATAAGCTTAATCGAGCTTCCGGGATTCCAAAAACGTAAAGAACATTAAAAACGGGGCTTGGAATCACTTACTATGGAGCTTGGAAGCTTGAAACAAACCCTAGCTATGGAGAACCCTTGAAATTTCGGCCTAATGAAGAAGATGGACAAAAATTGGCTTTTAATTTTGTTTTTAATTCATTTTAATAACTAAATGACCAAAATACCCTTACTACTAAACTTTCCAAAAATTCCTTCCATGTCCTAATTTTGTCCATGAACTTAAAATTGGTCAAATTGCTATTTAAGACCTCCTCATTAATATTCCAAAACAATTTCATACTAAAAACTTCTAGAATGCAAGTTTTGCAACTTATTCGATTTAGTCCCTACTTTCAATTTAAGCACTTTAGGCATAGAATTTCATCACGAAATTTTCACACAATCATGCAATCATATCATAAACCTCAAAATAATTATAAAATAATTATTTCTATCTCGGATTTATGGTCACAAAACCACTATTCCGATTAGGCCCTAATTCGGGATATTACAACTCTCCCCCCCTTTAAGGATTTTCGTCCTCGAAAATCTTACTGGTAAACAGATGTGGGTATTGTTTTCTCATAGTTTCTTCGGATTCCCATGTAGCTTCTTCTACTCCATGCCTTTGCCACAACACCTTCACAAGTGCAACATTTTTATTCCTTAGTTGTTTGACCTCTCGAGCTAAAATCTTAATCGGTTCTTCTTCGTAGGTCATATCTGGTTGTAGTTCAATTTCTGTCGGTGAAACTACATGTGAAGGATCCGAACGATACCGACGTAACATAGATACGTGGAACACATCATGAATCTTTTCTAATTCGGGTGGTAACGCTAGCCGATATGCTACCGGTCCAACTTTTTCAATTATTTCATACGGTCCAATAAAACGCGGACTTAACTTGCCCTTTTGTCCAAATCTAAGGACTTTCTTCCATGGAGACACTTTCAAAAATACCTTATCACCAACTTGAAATTCAATGTCCTTTCGTTTTAAATCTGCATAAGATTTCTGTCTATCTGAAGCAGCTTTCAAACAGTCTCGAATTACCTTCACTTTTTCTTCAGTTTCTTTTATTAGATCAACTCCATAAATCTTATTTTCCTTGAGTTCAGTCCAATACAAAGGCGCTCGACACTTGCGACCATACAATGCTTCATAAGGTGCCATTTTCAAGCTCGTCTGATAACTATTGTTGTAAGCAAATTCTACCAACGGCAAATATCTTTCCCAACTTCCTTGAAATTCCAATACACAACATCGAGCATGTCTTCAAGAATCAATTACTCTCTCGATTGTCCATCGGTTTGTGGATGAAAAAAGATCTTGAAATTTAACTTTGTACCTAACGCGTCTTGCAACTTTTGCCAAAACCACGAGGTAAACCTTGGATCTCTATCTGAAATAATCGACAATGGTATTCCGTGTAATCTAACAATTTCTCTAATATACAGTTCAGCCAACTTGTTAAGAGAATAATCCGACGTCATCGGGATAAAATGAGCCGACTTAGTTAATCATCAACTATTACCCGGATGGCATCTTTCTTTCACGGAGTCAATGGCAATCTGAAACAAAATCCATAGTAATCCGATCCCATTTCCATTCAGAACCATAATAGGTGAAGTAATCCGAAGGCACTTGGTGTTTGGCTTTCACCTGTTGACAAATTAAGCATTTGGACACAAACTCTGATATATCTCTTTTCATTCCATTCCACCAATACATTTTCTTCAAGTCATTATACATTTTCGTACTACCCGGATGGATCGAGAAATAACCACTATATGCTTCCTGTAGGATCTTTTGAATCAATTCCTCATTCTTTGGTACACAAATCCGATCTTTAAACATTAAGCACCCATCAGAACCAATTTTGAAATCTGACTCTGTATCTACTTCACACTATTTTCTCTTGGCTTGCAAATCTTGATCATCTTTCTGAGCTTCAGAAATCTCTTGCAAAAACATTGGTTTTGCTCTTAACTCTGCTAGAATCGAGCCATCATCTGACACTTTCAACTGAGTGTTCATAACTCTCAAAGCAAACAACAACTTTTTGCTCAAAGCATCAGCAACCACATTCACTTTTCCCAGATGATAATCAATAACAAGCTCGTAATCTTTCAACAACTCCAACCATCTTCGTTGTCTCAAATTCAAGTCTTTTTGTGACATCAAGTACTTAAGACTTTTGTGGTCGGTATATACCCGACATTTTTCACCATACAAATAATGTCGCCAAATTTTCAAAGCAAACACCACCGCAGCCAATTCCAAATCGTGAGTAGGATAATTCCTCTCATGAGGTTTTAAGCGCCTCAAGCATAAGCCACCACTTTTCCTTCTTGCATGAGTACACACCCCAAACCATTTAGAGAAGCATCACTATACACCACAAATTCTTTACCTAATTCGGGTTGTACCAACACCGGTGCTTGATTAATAACTTTTCAATTCTTCAAAACTCGTTGACATTCTTCCGTCCATTCAAATTTAACATCCTTTCTGAGTAGTCTAGTCATAGGAGCAGCAATTATAGAAAATCCATTTACAAACCGCCGATAATACCAGCTAGCCCCAAGAAAATTCTAACTTCGATTCGTTTTTGGTGGTTTCCAATCAACAATGGCTGAAATTTTACTAGGATCAACCCGTATACCATCACCGAAACAATATGACCCAAAAATCCAACTTCCCGGAGCCAAAATTCACTTTTACTAAACTTAGCATACAGCTGCTTATCTCTCAAAGTTTGCAAAACTATCCTCAAATGCTCAGCATGCTCTGTCTCATCTTTTGAATAAATTAAAATATCATCTATAAACACCACAACAAATCTGTCCAAGTATGGCCGAAATATGCGATTCATTAAATCCATAAACACAGTAGGAGCATTTGTCAACCCGAATAGCATAACTAAAAATTCATAATGACCGTACCTTGTTCTAAAAGCAGTTTTAGGCACATCCGACTCCTTTACCCGCAGTTGGTAATACCCAGATCTCAAGTCAATCTTTGAAAACCATGTCGCTCCTTTTAGCTGATCAAACAAATCATCAATTCTTGGCAAGCGGATACTTGTTTTGATTGTCACCTTGTTTAACCGCCGATAATCAACACATAATCTCATAGAACCATCCTTCTTTTCACAAATAACACGGAGCACCCCAAGGTGAAAAACTCGGTCTCACAAAACCTTTATCACCAACTCTTGCAAGCGCAACTTTAATTCCTTAACTCTGCTGGTGCCATTCTATACGAACAATCGAAATCGAGTCGTTCCTTATCAAATCAATACCAAATTCTACTTCCACATTGGAGGCAAACCCGGCAATTCTTACGGAAATACGTCGCAAATTCACACACAACCGCAGACCGATTCAACTTTCTTTTCAACTTCTTTTGTATTAATTACATACGTCAAATAAGCTTCATAACCCTTTCTCAGATATCTTTGAGCCGACATTGAAGAAATCACACTAGGCAATGCCTCTGATTTATCTGATTCAACCCGCAGAGTTTCACCATTTCCACACTTTAATTCTATCACCTTTTCTTTGCAATTTAGTATAGCATCATGCATTGTCAACCAATCCATACCCAAAATAACATCAAATTCATCAAACGGTAACAACATGAAGTCGGCCGGAAAGTAATGACCCTGAATCATTAAAGGGAATTTCTTGCTTACTTTATCAACTATCACGCATTTGCCTAACGGGTTCGACACTCTAATCATAAATTCTGTGTTCTCAACAGGTATATTCATACTAGACACCAGTTTCATGCATACATATGAATGAGTAGAACCAAGATCAATCAAAGTAATAACATTAACATTATAGAGAGAAAATGTACCCGTAATCACATCAGGTGAGGAAGCATCTTCATGCGCTTTAATAGCATAAGTTCTAGCCGGAGCCCTTCCTTCAGGTCTAACCGGTGCATCCTGGCTACATTCTTACTGCTTGTTTCACTTCCACTTTTCTGGATACCTTCCCCTCGAGTCTGCACCACTAGCTTTTACATTTTGAAATTTTTCTTTCTCAGCTCTCTCTGGGCAGTCTCTAATAAAATGATTCGGGGAACCACATCGAAAACATTCATCTGCTCTGCACGGACCAAAATGATTTCTACCACACCGCTGGCACTCGGGTTTAACAAATCTCGAGTTCCCTACACTGGCTGCAAAAGTATTCTGAGATTTAGGACCCACATTTTGCTTCTTATAATTCCCATATGATTGTCCAGCTAGCTTGGGAATAAGGATTCATATTCCTTGACTTTCTAGGTTGCTGTGAAAATGAACTACTCATCGGTCTTTTCCTCCAATTTCTAGTCGCAGCCTCTACCTTTTTCTTTTCTTTAAGTAGTTCTTCAGCCTTGCAAGCTCGATCAACCAGTACTACCATTTCTTTTAGTTCAAGGATCCCGACAAATACTTTAATGTCTTCGTTGAGCCCGTCTTCAAATCGTCGGCACATCTTGGCTTCAGAGGAACATATTCCACAGCATACTTACTCAATCGAACAAACTCTCTTTCATATTCGAGATCTGTCATATTACCTTGCTTCACTCAAGAAACTCTTTACATTTCGATCAATAAACCTTTCACTAATATATTTCTTTCAAACTCTTCTTGAAAGAATTCCCGTGTTACCCTCTCTTTCGGTACCACTTGAAATCAAAGTCTTCCACCAATTATAGGCTGAATCTCTCAACAAAGATGTAGCACATTTCAAACATTCTTGGTGTACAAGATAATTCATCAAATACCGGATAGAATTTTCAAGCCGAACTCGCTTTCTCGCATCATCATCAATATTTGCTCTAAATTCTTCAGCCCCTTGTTTACGAATTCATCACAATCATGCTACGTGAAATTTTATCATATCCATACCTTGAGGCATCGAGGTGCAGGTTGAGGAATTGAGGGAGGTGGGGAGGTCGTACATTTGGGTTCGTCATTGAACGAACTCGATGTACCATGCACTCATCATTTGGAGAAAGGCTTCCGATCCCTTTCTCCTCCTCCCCGACCAACATGAGGGGTGGGTTTCAATCGGTATTGCTCCTTCAAATGAGTGGCGCATTACTCTCTACTTCATCTCGCCACACTGGATCGGGATCCATTTACTATATAAAAAATTCATTTAAAAGGTCAAGTCGTCACACTATCACAATTCATACATATGGCATGTATAGCAAAATCCGTACATACAACACGTAGTCCGAGAACCGACTAAACCTGCTCGATACCACTAAATGTAACGCCCCACGCCCGAGACCGTCACGAGTCAAGTATGAGGTGTTACTAAGCTTAATTTAACATATTTAGAACTTTGGATTATTTATTTCTACATTCACGACTTTTAAGCTACTTGCATCACAAATCACAAGAAAAATCATATCTCGAGTTACTGAAACTCAAATCAAGATCCGTAAATTTTCCATAAATCTAGACTCATATACCTATCTACTAATTTTTATAGAATTTTGGTTGGGCCAATTAGTACAATTTATTAGTTAAAGTTACCCTGTTTCAGGACTTGACTGGTCGACCTCGCTTTACCACGAACCACATTTCTCTCTGTACAAAATCCATATGACTATGAGATTTATTTCTCCTGAAACTAGACTCAATAAGGATTCTGATAATATAAGATACACTACCTAATTATATCTTTACAATTTATGGTGAATTTATAAAATTGGAGCAGGGATTCAGAACTGCTATGACCTGTTTCACTAAAATTCAAATATCTTGCAACATATAATTCCTTTACTGTTTCATTTGTTTCATGTGAAACTAGACATAATAAGCTTAAATTTGATATGTATTCCATCACCAAGTTCAATTTCTATGATTTTTAGTAAATTTATAAACTCGCGTCGTTGTTGTTGCAAGATTCATTTATGGCAAATTTATTCCCTTTTATGAGTTTTATGCACTAAGTATCTTAATAATTTTCCTTAACATCAAATATAATCTAAACTAACTATTTTCATAATTTATCATTATCAAGCATTTCCTCAACCATTCCATCACCATACCATAAGATCATTTACACAAAAAGGTATATTGCTATACATGCCATACTTAAATTTACAAGCCATTACCAAAAGTCTTAGGATAGTGTGATTGAGCCTTGACCTATCCCGACTCTGAGCTGGTTTGTCCAAAACTACAATGAGTAAGAAGGAGGAGTAAGCATAAATGCTTAGTAAGTTCATATGCAAATAATAAGTAACATAACAAACAGTCATACCAATCAACATTAGCATGTATCACTAAAACACATATCACATTTTTAATCATTTTCATCATCTTATTACCTTATCGTGGTTGTATCAATACTCAACCCGAGGGTTAAATACATACCTGTCCAAAATATCCATTTCATATCACTTACCAATACGTCTCTTTATATCTCGAATATTCCTCTATTTGAGTAGAACTTTACCCGTTGAACACATCGAATATAATTCGGATACATGGATAACTTGCACATAAGTGCCATATATGCAATCAAGCAATCATGTAACCCCCGCCCATAAGCGAACTCGGACTCAACTCAACGAGCTCGGCGTCAGATCTATAAGTGAACTCGGACTCACTCAACGAGTTCGGATGCCTAGTTACATCTCACGAACTCGGACTCAACTCAACGAGTTCGGACATTCGCATCCATAAGTGAACTCGGACTCAACTCAACGAGTTCGGATGCTCAACCATCCTAGTGACATGTCACTTGTATCCTAATCTATTCCTAAGGTTCAAACGGGCTTTTCCTTGAACACTTATCCTTGCCGTCTTCCGTAGAATGCCAAATCAATACTCGGTAACAATTATATTTAACAAGTAGTTCACATAATTTACATATTATTTGAAATTAACCACAAAGCATACATTTCATAATAAAATTCAGCATAACATATAATTAACATCAATAACTTAAAATAACCATTATGCTACATTATTTACACATGAACTTACCTTGGTACCAAAATACAAGGATTTTGCAATTTAGTCCACAATCTTTTCTTTTCCTCGATTGAGGTCGATTCCACGTCTTTCTTGATCTAAAATAACACATTATCAAATTAATCCTTAACTCAAATTTTGGCAAAATTACAATTTTGCCCCTAAACTTTTGCATATTTACATTTTTGCCCCTAAGCTCGGGATTAAACTTTATTCCTTATTATTATGTTTTACAACATGCTGATCACTTTTCTCTTCTATGGCAACATCAAATTCTCACTCTAACATGTACTTATGACTATTAGGTATTTTTACCGATTAAGCCCTTTTACTCGTTTTAGCTCAAAACCGAGTAGCACAAGTTGTCTAACATAATTTAAAACCCCATATTCTATCATAAAACATCAAAATACACAAATTTCACCTATGGGTATTTTTCCAAATATGAACCCTAGGTTGAATTATTGCTAACATAAGCTTAATCGAGCCCGAGATTCCAAAACGTAAAGAACATTAAAAGCGGGCTTGGAATCACTTACTATGGAGCTTGGAAGCTTGAAACAAACCCTAGCTATGGAGAACCCTTGAAATTTCGGCCTAATGAAGAAGATGGACAAAATTGGCTTTTAATTTTGTTTTAATTCATTTTAATAACTAAATGACCAAAATACCCTTACTACTAAACTTTCCAAAATTCCTTCCATGTCCTAATTTTGTCCATGAACTTAAAATTGGTCAAATTGCTATTTAAGACCTCCTCATTAATATTCCAAAACAATTTCATACTAAAACTTCTAGAATGCAAGTTTTGCAACTTATTCGATTTAGTCCCTACTTTCAATTTAAGCACTTTAGGCATAGAATTTCATCACGAAATTTTCACAAAATCATGCAATCATATCATAAACCTCAAAATAATTATAAAATAATTATTTCTATCTCGGATTTATGGTCACGAAACCACTATTCCGATTAGGCCCTAATTCAGGATATTACAAAAAATGATATGGTCTGTAACAAAAATCTCTAAAATTAAAGAACGATGCGAAGTAAAAAAAATTCAATATTGATGCGAGACGGGCTGGGTTAAGTGGGTTGTGTGGGGCACACAAGCATGTCATTAGACCATGTGGGCCCAAATTTTGTAAATTTTGGTTAGGACCGTAGTTGAAGTACGATTTGAGGTTAGCTACTTCATAGAGCCTGTTGTGTGTTTAGTTTGACTTCTGTATAAAATATCTATGATATTAATAATGTATGTGTAGTTATTGCAAGTGCGCCAATAATTTGAAATTCGTATCTAATCAATAATCTGATAATTCTATTAGCATGTTCTGAATACTCAAATAATGGCTCCTATATATGCATATAAGTATGTATTATGTTCTGCATGTGCATTGGGTAGGATAATGGTGTGACGAAGGAAGTGTTAGCAGTTTAATAATCTGCCTTATTTGGTGGTTTAAACCACATATCTATTATGGTGGCTTGACCACACTTATCTGATTCTGGCGGATTACCTCAGTATTTCTGGCAGCTTGACTGCACTATTATGAAAAGTTACATACACTCACTTATAGGTGTGCGGGGTTGAATGGGTATTTATTACCCTAATTGGTGTGCAGGGATGGCTGAGTTGGTGTGTAGCGGATAAGGGTAGGATCTGAATATGTATCTATATTTGCATCTGTAGCTATATCTGTGTCTGCATCCGTATCTAATCTGATTATTTACGTTGCATTACATAACATGTTATGCTATGAATCTATATGATTTCTAACTTCTATTTGATTTTCTATATGTATTATTTGTTTGGCTAAGTTACACATTGAGCTTTGTAAGCTCACCCAATTTTTCTGACTTTTCAAGTAAGCAGCAATCTTAGGACTGGTCGGCATACGGGAGCTCGAATTGGCTTTACTTGTGTAAGATTATATGAATTGATTATTAAATAAACTTTCCAGATTATTGGACATTCGAATTAAATTTCGGATTCTGTTTTTGTTTTGGGTTTTCTATAGAATTTATAGTTAAATTATTTTTGAAATTCTGTTCGATTTTTGCATATTTAAAAGATGTCTGATTTTCAAAACTAAGTTATGGATTTTTCTGCTGTGAATCAAACTGTAATTTAAGTTTTTAGAAAGATAACCAATTTAATGATTCAACTCTTCTGTTTTGAAAGATAAGAGGAATGTTTTGAAAAAACTACCGTTAGACTATAAGTAGGTTTTCTAATAAATAAATAAATAGTAACAAGTTTTTGCAAAATAATTGATAAACAATGATTTCGAAAACAAACAAACTAGTTTCGAGAAATTAATGTGACCTCCAAGATTTGATCGTAACGTTTAGGCCAGGTTTGGGTTGTTACTGTTAGAATCGTAAAACAAAATATGATATAAACTTAAAACTATAAACCAAGATTTTTCATGTCAAATCATCAAGAATAAATCAAGAACAAAACTAGATACAGAAGCGTACATGAATTCATCGATTTCTTGAAATCTACGGATATTAGGGATTTGATATTCCAATTTAGCACACAAGTAATCTTGAGAAGGCAACTCACTTTTTTCTAAAGATGAGATATTAGAAAAGTTACCTTATTGTGTAATTTGGGGACCATAACTCTAATATATAACTTTGGCACATTATCCCTCATTTCTAATAAGTCCATCATCAATTAGAAATTAGTTACTAGAGTATCTACATATATTTGACCCATAGTTACTAGAGTATCTACACATATTTGACCCATACTTTATTTAACAATTAAAACCCAATAAACTTTAACCAAATTAGATCACTCTTAATTTGAGCTAACCTATTATGATAGTAAATATTAACATGTCATTATCCTTATTATATATGTGATGTCCATATTTTTTAACGATCTCCCACTTGGACCACATATATATACTAATTATTCTATAATTACATGTCATTATATAACCTTATGTGCTCAAATCTTTACTATCATATCCAAAAAGGTATTTCAAACAATCTCATCCATCAATTATGTTAACATAGAACTAAGGCGACTTTCGTTACATATATCGCAACTAAATCCATCCCTGATCACGTATATTAACACTAACAAATGACATAGATCAAATATGGATGTGTAGCATAGAAATTACATGAAATATGATCTAAACATGTTTATTTCCAAGTGGTCCTCTTTAAACTTAGTGACATCAAATTTTACCAAAATCAGAGTGTGAAAAAACTAAATAAATTTTATTTCTACAGAAAATAATTTAATACCCTTAAACTGAAATAACTGAAATTGTGTCTATAACATAAAAACATTTAAAAGTACAAACTCCCATTAAAACCAAACATCCTTAAATGACGTTACACCAATATGAGCAATGTGCTCATAACAAACCTTGGGTGGTAGTCTTTTAGTAAGCGAATCTGCAATTATGGAGTTTATCCCAATATGCTTTATAGGCACCTAACTACTCTGAACTTGTTACTTTAACAACTAGGACTACCAATTATTGTCACAATTTACACTCTAGTGACAAAATCTTGCCTTAATATTCCATCAAAATCGAAGTCTGTATACCTGATGATCTCTAACTTACTAGACCTTCAATATGTGAGCATGTAATATTTTGTTCACTGAAGATACCTAATAACCATCTTGGCTACTATCCAATGGTCTATATTAGGGTTGCTTAAATATCTACCTAACATCCCAACAATATACGCAATGTCCGAATGCGTACATACTTGAGCATACATTAGAGTCCCCACTCTTGAGACGTAGGGAATCTTATGCATTTCCTTAATCTCAAAATCATTCTTGAAGCATTGATTGAGACAACACTTACTATTGACAAGTAGTATGTTTCTAAAAAAAAACCAAATATAGAACTTTACTCACACTGAACTTGTTGTATATACAATTATCGACCAACTTCATCTCTAAACCAAATGAGATAATCATTTGGTAAAATTGTAATACTATTGACGAAAAGTCTGCTTAAGCCTATAGATGGAATTCTTTAATTTTAAAATCATTAACTTTGCATCATGAAACACAATTTTCTAGTTGCACCATATAAATGTATGATCAATATTACCATTGAGAAACCATTATATTTATTTGATGCAGCTGAAGGTTAAAATATTCCACTAAAGCCATTATAATCATTTCTCAAGTGGATCTTTTCAATGACATTCATTCTTGAGGTTGTTGAGTTTGTTCTTCTGGAACAATTACCTCATCTTGAATAGGGAATTGTTCAACATTATCTTGTTGAGGTTCTAGATTCACTTCTTTATTAATGATAGGTTTGAGAACCTAAATATCGTCAAAAGTGATAGTAGGAATTGAGTTAAAATCTAATTCCTCCTAAAAAGCAATGTCTCTACCTTTATTTCTCACTCCGAACTCAACATCCTAAAAAAATGTTGCAGTTCTTATCTCAAAAATATTCCTAATTGTGGGATAATAAAACTCATAGCCCCTAGATTGCTCGACATAACTAATAAAGTAGCTACTCATTGTTTTGGAGTTCATTTTCTTTTCATGTGGCCTATAAGGCCTTGCCTCAGCTTGATATCCCCAAATGTGAAACTGCTTTAGACTAGGCTTTCAACTTGTCCAAAGTTCATAAGGTGTTTTTGTAGCTACTTTAGTGTGTACTCTATTCAGAATCTAAGTTGATGTCTTTAGAGGCACTGGCCAAATGAGCACTTTCAGCCTTATCATGCTTCAACTTTTCTTCCTCTTGAACATAATGAAAAATGAGCTCAC
Source organism: Gossypium arboreum (assembly GCF_025698485.1). NCBI lineage: Eukaryota > Viridiplantae > Streptophyta > Magnoliopsida > Malvales > Malvaceae > Gossypium > Gossypium arboreum. Next base: position 30,730,727 of record NC_069074.1, on the reverse strand, counting down.
TTAGAGTCCATTTCTTCTTTTGACTAACTAATTTTAAATTGATTAAACTGTAGAGGAAGCGATACTAAAACCATAAGAACAAGAAATTCATCAAAAAGCTCGATCTTTAGTGCCTTAAGTCTTGAAGCAACATCAAGCATCTCCATAATATACTCCCTCATGTTTCCTTGACCCTTATGTTTTACCAACATCAAAGAAGTCAGAAGTGATGTCATCTCATCCTTATTGTTTTTGGCAAAACATTCTCAATTTTATCAAAGAAACTATTGGCCTGAGTAATCTTTTCAAATTCTATACCCTTAAAGGCTTTTGGAATGTTGTGCTTCATGATCATTAGATTCATGCAATTTGAACGATCCCACCTTTCAAAATCTCTTTTAGCATCAGGGGTGCTTTCTGCTGTTAGAGGTGCAAGTTATTCTTCCTTTAGTGCAAGGTTTATGTCCATACAATCAAACACTATAAGTGTCTTTTCCATTCCTCAAAATTAGTCCCATTAAAAATGGGTAAATAATTTATATTAGCAGATATTGTGGCAGTAAAAGATGATAGTTGAACATAGATCACAATAGATAAAAGTAAGCTCACATAAATATTCATAAGTAAACAACAAATTCAAGATAATGACTAATCTCATCTCAAGATACCAAACACAACATTAATATCAAGTCTTTGAAGAGTAATATTAACAGTAAGTGGTACTCTTATTGTAGCAATCAAACATTGACAATAAATTATGTCAAACAATGAATCAATCTTTGGACTAACTTATTGCTCACATAAAGTACCTTATAATTGTTATAAATTTATCACCACAAATGACGTTGAAATTCTGCCAAATATTAACCTACCTTTGGGTCAATTAATAAACGCATGAATCACAAAAACATATAATCATATTCATATTTTAAAATAAACAAATCTACGCAAAAGAGGTCACTTTGATGGCATTTTGTTTCAACTAATCTTTTTAAAATATTAGACATCCTTAATTAAAATCCAAAGCCAAAATTTGAATTTATTTGTTTCAAAATATTTCTCTTAATTTCATCTTTCAATCAAACTAAAAGATAATATTATATATATGTATATATTTATTTATCCCAAAACAACATACAATGATGTTGGAAAATATTAAAAACCTCACATAAGACTCCAAATTTAAACCAAGATAATTCGAATAAAGGTAAACTTCATCTAAAGATATCGGACACTCCATTAATATTTCATCTTTGGTCAAAGTTTTAACTTGTAAGTGATATCTTGGTGTACTAATCAAACATTGACAATAAGAACATGTCGAACAATAAATCTTTCTTTGGGTCAATTTATTAGTCACATGTAAAACCGAATAACCGTCACATGTTTATTACCATAGTTGCACATATAATATTATTAACCTTTATTTGGGCTGATTATAACTTCAGTTACATGTTCACAAACTTTTATATTTTTAAAACAAAATAATTTATACAAAAAAAATTACTTTGGCAACTTATTGCTTCAATTAAGTTATTTTAAAAAATATATCAATATTCAAATTTAAAATTTACCCAATAGTCAAAGGTCAAAACTAAAATTTCTTATTGCACTACAGTTTCCAACATAACCCAAAATAAGCTTGTCTTAATAATGCAATTAAAAAAACCAAAAACCTTAATCTTTTACTATTTTTTTAAAACCATATATGTCAAAGCCAAACAGAGATAATGTAGTGATTCAAGGCCAAAGAATCAACAAACACATGTATTCATAATTTTGATATAGACAAAGCACTAAAGAAATTCACGCATATACATGTATTCAAAATCAAATATAAAACCCTACTCTGCATATACTATGTAAATCCAAATTGTATTTATGATTAAACAGATATTCGCATGAATACTTGAAAAATATTTTCAAACCAATAAATTTCAAAAACAAAATCAAAATAGTTGGCATATCTCACAATTCATACAATGAACCATATAATAATAATTTAACCAAATATTTGAAACCATAAGATACGAAAACTAATATTATAAAACCAAAATTAAAACCAAATTCATTAAACATGTATTATGATTGACATAAATTTACACCAGTCAAAAGAAATATGGGATTCTACCATCTCCACAAAATTTCAAGAATCAAATTGGTTAATCAAGCATATATTCTTACTTGACAAGCACAAAAAACCAAATGTCATGTAGTAATTCTACCCAAAATTCATAATTGTATTGTTGCTTTGGATTTGAATAAATAAATAAGATTAATGCACATAAAAAAGAAACCTGACTTGCGACTCACAACTTTGAATAATAAATAATAAACAATGAACCAAAATGATAAATGGATTGAAAATAGCACAGTAAAATTGCTGAAAATACAATAAAATAAGCGGAGAACTTAACAAGCAATTTTCATAAATGGTTAACCTATACTGCAGTGGTTAACCACGACCAGGAGAAAAAATGTTTCACAGCCATCCAGTAGCATAAGCGCAAATTAGTTGATTAAATAACCAATGCTAAATGCTACATCAGGTTGCAGTCACAAGATACAGCAGCAGCAACTTATTTTTTATAGTAAAAAAAAAAAAAAAGGAATTCCCACGGAATTCTTAGTAATATTATAAGGATAGAAATCGATACAAAAAGTAATCAGCAATCAATATAGACTGAATCCATTAATTTTCAAGATCACACAAATATTTCAAATTCTAAAATTTAAAGCTTCTGACATATAATCCTAAAATTTGTGTACTTTTTTTCAGACCTTAAAATTTTAAACTTACAAGATTTAATAGGTGTCTAATCGAAATACCAAATTCAAATACTAAATCCATAAAATTTAAAAACAAATTAATCCAAAAAATAGAGAAAGTATTTTTTCTCAATGATTCGACATGAGAAGGCTCTAATACCAATTGTTAAAACCATAAAACAAAATATGATATAAACTTAAAACTGTAAATTAGGATCTATTATGTCAAATCATCTAGAATAAATTAAGAACAAAACTAAATACGGAAGCGTACATGAATTCATTAATTTCTTGAAATCTACAGATCTTGAGGATTTAATATTCCAAATTAGCACACAAGTAATCTTGAGAGTCGAAGATGAGATATTAAAAAAGTTACCTTATTGTGTAATTTGGGGACCATAACTCTAATATATAACTTTGGCACATTAGCCCTAATTTCTAATTAGCTCGTCATCAATTAGAAATTAGTTACTAGAGTATCTACACATATTTGACCAATACTTTATTTAATAATTAAGCCCAATAAACTTTAACCAAATTAAATCACTTTTAATTTGGGCTAACCTATTATGATAGTAAATAATAACATGTAATTGTCATTATTATATATGTGATGTCCATATTTTCTAATAGTCACAGCCTAGAGGAACGCCCACTAACGCAGGCACAAATCAGGTTGTGCAATTTCTGCTCTTAATAATGCCCTTTTTGGTTATAGAACAAATTAGCGTGGTGCGATTGGGTGACACCATGAGACTAAGCAATCTAATTTAAATGGTCCACGAGTTTAGATCATTAGTTAGAATTGGGTTCTTCTCGTTTGCAAGACTATCAAGGACTTAAATCATAAGAGTTGTTGTTAAGGATGTTCAATTGACAAGGGTAATTGTCAAGTTGTTCCCATAGTTAATTTACCACTAAAGAATGATCCATGGTTTGAGGTTATTCATTGATCACTTTAATTGACTTATAATTGAGTGAGAAAATATCCATAGTCCTTGATGAACTCTGAAACCCAAATTAACATCATATCCGAGGTTAGACCTTTTATTAGTTGATTTATTCTACTTTATTTTCAAATTACTATTTATAACCTGCTTCATTGTTGTCTTGATTTTATTTATTTATTTATTTATTTATTTTTATTGTACTTTGAACTTTGTTTTCTTTATCTTCACAGGTTTGCACAAGTCTCGGGTAGGACTTTTTCCATGATAAATTATGGTTTCAAGATATTCTTAAATTGATTAGGCAAATCTTTGTGGGATCGACTCTACTTCCCATCTACTAATTTTTATTTGCTTTTAGGGGTAAGAAACTAATTTTGGTGGATTCACCATGCATAAGAAGGAATGAGAGGAAAAAAAAGTTTAATTATGTTCTTAGTCACTATCTTCTTCACGCAATTGAAATTTAGTATCACTACTTTTAATTTTAGAAATTTAGTCACTCTACTTTTAATTTCAGAAATTTTGTCATATACTCTTTTGATTTAATAATTAAAGTGCAATTGACAACTTTATAAAAAGACTTCTGTTAAATGGGATTATGTTACATTTTAAAAAAAATGATGCTCACGAGTTCAATTTAAAGCCGTGTAGAATCCACATAAATAAAAAAAAATGATTTTTTTTTCTCTAAATAATACCAAAGAACCTTACCACTCTAAAATTAGAATAAAAAACCTTACACTTCCATATTTAACATTTTTATTTGCTTATTTGACTTTCAATGTATGTAATATTGGCCACGTGTGTAAATTTTTTAATTTTAAAAATAGTACATAATCCAATTTATTAAATGTCTTTTGGAAGTGTTATTTGTCACACCCTCAAATAGGGCCTAGGAGTTTTAGGGGTATTTTAGAAATTTTAGCCTTAGAGTATTCGAAATTGTGTGACATGACATATCAATAATGTTTTCAATTATGGTTTTTAGAAAATTAAATCAATTTATGAAAATGAGTTTTAAATACCTTTAATTTAAAAATAGGATTGATTTTAAAAAGAGTCAAAATTAAGAGTTTTTATGAAGAATTTGACCAAATATCCAAAATCAACCTTAAAACCCCTTTTTCCAAATGGCTTTCACGTCAACTTCTTCTTCCCCATATTGGTGCCATCCCTTTGTTTTCCCTTTACTCTCCCAATCATTTTTACTTCTAATTCCTAATCCTTTTTTTTTATTTCTATCACTCTTGAACCTTAAACCTCTATAAAAACCAAGAAAATCACCCAAAAACTTCATCATCTACATCATCATCTCCAAACGTGGGTTTTTCTGAATTAGCATCAAAGCTCATTTTTCTTCCATCGAAGGTAACCATTCGATTTTCTATGAGTTTTAAATGATATCTAGCCCCTTAAAGTGAATTATTAGCCATTGAAACAAATATTTTAAATAAAAGCCAAAAAACGGGTCTTTAATGGTGAATTTTGGGTTTGTGGATAAAAACGTGGTTTCAAAGTGTTTTTCAACTTGTTCTAATATGATTAGAAGGTTTTTAAACTTACTTTAAAGTTTCATTAAAGATTTCTTGAGTTTTAATGAATTTTCAGAAAATAACCATAAAACATGTCAAAAAATTTGATATCTTGAATTGAGTAGTTTTGTGTAGTTTAAAGGTTGAGAATTAATCGTATGTGAATCATAAGTTGAACGGAATCAGTTTTAGGAAAAAAGATTAAGTGTAGATCAAGATATTCGAATTTAAAGTTTGCTATGTTATAAGTTTCGGTTACATGAGAACTTAGTTTAGGCTTATGTTTTCTATGCTTGTAATGAGTCCTTGGCTGGTTTTTGGATGTATTGTTGTGTGAATTTATTTTGTTGAAGTTTCAGATTCAATAGAACCTTCTACGAGTTGAGATAAAGGCAAGGAAAAGCTAGTTTGAGCTTTCGGCTTTTCGGTGAAAGTGTGATTGGTGAGTGTTTGGAATAATTGCTTGTGGACATGATTCAGTGTGTTACTTGGGAATTTAGTAGTAGGCTAAACCCCTGCTATAAACTCTGAGTGTAAGCTTTCTCATACCTATGTTATCTTGTGAACTATGTGCTTATGTGTTTGTGAATATGTGGATTGAGATTAGATGCTATAACATGTGATATGTGGTTATGATAACTGTTGTAAACATGAAAATGTGTACATGTTATGTATATGTTAAATGTTAATGACAGCATTTTGCTAAACATGCAAATATGCAATGACAGTGCACGGATAATCAGTAAGTGATATGTGTTTGATTTCAGATATCTTGGCCTTGTGATCTTGAAATCGTTGGATATAGTTGGCATGCCATAGGATTGTAAGTACTCACATATATTTATAGTGATTTTATGCATTGAGGCCCAGGGACATGTTGGAGGGATAAGGGAATGTGAGCTAAGCTCTATTCAACGGGACATGAGAGGGGAAATAATGAGTGATAGCGTTATGTTTCACTTTTGGGACATGTTTGACTCTATGAGTCTATGTTTGGTGTGTTGGAGATCTGTGTATCCAATGAGTGATGATAGAACTCACTTTTATGTTTCATAGCTCAGTGTTAAATTATCTGTAAATATGATTGTGTGTATTGTGATATATGTGTAATGTGATATATATGCGTATGTGGTTGCTATGCAATTTACCTATAAACAATTTTTTTAGTATGGTGATATATGCTTGAATGTTAGGTGATTATATGTATAATAGGATTTATGCTTAAAAGTGAGTATGTTTACCATGTAAAAAAACTAGAAAATAATGCACAAATAATTATATTATAACACTAAAGTTGCAATTGTCAAGGTTATGCTATATGATTGTTTCGCTAATGCTTGATGAACTATTTGCAAGGTAGTTGTTCTAGGCATTCACTAAGGTTGGTAAGCTCACCCACTCCCTTCTTAAACTTTACAGATTAGTTGTGTCCTGGAGTGAGTGGTGTGGCTTTCCGAGGGGTGATCCAAGCAAATCCATTTTCGTTATTCGTAGGTGTTTATTATTTGGTTATGTTTTGAGAAGAAGGCAATATGGTAGTCTTTGTGCTAATATTGGACATGATATTTTGAGTTGTCTCCACGATTTAATTGCTCTTAAGATTTTGATATTTTTTTTCGTAATACGTTAGCTATTACTCGAAAGTGCTTTTGATGTTTGAAATTATCATTATGACCGTTTCAGTGTTGAAATTATCATTATGACGATATGATAGCATGTTGAACCAGTACGAGTTGGAATGACTTTTATGCTTAAAAATGTTGTAATTTTTGGGTTTGGAACAGAGGTATCGATATTCATATGTTAGAGACAACACCTTTGAAAATTTTGAAGTGCAGGAAGTCAATCTTGCTAATTGGTATCAATACCTTGGCCCGAGTATCGAACTCGGGGGTGAAATTATGGATACTTGTTTAATGGTATCGATATTTTCTGATAATTGGGTTTTTGATTGAGAAACGGTAAGCTTGTTTGGTACCAATTTTCCATAGGGGATCGATACCTCTTGAGAAAAATATCGATACCATGTCTTTAGTATCGATACCTAGATTGATGTTTTGAGATTTTACTAAAACGGACCATATGCATGCCTAATTACTATTTTTAAGGCTAATTGATGTATGTTAGCATGTAACGATGATAACTAAAAAGTAAGAATGTTTTAACACCTATATGAATACTAAAATAAGAAGACAATTCTTTTACAACAAGACTTTAAAATGTTTTGTATGACACAAGACAGTGATGTGGCATCCTGATATTCGGGCTTGGCAACCAAGTCGGGTATGGGGTGTTACATTATCAATTGAATTTTAATTATTAAATCAAAAGAGTAGACGGACTAAATTATTGGGAGTAAAAGTAGGGGACTAAATTTAAAAGTTTGAAGAGTTAGTGATTGAGAACACAATTACACAAAAACTAAAGAGAGGGAAATGAAAAAAAAATCAAAAGTTTAAATTTTTTGTTATTTCCATTGTAGATCATTGGAAACACAAAAATTTACACACTTTTTCATACCGTTTTTAACTTAAATTCATGTGAATTCGGTTAAATTCTTGTCAAAAAATAATTAATTATTATAAAATAATTAAATTGTACTTAAATTATGAACATGTTGAATTTTCATTGATTTTGATTAATTTTGGTTATTTTCGACAGAATTGCACAAAGGGCGAAAAATGGCTTGGCAGACACTGCTAGAAGCACAAAACCGAGAAGCAATTTGGAGTAACAAGGCAAATTAATTTCCAACCTAAAACGGTCCAAAATTATGTGTATTAATTCATAATATAATTAATTTTAATTTATATCCAATTTAATTTAGGTTAATATATTATTATTAATAAATTATGAAAACTGGTCCAGTTGAACCGAACCGAGTGAACCAAACCCACCAAGTAATGGACAGCCCAAAACCGCCCCATGTGCTAACCTAAATCAGCTTATTGGCTGATTATTTAGCTTGCAAAGAGGCCCCTAAAGACTTGTTCAAATAGCATTCAAACCCCTCCACAAATGGTGGCTTTCTAGATTTGCCCCAAGCTTAACTTAGCAAGTTTGAAATCATCAAACTTGCCACATGTGTGGCCGGCCAAGGGAGGGCTCTTTGGCTGCTAATGTTAGCTATTTTTAGCAGCCCTCTTCAGCTGTAAAAACCCCCTTAAGCTGATCATTTAAAACACATCCCTCATTCACATCTCTTCTCTCACAATTCTCCTCTCCTCTCTCACTTTTTCTCTCATTTTTCCCACTCAAAATTCTTTGCTCTTTTGTCAATTTCTTCCCTTGGAAAAGGGGTGTTCTTCAGCCATTTTGGAGCAGCAATTGAGTGTTCATAGCAGCCTTGATCAGCGAGGAAAACAAAGAAGAAAGAACGGAGCAGCCTAGTCAAGCCACGGAAGAACACTGGATTTGATTCTTGTTCCCTATCTCTTTAGTTTTGTTGTTTTTGTGATGAACATATCTATGAATATTTATGCTGTTAGAATGGTTAATTTAATCAGCTTAGCTTGAATTTAATTCGTGTTGGGTTGATTGCATTTCGTTCTCTTAAATTATTAAAGTTGTGTTTATGCTGTTATAGGCCTCGGTAAAATGCTTGATTAAGTAAATTCATGCCTAAGTTATTCTTGCATTATAATTGTAAGGGAACTAATGAATTAACTATTTAAATGGATTGAAATTGTAATTAATGGACACAGTACTGAATCAGTGCATGTTTTCTTCTAAGGTAGCTGAAGGTTAAATTAGCATTGTATCTGGCGATACACTTACCTTGCATAACTTGCAAGATTATTGTGATTAAACTATTTCAAGGTAAGGATACCTTGTTACCTCACATAGTCTTTTATGCTCTCATTAGATTTAATTAATCGTTTGAATTGACATAGGAATATGCAATAGATTAGTTCAATTTAATGAGTATGCATGAGCAATAGCATGCTTGCTTATTAGAATCTATTTGTCGATTGAATTGACATAGGGATATGTTAAGAGATGAATGGATTTGTGTAGGTGAGTATGTTCATAAGTTAGCAAATTACTGAGTTGCCATGAATTTATTCGTAACAATATGAACATGAGTTTGATAATTCTAAGTTAAAGAAATGTAATTAATCCAACACAATTACGTCAGCTTGATTAACTCATATTTTGAAATCGTGCATTAGAACGTTATTTTTATTTATTTTTATTTTACTTAGTTTAAAATCTTAGTTTTTAATCACCCTCTTCAAACAAAATATTTTTCTTCACCAAAGTGTTTAAATAGCATTCATAAATAATCTTTTCACAGTCCCTGTGGGTACGATAACTCGACATTTACATGTCACTTTATTACTTGTTGCGATTGTGTACACTTGCACATTTCTGTCGTTCCAATCATCACTTTGTGGAACTTGCTAAGCCAGATCAACGCAAAGCACACACTACTAACAAGACAGTATAAATTATGAATAGATATTTCTGTGGTAATTGTGGCTTTGGTTGGACTTGTGTGTTAAACTTAACATATGAACTATTTGTTGCATGATTTTGCGTCATGTTTGATACTATTAAGTGTGATGACTTTAAGTTACATGAGCTTGGTATGATGAATGTTGCAAAGTGAAGTAGATAGGTAAAGATAAGTTAATGAATGGTTGAAAATGGTTATGCTTTGATCATGTTTCTTTATGCTATTGGAATGATTGTTTGTAAAGGTTTTATTGAATTGTTTGTAAAGGTTTTATTGACTTAAATTGACATGAAATGGCATGATCTGGAATTGGAAATCTTGACAAATGCATAAGTGAAATGTAGGTTAATGGTTAGAAGTATGAAACTTGTACCAAATGTGCTCTTCGCCAAAACAAGGGCAACGTCACGACCTTGAGTCCTCGACGTCACTACATAAGTCAACATGAGTGATGTTGTGACAATAATGTGTTTGAAGTCGTGACGTAACTAACTGATTGATGATGTCACAATATGGAAACCATGATGTTGTGACGTTAGCTTGAAATTTTTAAAACCTTATAATTTGGTCCTAATTCATCCTCGGGTTCGAAATAAAGCTTTCGTAGTCTCGTATGGGACTCGAAAAGGATTATGTACATAGAATGATTGCATAAGATGCTTATTTTCATGTGTAAAAGGTTTCATGGTGTATAAATGACTGTGGTTGCTCCAACAATAAATGCAACATTCTGTAACTTGGACTCAGCGATCGGGTTAGGCAAGGGGTGTTACATTTAACATGTTTATTTCTTTTATTTTTAATAGAATTTCCTTCCAATAATTTCTTCCATTGTTGTTTGATTATAAGTAGCTAAATTTTGATTCAATAAAAGTCGACAAAAGCGGTAATGAATTGTGAGATCTAAAACAATACTTCATTCTTTTTTCACTTTGATATTCGTTTTTCTCTGATTTCGAGATAGATAAGATTATCTTATGGTATCGTTATTGCAATTGTTTCGAGAAGGACCGTTTATTCAATGCTTAAAATAATACAAGGTTAGTAAAAATAATTCAATTCGTAGTCATCATCTTATTTTTACTAAAGAACATGTTGAAAAATATGAAATTGACAATTTGGTGCTAGAGTGCCCACTTCCCTACCCACCAAATCTGTATGGAGACAGTTTCCATATTTAGATGTCGACAATTTATTGAGCCTTATATTTGGGCTATGCTGATTAGATGGTGAAAATCTAGCCTATTATAGAAGACCATCCTGCTTGGGGATAAAAATATTGATAATTGATTTGGATCGAAATTTTCCAAAAGCAATCCCTTGGATTATGGACTTTTGGATTGGATCTTGATTTTGCTGATAAGCTGATATAAAATCATATTTACTTCATATGTTATTATTTTATTGTATTATTCTTATGGTATTACAGTTTTATTGGATTATTTTAGATCTTCTATTGTAAGCAAGTCTCCAAATCAATATCTATATATTTGAGAAACTTCCCTAGAAAAATGTACTGAGCGTTGGGCACTTAATCTGTTCATGAGAGAACACTTTTATAATAGTGTAATTTTTATAGTGAAACCTATTGTTGTGGTTTTACTTACTATGACCACAGGGGGTGATCATAATGGTGAGAGTGTTGCATATTCGATGTAACACCCCGTACCCGATACCGTTGCCGGAGTCGGACACGAGGGGTTCACAGACTAAATTCACTTATTGCACAGACCAATTTAACATTTCCAGACAAGCTGGCTAACTGCGTCACTGTTACCTTAAAAATCATATCTCGAGTTTCAGAACTCGAAAACCAGTTCCGTAAATTTTTCCTGAAACTAGACTCATAATTATATCTACACATTTGTTTCTAGAATTTTTTGTCAAGCCAATTAGTACAGTTTATTAGTTCAAGTCACCCCTGTTTCAGGGTTCGACTACACTGACCTTTGCGCATTACAACTTGGATATCTTCCTGTACAGGGCTCCAACACTTATGTCGTTTGTTTCTAAAGAAACTAGACTCACAAAGAAATCTGTACATATAGAGCATAAATTACAATTCTCTCTGGTTAATTTATAGTGAATTTTCAAAGTCGGAACAGGGGATCCAGAAACCGTTCTGGCCCTGTTTCGCGAGAACATGAATATCTCTTAAAATCCGACTCATATGACTGTTTCGTTTCTTCCATATGAAAGTAGATTCATCAAGGTTAAATTAAATAATTTATTCACTATTTAATTCCATTCCTACTATTTTTAGTGATTTTTCACATCCACATCACTGCTGCTGCCAGCATCTATTTTAAGGGTAAACTTTACCTATTCCATGATCCTCCATGGATCAACTAAGGTTTATCATACATATACCAAAAGTGATCATGTATAACCATTCCCATGGCTAACCGTTACCAACATTTCCATACCTCTCGATGGGCAACATACAAAATGATTATAATGCTATGATCAAAGTATACTTAAGCCATTTTCGCATGGCTATCCAAATTTACACAAAACCAAAAGGTACATGACCTACAACAAAAGGGTAGTCCTATACATGCCATTTCAAAGTTCGACCAAAATAGTATACCAAGAAGGAGCTTTGATAGTGTGGGCGACTTCGACTTCAAAATCCCGAGTCCGATAGCTGAGAACCAAAATCTATAAAACAGAGAATCAAAGGAACGGAGTAAGCATTTAAATGCTTAGTAAGTTTGAGCCATGAATTTAAACACAACCAAAGTATAGCATTCAAGTAGCTAAACCGATAATTCATATGCACAAATTCTCAATATCATACTTACTTCACAATACCAACCCTTATATTCATACACAAAGATCAACTTAGCCAAAGGCCGGTAGCTCATTTATCAACTGAGCGAATACTCATTTGTAAGGGCTCAACTAATTCAAAGCACATACGAAACATACCTCATTGTTGGGATTTCACAAGCGTATTAACTGAAATTTTTACAGCGAGTTCATTCATTCCCGAATCACGTACCTTCGGAGTTTAACCGAATATAGCTACTCGCTCGAATGCCTTTGGGACATAGCCCGGTTATAGTAACTTGCACAAATGCCTTCGGGACTTAGCCCGGTATAATAACTCGCACAAACGCCTTCGGGACTTAGCCTGGATTTAGTAACTCGCACAAATGCCTTCGGATCTTAGTCCGGATTTAGTAACTCGCACAAATGCCTTCGGGACTTAACCCAGATATAGTCACTTAGCACAAAGCCTTCGGGACTTAGCCCGGACATCATTCGAATAACCATGCACATTTATCACTAAATCATGACACATTCGTATTTCATTTTCATTAGCAAAACTTAAACACAAGGCACTTATCACACTTGCAATTTCGGCTCAATAGCCACACACAAAGAGCATAAATTTGATTTGCTTAAAACATGATCTAATCAAATCATAATCTAAGTTCCATTACTCGAAAACTTACCTCGGATGTGGTCGAACGATTTCGGCAGCTATTCGATCACTTTTTCCTTTCCCTTATCCAACTTTGGTCCTCTAAGCTCTTGAGCTAATTCAAACAAATTCAACTTATTAAAGTCTCATTTTGCTAGCTTATGGCCGAATATGACAATGAATTTGATAGGTCATATGGCCACCTTGAGCTCATACACAAAATGGTCATGCGCATTTTTAATCACATTAAGCAATTTAATACCATTAATCTAACATTTCTTCATGTGCACCTTTATGGCCGAATACACATATCATTAATCCAATATCAAATAACTAAGCACTTTAGCCAATTCCCTTTAACTATACACACATTCGGCAATAACAAAAACAATTTAGCAAACCTTTAAACTTTTACTTATCACCTCATGCCGAACCATCAAAATGAACTGATTATAATCACATAGGTACTACCAAAGCCGAAACTATGCATACTATTATTCCTTATGCCCAAACCAAGGACCACATTCGGCACTTTCATCCACCACTCTACCAAGCATGTAATATTCAAACACAACCAAACTCACATTCGGCCCTAGCTCATAACAAGGTAGCCGATTATCTAAGCCAAGAATAGACATCAATATGCTTGCCTCTAGCTGAATGCATGCACACCAATCCACCTCATGTGGCCGAATATGCATGTCCATTGAGGCCAATTATATACTTAATATCACACATAAATGGCATACATTTTACTAACTAACGCATTACATATTGTAACTCAATACGCATCAATCATTTACTTCATAACCGAAACATCATCATATGTAAATATATGCCTTGAGATAGTATATGTCATACCAATACATCATGTGCAAACATATATATATATATATATATATATATGTGCAAGGGCCGAATCACTAAGTTGATTATAACCAAACATAAACATAAATCCAAAACACAAATCTTACCAACCATGCAATAAGCATAAATCATACTTATGAATATACCATGACCGAATACATCACAACACCATACCATTTCAATTTTGGTCATGGTTAAACAAAGAACTTAATGTCTCACTCAAAAATGCTAAAAAGAAAATTCAAGAGTCGTCAATCCACCATCACATGTATCATTAACAAGCTTCACATTTAGCATGCAATGGCATTAACACAAAATCCACCTTGGCCGAATATCATCCCCATGACATAGCAAAGATTTGAACCATGGGCTAATTAGAACTCAAGCTAGCAACTAAAGACATGTATGAATCTCATGACACAACATCAAACATACCTTAATCTAGATACAAGTATGGCCGAACCTCCTCCTAATTCTCTTCCAAACCAAACATGAAGCAAGAACTCCTCCCCTCTCCCTTAGAATTTTCAGCCAAAAGAATGAAAAAGGATGAACAATTTTTTTTTCTTTCTTTCCTTCAACTCACGGCAATAGGGGGGGAAACACTCACCATTCTCTTTTTTTTTTTCTCCTTTCTTTATTACCCATACTCCTTATTTTATTTTTTTCTAAGATACACCATTGTCACAACATGTTTTATGACATGTTTTGCCCATCACTCTTTGTCATGGCCGGCCACTAGCAATTAAAAAGGGGGAAATTAACATACAAGTCCACCCCTTTGATTACATGCACTAATAGATCCTTATAGATTTACCTATCACATTTCAACAGTATCACACATAAGTCCTACTAACTGAATTCACATGCAATCGACTAAATCGAAGCTTGAAACTTTCACACATTCATATTTACATATTCTAGACAATAATTATCACATTAAAATATTTTGGTGCCTCGGTTTAGCGGTCCCGAAACCACTTCCCGACTAGGGTCGCTTTAGGGCTGTCACATTCGAAGTGCAAAAGTGAGGGAAACAATTACGATGTGTGTGATTGAGTAGGTTCACTTTGTAATTGTTGAAGAGAGTGTATATTTCTCACCGAGCTAGGCTTTGCAGGTGAAGGGAAACTAAATTGCATAATCATCTTGTAACACCCTTAACTTGTCTCTATCACCGAATTAGAGTTACAGAGCATTACCGAACAATTGGAACAACTTTTAACATTATAATATTTAATGATTTAATCTCATTCAAAAACTTATCAAACATATGCATTGGGTCCCTAAATCAAGCCTTTGAGGCCTAAAAATAACTTAGAAGCAATTCTGAACTAATTTGAAACAATTTAGAAGATTTAAGAAAAAGTTGCAAAAATTTAAAAACAAGGGTCACATAGCCGTGTGGTCAGGCCATGTGACAATCGAACAGAGGGACACACGGTCGTGTCTTAGCCAGTGTCTTGACCCTTGTAATTCACTAAGTAGGGTCACATGGCCGTGTCGCAAGCCGTGTGCCAGACCGTGTAACTCTCTGACTTGCGACACACGGCCATGTCGTAGGTCGTGTGCTAGGTCGTGTAACACACTGACTTGATACACTAAAAACTAACAAGTGACACACTGTCGTGTAGCAAGGTTGTGTGACATATGACAGACAATGTCCCAAGTCGTGTGCTCTACAAATTAACCCTAAAATCAAGTCATTTCAAGGCCAAAACATACCTATTCAATCACTCCATTCATGCTCACATTCAATAAAATTAACCATCATTCAAGTACATCTAAACATACCATTTCAAACATTCCAATTCATTTAACCAATATGTCATTCAAATGCACCACATTTATACCAAAACACCATTGATCAAAACAAAGCAACATAGTCACATTTCAAGCACAAAACCTAGTTTCTTTAACTACCAAATAACATTACATATAACCATTTATATAACATCACAAGCATATCAACAAGGATCATATGTAGAAGTACCTAAAAGTGGCTAAAATGACCAAACTTGTCAAAGCTCCAAAGTTCATCAACCAAACATAAACTTCAAAGCATACATGCCAAATCACCATTAACACATTCATAATCTACCATTACACAAAGTCCTATACATGTCATTTATAACCTTGGCCAAAATACTCAAAAACTACCAAAATGGTTGTTGGGTAATGTGATAGATCTCCGATAAGCTTCCAACCGATTGAGCTTTTGACAATCTACAAAACAAAGGAAAGTAACTACGTAAGCAACTAGTGCTTAGTAATCTCGTATTAACTCAAACATAACTTACCATTTATTTTTGCACAATTTTTAGAATAAGCATAATATCATTAACAAGACCATAAGCTTAGTAAAATCCTATACAAGCACCATCAAACTCACAAGTTAGTACATGATACATATGAGTTCAATTATATCATAAGTAGATTTCATAAGATACATCATTTAACTCATCAACCTTTTCATAAGATCATGAACCATTTCATTTGTATACATACCATGTCATTTCCTTTACTTACCCATTGAAACATCTAGAATTACATTGGATACTCGGGAATGCTCACACATAGTGTGCCTTTCCATATAACTGTAACATTTCCTTTACAATAGTGCTCACACGAGCTGTAAAATGGGCTTGCTCACAAGAGTTATGGGTTAGAATGTAAGCTACACGATGTTGCACACACGAGCTGTAGAGAATCCAAAACAAATGCAGGACCTTAGCCATCGGTAGAACATTTAAGACCAATACTCGAAACATGAAATCCCTAATGACATTTCGTTCGTATCTTAAGAATTCTTAAGGTTCAAACAGGATTCATTATTAGTTAATTACTCAAAACATCGATTCATAAGCATTTTCAAGTCCGTTTATATTAACACAGTATAATAAATAATCAATTTAGCTATCATTAATACGATTATAATTCACACGAACTTACCTCGATAACTATGGTCGTAGATGTAGAATTTGAAACTGATCCGAAGCTTTCGTCTTTCCTCAATTTAAGTCCGGTTGTTATTTATCTTAATCTAAGTAGATAATTTAATTCAATTAAGTACTTCAAGTATTCAATTCAATCCCCAATTCATATTTATATGAAATTATGAAATTACCCCTAACATTTTAACTTTTTACAATTTAGTCCTTAAGCTTATAACTTGAATATTAATCGTTTTAACATAAATCCATATTAACCAATACTACAAGAGACCTTGGTACAACCCATAATTACCAAAATTTCACATAATAAAACTCATGAATTTACACTTTCAACAATTTAATCCCTAATTCAAAATTCATCAAAAATCACTTAACAAAACGAGTTTGTTTAACAACCAAGATTAATAATCTATCAAAAAACTTCAAAACATATTAAAAAACCATGACAAGTCCCTCAACCTTTAACAATTTTGTAAATTAACTCTCAGGCTAGCTAGACTAAGCTAAAATGAACTTAAAAACATAAAAATCATTAAAAACAGGGTTTGATTTCACTTACATGCAAGATGGGAGCTTGGCCAAATGGTCTAAGTTCTATTCCAATGGTTTTTCAGTGAAACATGGAAATGGAGAAGAAGATGTTCATGTTTTCTTTAGTTAATTTTCAATTCTTTTGTTAATTACTAAATCACTCTTATTTTATAACTTAAAACTAACATAATCATGTCCATATTTCTCCACCATCAACATTTATGGTGTAATTACCATCTAAGTACATTAACTTTCTTTTCCATAGCCATTTATCCCTTTTAACTAATAGAAACCCACTTTTACAACCTTTACGATCTAGTCCTTTTTACCTATTTAACCATTTAAACTTCAAAATTTCTTAAAAAGGACCTTAAGATAATCTCGTAGACATTAAATAATATTAAAATAATAACTCAGTAGTCAAAATTGTGGTCCCAAAACTACTATTTTCGACACCACTAAAAACGAGTTGTTACACATCTCTTTGAGTCTTGTGTATTTACTGTTTGGCATTTAGTGCTTGGAGGAGTACCCACCAACTCAAGCACAAATCTAGTTGTGCAGTTTCTTCTCTTAGCAATGTCCTTTTTGCTTATTGCACAAATTAGCTTGGTGTGATTGGGTGATGCCATGTGATTAAGCAATCTAATTTAAATAGTCCACGAGTTGAGATCATTAATTAGAATTGGGTTCTTTTCATTTGCAAGGCTATTAAGGACTTAAATCGTAAGAGCTTTTGTTAAGGTTTTTCAATTGACAAGGCTTATTTGTGAAGTTGTTCCCACAATTAATTTACAACTGCAGAATAATTTATGGTTTGAGGTTGTTCATCCATCACTTTAACAGACTTGTAATTGAGTGAGAAAGTTTTTCGTAATCCTTGATCAAATTTGAAACCAAAACTGACGTCATACCAAAGGCCAGAGCTTTTATTAATTTGATTTATTCTACTTATTTTCAAATTAATATTTATAATTTGTTGTTTCGATTTTATTTATTTATTTTCATTATACTTTAAACTCCATTTTCTTTATTTTTGCAGGTTCGCACCAGCCTTAGACAAGACTTTGTCCATGATAAATTCTGGTTGCAAGATATTTTTAAATTGATTAGACAAATCTTTATGGGATAAATCCTACTTCGCATCTACTAATTTTTATATGTTTTTAGGGATAGGAAATTTAATTTTTGTGGATTCGCACACATAAGTAGGAATGAAAGGAAAAAATGTTTAATTATGTTCTTAGTCACTATGTTTTTCATACAATTGAAATTTTAATATCTCAACTTTTAATTTTAAAATTTAATCATTCTACTTTTAATTCTATAAATTTTATTGTATACTCTTCTGATTTAATAATTAAAGTCCTTATCAAATGTCTTTTGATTTGATAACTTTATCAATTTAAAGTTGTCTTGAATCCATGTAAATAAAATAAAAAGTGATTTTCTTTTTTATTCTTTGAAGAACCTTGCAACTCCAAAATTAGAGTAGGAAACCTTACAACCCTAAATTTAATATTTTTATTTACTTATTGGACCTTTAATGTATGTAATATTAGTCACGTGTGTAAATTTTTTATTTAAAAAATAGTACATAATCCAATTTATTAAATGCCTTTTGGAAGTGTTATCAATTGAATTTTAATTGTTAAATGAAAAACATAAATAGACTAAATTATTGTGATTAATAGGGAGACTAAATTTAGAAGTTTGAAGAGTTAAGGATTGAGAGCACCATTACACAAAAAAATAATAATAACAAAGAGAGGGAAAGAGAAAAAAAATTACAGGTTAATTTTTTTTATATACTTTAGTTTTTTTGTTAAATTTTTGTAGGTATATATTTTTTTCTCATTCACAGAAAGCTATATTAAAAGGAAAAAAAACATAAAAGAGTCTAAAAGAAACCGAAAAACACCATAAGACTAATGTAAGAACCATAATGGGAAGCCAAATTACACCCAGGCAACAAAGAATTCCTCAGCAGTAACACCATTTTTGGCCAAGAAGTCAGCCATTGCGTTGGCTTCTCTTCCAACATGAGAGAATTGGATCAACTGATAGGAGTCCATAAGGCCATCAATATCATTAAAAATCTTCCGTAATTTCCATGCACTACAGCAAAATAGGTTTTTAGCGGCGTTTTTAGTGGCGTTTTTATTAAAAACGCCGCTAATGCTCGATCTTTAGTGGCGTTTTTCTTAAAAGCGCCACTATAAGTTCACATTTAGTGGCGCTTCAAGAAAAAACGCCGCTATAGATCAGTATTAGTGGCGTTTTCAAAGAAGCACCGCTAAAGGTGTACAAAAATTTTTTTTGCAAAACTCTATCGTGTTATATTGACCTTTTTAGTGGCGCTTTTATAGAAAACACCGCAAATTCTGATCTAGAGTGGTGTTTTCTCTAAAAACACCGCAAAAAATCTTTTCATCTTTTTTTTGTACTTTAAGTGGTTTATTTATATTAAAATACAATTTATTTTTAATTGAATATTTATATTCTTCAGAAAAAATAATGACACGTAGGAAAAATTTGAAAGTAAAAACATAGAAAAATATTTGTTAAAATGATAAAATACTATTATTTAAAATAATTTTAAAGATTTTTGGTATATGACTGATTGTTTTTAATTTATATGTTTAATATTTTCTTATATAATTGTAAAAGAGATTGTATTAATTTCAAATTATTGAATTAATTATCATTATAGTTTAGGGTACTTTACGGTTTAGGGTATATGGTTAAGGGTTTGAGTTATGAGTTATTATTTTAAGGTTTAGGGATTATGAGGTTTAAGTGTCAGGGGTTAGGGGTTTAGAGTTTATGTTTTATGATTCAGGGTTTATGGATTATGGATTAGGGATTATGGGTTTAGGGTTTTGATTAATTAGTATTTTTTAATTTATATATTAAATAATTTTTTATATATTGTGAAAGAGATAGTGTTAATTTTAAAATATTGAATTAATTTTCTTTATAGTTTAGGGTTTACGGTTTATAAATTAGGGTATATGGTTTAGGGTTTTAGGGCTTATGAGTTACAATTTTAAGGGTTTGTGAATTATGGTTTAAGGGCTGGTGTTTAAGGTTTAAGGGTTAAGGGTTACAGGTTAGGGGTTTAGGGTTTAGAGTTTAGAGTTTATGTGTAATGTTTAGTGTTTTAGGGTTTAAGGTTTTAGAGTTTAAAGTTTAGGGTTTAGGGTTTATGGTTTATGGTTAATAAATTATGGTTTAGGATTTAGGGTTTATATGGTTAATGGTTACATGTTACGGGTCTGGGGTTTAGGGTTTATGTGAAGGGTTTAAGATTTTAGGGTTTAGGAATTAGAGGATTAGGGTTTAGATAAATTAGTATTTTTAATTTATATATTAAATAATTTTTATTTAATTGTAAAAGATATAATTTTAATTTTAATATCTTAAAATATTAGAGTAGTGGTGTTTTGAAAAAATGAAATTATTTAGATTAAATTTTTAGATTAAATTATTTAAGAGATAATAGATAAACTTTATAGATTTAAATATTAGATTTAAAAAATTGGTAACAAATAAAATTAAATACAAAAAAAATGAATATAAAATGGAGGTTAGTGGTGTTTTTGAAAAAATGCCACAAAAGCATTTATCTTTAACAAAAACGCTGTCGTTTTAATTGGAGCTGGAAGGGGATTAGTGGCGCTACCTTACAAACGCCGCAATATATGGGATTTAGCGGCGCTTTTCCAAAGCGCCACAAACGTTTAAATTTTTGATGAAACGACGTCGTTTTCTTTTCTAACATTTTATCCTCCTCATACCCGACACTTAGCCATTTCCAGCATTAATTTCCACCCTTTAATGATTTCCCCAATTCCCTAATCCTAAATTTTCCCCAAATCCCTAAGCATCCGAAGCTCCTGAGGCTACCCGACCACCTACTCGTCGCCATCCGCCGTCCTCACTGCTACTGAGATTTCCCCCAAGTGCCTTTGGAATTTAGCAACCGAATTTTTTGGCACCAACTTTCTGCTCAACTACGCAACAAGTAAGTGTGTGTTTGTTTGTTTTCTGTTAATTTCTGTAAATCACCTACTTGTTTGTTTGTTTTCAATTGTTCAAATGTGTTGTTTTTTATTGTCTGGGTCAGATGTAAACTTAGCTTAAGAGTATTATATTTCATTCTATAGGTTGGGAAGGTGGATCATTGAAGAATTTGATGTGGGATATCCTCTAATTTTGTAATCTTGTTATTAGGATTTTTATTATTATTATATGATCTTGGATTACAAAAACAAAACCTATTTAACTGCTTAACTAAATGAGTTGCATTAACTGCTTGACTCTTGGGATTGGTTTTGGCTGCAGTATTTCATATCGTCTTTGGGGCTTATCTTGATAAGTGGAAATTCAATCTCAAATCATTTCGTTTTGGTTAGGCTTTTCCTTTAGAGTTTCTTGTAGTTCTTGGTCCCAACTTGTATAGCTGTAATGGCATATAATTACTTTGATCTTAAGCTTAACATTAGAAACTGGATTGATTTACATTAAGAAATAGTAGGCTTAACATTAGGAATTGGATTAATTTACGTGCCTTTGTTAAGCAATATAAATAGTCTAGTTCTATGTGTCAGTATTTACAACTTTCTCTTCATCTCTTCTATCGACAATACTAAGAAATCTGTAGTTCTTCATCCCTAAGCTTCCATCATGATTTAAATTTTTATTTATTTTGTTTTTCATTTTTCATAAACAGATTATCGATGGACCTGTAATATTTCATAAATATATTGGAGAATCTGAGCTTGCGATTCGAGATATATTTAAAAAGGCTATGAGTGACTTTGAGATTCATGGAATAAAATCTACATTCATATTAAATTAAATTATTTTTGGTTCATGGAACTTGAAGGTTGACTTGGAGCAGCTTATACACTAGTGATAGCTTGCTGGTGAGTCTCTGAAGGTTCAGATCTTGAGCTTGTAATCTGAAGGTTCAGAGCTTGTACACTAATTGCAGTCTTTGGAATAGGAGATATAAGAATCCAATGTTTCTTTGCTTCATCATACTTTTTTTCCATGGAATTTATATTTTTTTTGTGTGTACACGGATGAGTATTATATTCTACCAAGTCATCCTCAAAACCTCGATTTCGAAAACCTCTAGTAGCATTCTGTCTGCAAAACTCAGTGATCAAATTGACATAGATCATCCTAGTTTTCTTACCTTTCTTCCATTTTTTCAAACATTTATTTAGTGATATTAAAAGTATGTTTCATCATCATGTGCTGTGGAATCCATACATCACATTTCATTACAGAACCTAAAGGTTGTTCTCTGCAATATATAGTCCTAGCTATGAACTTAGATTTTACTCAAAACTGAATAGAAGCTGGCTTGTCGGTCCATAGTCAACTTCTGTATGTACTGCCTTTTATTACTTTTAAGTCTTAAATATTGATTTAGCCTAAATAAATAAAGGTAAACTGCATTTAAAGTCACAAAATTATTAGTAAATTTTTGTTTTGATCATTGAACTATTCAAAATTGCCATCAGTTTGTTCAATTTTACGTTTCTATTGGTTTTCCTTTGCAGATGGCAAAGGCTGTACTTGGCAGGTTCTCTCTCACACACATACATATGCACATAGTGTCATCTCATGTGAACTCCTTCTTGCACATACATGCTCGAACTGATTTCATCTTTTGTTTTAACGGTTTTTAGGTTCGGTGACATATCATCAGTTAAACTAAAAATGCCGAATATCCATTTCTTACCTGTTAATATATCAAGCAAGGATCACGGCAGCATTGTAAAGGTATGACTCTTTGCCAGATAATAGGTATTAGAATCCAAGTAAACTGATCATCCTAAAGGGCTGTGAAAGAATAAGTGTGGGGTGTTTGTTAGAACTCATATAGAATACAAGGAACTGACAATGAAAAATAACCCAGTGGATTGAAGAGATCTCCAGAAATGATATTTGGCAATCTAAGCTGATAAAGAAGTTTTCGAGTTAAGTTGGATAGAAAGTTCAAATGGAGTCTCAAGTTCATAGCCCTGTTTAATCACCTAACCTACTTCTGTAGTGCACTTGCTGCTTTTACATTTTCCATTTTTCTTTTAATTTTGGACATTTTATTTTGTTGAAGTTCATTAATTTCTACCTGAAAATGCAATTGCTTCTAATAGTTGGAATCCTCTTATTTAGAGGTAATGGAAAAGTAGGAGGTACATAAATTATTTTATTTTTGTGGGTTTCAACTTATCAATTTTGTGGATTTTCTACAAATACCACGTATGGTAGACAAATATTTTTTCTTATTTTCATTCTTTATGATGTTTCTCTTCATAGAATGTAATCTTCTTTGTTCTTTCTCTTTCGGATTGAACCTGTTTCCTTGGTGTTGTAGGTGATTCATGGGCAGGCATAGAAAACCCATTGGAGTGGCTCTTTTCTAGCAGTTTGGCATCAAATTATCAGGACCTTCATTTGCTGCTCTTTTCATACACTAAAGCAATATACAGAAAGCCTAGATAGCCAAAAGGTTAGTTATGATATTGAACTTATTTTTTATTATTTAAAAAATTAATAACACAAGTAACTGCTAGATACCCGATATCTCATAGTTGATAAATCCATAGGACACAACCAAACTAAACTTTCTGGCAAACTTATCTCAAAAAACTCCTCACTACTTAAATCAAACCCCAAAATTGCATTACTGAATTGATTCTCTAGACTTGTAGATGAGTAACAAAAGATCAATAAGAGCTAGAAGACGATGGTAATGAAATTATTTTTTGAATTTTTATATATTTTTATTTTATTAAATCAATTGATTTATAAAAATATTTATTCAAAACTTTCACTTTACTTTATGAGACAAGATAAGGGTGGGTTACTTTGAAACAAAATTAAAGTAAAAAATATCGTTACAAAACTAAATTAAATATTAATTAACCTTTTGAGAGAAATATTCTCTCAATAAAATAGTTTAATTCATTGATGTTGAAGTCATATTTTTTGAAGTTATTCTTTGAGAAAATTTAATTGATATTTTTTAGAAAAATAAAATAATTTCAATTAGTACATGATAATGATGCCATTACTATATACAAAATCATTTTGAATTTGGTCAAAATTTTACTATTAATCATTATATTTTGTATAAATTATTTAATTTAATATTTATATTTTAATGATTATTTTAGTTTTTTTGTATTTTTGAGTTGTTTGATTTTAATTTTGGGTTTTTAGAAAATTTATATAATCTCTACGTTTATTTATAACCTTTCTTTAATTCTTAAAACATAAAAAGAATATATATATCAGTAATTTAATTAGAAAAAGTATTAATGTTAAATTAAAATATAAAAATTATAATCGGGAAAATAAATGGACACGTCTCATCTATTGACTTTATCTCTTGAATTGAGTTTTTTTAATTATTATTAAAAAGATTTAATGTTTGATGTAGTTAAAAAATCAACCATGTAGTTATTACCATGTAGTTAAAAAATCAACCATTAAAAAAGTCATAAGTTGTAATGCTACGTTTTTCCTCATTCTTTTAACATATAATCTATGTTCTTTTTGTGGTTGATATTAATAAAATAGTTAAAGTTCCATCGAGCTCATTTACTATTGAATATTTATTACCATGTAGCTTGCTTGTCTATTAAAATTACAACAATAGCTAACCTTCTCTCCAACCTTTTTTTAAATATTTTAAAGATTCAAAGTATATAGGTTGGAAACCTGACGGGTTGCCTTATATCGAGCTGTAAGATATAATGGATCCTCCCTAGGTGTAACAACGCCACGTATTATGAATCTTAAAAAATTCAAAAAGACTTGAAAGAAGTTCTATCGAGCTCATTTACTATTGAATATTTATTACCATGTAGCTTGCTTGTCCATTAAAATTACAACAATAGCTGACCTTCTCTCCAACCTTTTTTTAAATATTTTAAAGATTCAAAGTATATAGGCTGGAAACCTGATGGGTTGCCTTATATCGAACTGTAAGTTATAATGGATCCTCCCTAGGTGTAGCAACGCCACGTTTGATGAATCTTAAAAATTACTATATTCAAATTACTATTTTTTATATTAATAATGTTTGATTTTAATATTTAATAATTTTAAATGTCTTTAAAAGTTATAACTAATTTTTATCAAAATAGTATTAATATTGATCATTACTTAAATAAATTACATAACTTACATAACTCATATAACTTACATAATTTACATAACAACTTACATAACTCACATAACTTACATAATTTACATAACTCACATAACGTATATAACAACTTACATAACTTAACTAATACATGTAGTGTAATCTAATAATTTCCTTAAAAGCATATAGTTTAAAGTTAAAATTTCATAACTTACATAATCTACATAACTTACATAAAACATAAAAATATATCATATCAAGACTTACATAATAAACAAATTACCTGTGTAATTTATTGTCAACTTTAGAATTCAAGAACTACGAAATGGATAGGAGTTGGATGAAATTGTCAAGGGTAAACAACGCCTATCGAAATGGAGTACAAACTTTTCTGAATTTTGCATTTCAAAATGCAAGCCAAGAGAATATGATTCTTTGCCCATGTAAGAAGTGTGGCAACATCAATTGGCGTACTCGTGAAGTTGTCTACGAACATCTAATTGTTGATGGCTTTATTCGGGGGTATAAAAAATAGATTTTCTATGAAGAGTGTACATCTAGTGGAACTTCTTCAACGATTAATCTGACTTATCCTGATACTGATTACCATCAGTATGTTAGACAAGATGACATGGAAGGTATGTTGCGGGATGCATTTAATATGCACAGTCATGGTGAGCAATCGTTTCCACCTGACTTTATTGCATCCGATGATTGTAATCTTGGTGGAAATGTTTTTGGCGAAACTTGCACCTTATGAGGAGCCAAATGAAGAAGTGGCGAAGTTCTACAATTTACTTAATGAAATGAACGAAGAACTTTACGAGGGATCAAAATATTTGAAATTGTCCTTCTGCATTTGTTTATTTCATTTAAAATGTTTGGGAGGGTGGACTGGAAATTCTTTTACAATGCTGCTAGAGTTTCTGAGAGAGATGTTTCCTTTTGCAAAAATCCCCCAATCTTGTCAAGATATGAAGAGACTAATAAAAGATTTGGGCCTTGGGTACGATAAAATTCATAGTTGCCCAAATGACTGCATGTTGTACTAGGGTGATCAGAAGAACCAACAGTGTTGTAATGTTTGCGGCAAGTCTCGTTGGATGAATGGGAATACAGAAGATGTGAATGCGGATGAAGGTGGGGCACAGTTAAGAAAAAAGCCAGTCAAGGTTTTGCGATACTTTCCCCTAATACCAAGACTTCAAAGGCTTTTTCATGTTGTCAAAGACGGTCGAATCTATGAGGTGGCATAATGATCAATGGACCGATGATAGATTATTAAGACATCCTGCGGATTCTTTAGCTTGGAAATCATTTGACATGAAATTTTCAAGCTTTGCAAGCCATCCTCGAAATGTGAAGCTTGGGCTAGCAGCTGACGACTTTAATCCATTTAAAATCATGAGTACTTCGTACAATACTTGGCCTGTGGTGCTTGTTCCTTACAATTTGCCTCCATGGATTTGCATGAAGCAATCTTCGTTTAGTTTATCAATGATTATTCCTGGAGAGAAAGGTCCCGGAAATGATATTGACATCTATTTACAGCCACTTATTGAAGAGTTAAAACAATTATGGTCGGGTGTTGAGACATATGATGTATTAAGAAAAGAGAACTTTTATTTAAGTGCAGCTTTATTGTGGAGAATTAATGATTTCTCGGCTTATGCTAATTTATCAGGTTAGAGTACTAAAGGACGTTATGCTTGTCCTTGTTGTGCTGCGCAAACTTGTTCGAAGTGGTTGTACAATGGGAAGAAGTTCTCTTACATGGGCCATCGTCGGTGGTTAGATGGAAATCATAAATTTAGATTTCAGAGAACTCTATTTAACGGTACTGAAGAGTACAGAGGAGCTCTCAGCAGACCGTTGGATCTGAATTCTTGTTTATGTTAAAAGATATCAACTTCAGTTATGGGAAGATGAATCAACCACCTAACACATAATCAAAGAGAAGATCGAGGGATGAATCCGATGATGAATCTGACGAAGAGGATGATCCTAATGAGGCAGACTTGTGGAAAAAAAGAAGTATTTTTTTTGAGTTGTCTTATTGGGAGCATAATATTTTACGCCACAATCTTGATGTCATACATATTGAGAAGAATGTCTGCGAGAACATAATTGGGACAATTTTGAATGTCAATGGAAAATCAAAAGACAATCTTCAAAGTCGACTTGATTTAGTTGACATGAGAATTCGGCGTGATCTTCATCCTCAAGTACTTCCGAATGGGAAATATCGGTTGCCGCCTTCTATTTTTTCAATGTCAAAAGAGGAAAAAGAGGTGTTTTGTATGGTGTTGAAGGATATAAAGGTCCCAGATGCGTATGCGTCAAATATATCTCGATGTGTGAGTCTTAAAGATCGAAGATTATATTCATTAAAATTACATGATTACCACATCTTGATGCAAGATTTACTCCTAGTTGCTTTACGGTGCTGCATGTCAAAAAATGTGACGTCCTGTATAATTGAACTATCTAATATAATAAAAGCTATTTGTGGCAAAGTTTTGGATGTTGAAGAACTTAAGAAAGTACAGGATCGAGCTGCTTTGACTTTATGCAATTTGGAGAAGATCTTTCCACCTTCCTTCTTCACTATTATGGTGCACTTGGTAATCCATCTCCCTCACGAAGCAATACTTGGTGGACCAGTTTTTTATCGATGGATGTATCCAATAGAAAGGTACTAATTTATTTGTCAAATATTTATTTATTCGCGTCTATACATTTAGTTACAACTTTTGATAAATATTGTATATCGTGTTTAGGTTCCTAAGCAAATTGAAATCTTATTGTCACAATAAGCGTTATCCAGAAGGATCAATTGCTGAAGGCTACTTGGCAGAGGAGTGCATGACATTCTGTTCTAGATATTTAGAAGATGTTGAAACACGATTGAATAGACCAAATAGAAATGCTGGGCTCAATGATCATAACTTGGCCGAAACTTATTTATTCCAAAGTTATGGAGAACCAATCGGCAAAGTTGAAATTATAGAATTAGATGATATATCGTGGATACAAGCACATCGATATGTACTTTTTCACCACGATTTAGTTGAACTGTTATACAAGTAAGTTCTAAAATTTCCTCACAATTCGTCGTTTTGATTTGTTTATCTTCTAACCAATTACACTTGTTTTTAACATAGTGAGTACAAACAAATTTTGAGATCTCGTGCACGCTTTCGAAGATTGCAACATCGAGAGACTAATAAGTTATTCACAGAATCTTTTCATGAATGCTTAAGTCAAACGGTATGTAACTAAAGTTAATAAGTTATATATAATCCCAAAATTTAGTTAATTATTCAATTTACTTTCGATTCAATAGGTTTGAAGTGGAAAGGACGTCAGTGACGAAGTTAAATGGCTTTCCCAAGGTTCGAACAGAATAATAAAAAGATATAGTGCCTTCCTCATCAATGGATACAGATTTCATACAAAGTATCGTGAGAGAATGAGGAGAAGTGAAAATTGTGGAGTTGTTGTTAATTCTTCAATTACAAGTTATGCTAGTGCTAGGGACAGTAATCCGGTTGAGGGTAATGTGGAGTATTACAGACTTCTTACCAACATTATTGAGTTGGATTACTATGGCAGATGGAAAGTTGTCTTATTTCAGTTTGATTGGGCTGATGTTAATACTACTCGAGGAATTAAAGAAGATCAATTTGGTTTTACAATGTTGAATTTCTCTCGCTTGATTCACACTGGACAACAATTGATGGACGAGCCATATGTATTTTCCTCTCAAGTGAAACAAGTTTTTTATTCGAAAGATCCAACTGATGAGGGTTGGTATGTTGTACTCCGGAACACCCCTAGAGACTTGTTTGACATGGGTAATGGAAGTAGAGATGACATCGTCGAAAGATCAGAAACATTACCTTTTCCAGAACAAAACTTAGATGAAAATATCCCTAGTACTAATACACAACATTAATGGGTTCAACATGATGTGGATGAAGATATTTATGAATAATGATGTAGTAAGATTTTACAATTTTTTAATTATATGCAATATTATAATTTTAATCTTTGTCATGTTATATAATTTAACTATTTTATATGTACTACTATTGTTGTAATTTGTTACTAAAACTTTAACTATTTTATGTGTATTGCAGGAAAAATGCGTAGAAGAAGATTACGAGATTTTAGTATTGTCCAGAATACTCCAAATTCAGAAGAAGGAAATAGTGAACAGCAGACAGTTGTTGGATCTTCGAATGTGCCGGAGACACTTGATGAGCCTGAAGAATTTCAAAGTAATGTTATGTTCATTTTACATGTGTTGACTTTTTTTATTGAATTATTTGACAATTTTAATATAATAATAGTATATCATTTTTCAGCTGAAAGTGGTGGGACGCGCAGAGTTCAAAGACGTACGCTGCTTAGAGATTTATACGACTTAGATCCTGTCGAGCGTGTTAAAGTAAGTAGAAATACTCATGGTCAGCCTGTTGGATCTAAAGCTCGACTTTTAGCAGGCTATTTGGGCATTTTAGCACGAAATGCAAATATGTTGCCCATCAACTACGAATCATGGCATCACATGCCTGATAGCAACAAAAATCAGGCTCTCTCTAATATTAAGGTAACAAAATGTGAATGTATTTTATAATACTTTGGTTTAAGTTTCATTTATATTTACATTCTAAACTTATGTTTTTTTAGGAGAGATTTGCTTTAGAAGTCTTCGATTATTATATCAAGAAGGCATTAGGTAAAAGATGGAGAGACAATAAAAGCACAAAGAAACAATATTTTAAAAAAGACATAAGCCTCGAGGAAAAATTGAGAAATGTCCCGCCGGGAATGCTGAGGTATCAATGGGAAGATGCGGTTAGATTTTGGAATTCAAAGAAAGGAGAGGTATTGCGTATTTCCAAACTCTTATATATAGTGTTTACTATATACGTAATAATAATTTTATTATGTAGGACCGTGAGCGAGTTGGAACAAGCGCAGACAAAAATAAAATTCACGCATTACCAGCAGGTTTAGAAGTTTTGCTTCAGAATGAGGCCGAGGTATTATGAATTTTTAATTCTTTCAAATATTAATAAATTTCTATTATTAAATAATATTTTACTACTATATTGTAGGAAGTCAAATCAGGACAAAAGTTGGATGCCTTCAACTTTTGAGATTACGATAGGAAGAAAGATGGATCTCCTATGACATCCAAGTCGGAGAAATTATGGTATATTTACTTAATAATATTTGATTTATTCTAAATATTTATAATCTTTAATTATAGTTGTTTCATTCAATTCATCATTAGTAGTTTTAAATAATGTTAAGTTATGTTGCATTCCTCTGGGCAAAATTAGCGGCGTTTGTGAGAAAAGCGCCGCTAAAAGACGTGACTTTTAGCGGCGCTTTTCCCACAAACGTCGCTAAAAAGACATGACTTTTAGCGGTGCTTTTCCCACAAACGCCTCTAAAAGCCGTGACTTTTAGCGGCATTTTTTTCAATAAACGTCACAAATTTTTGTGGCGTTACCTATAACGGCATTTTTTGCGACATTTTAAAAAGCGCTGCTAAAAGTCTATTTTCTTATTGTGATGGTCTTAGACACCTTATTACGAACCCAAGCAAGAGTGAATTTGTGGATTATTTATTATTATAAATTTATATGATTTTTTTTGTGTGTTATTAAGTATATTTTGATATATTCATTTTGTCATATTATGTTGATTTTGCATATTTGGGTTTATCTCATGTATTTAATTTATTAAATGTTGTACTAATTTTAAGGGATTAATCAATATTATTTTAAAAAGGATATACCATTGACATATACTCAAACGCTTTTGATTTTTTTTTCTCAGCCAAAATAATTTTTAAAGTTGAAATTAAGGGTGTTCACAGTTTAGTTAAAATTGAATTAATCGACTGAATCCATCGAATTTGGTTAATTGGTCGGTGGATGAATTTAGTTTGGTCGGAGATTGGTTAATAATTTTTTGAAATTTCAATTATCGATTAATTTGGTTCAAAATCAGGTAATTAACCGAATTAACCTCACGTTTAGTTGAGGTGAATGGAATAGGGCTGTAATGGAATAGAGTTTTTGGTTCAATGGAATGAAATAGAGCTCTTATAGTATTCTTGTGTTTGATTGAATAGAATAGATGTTGTAATAGCATAAGAAAAGAGAATTAAATGACCAGAGTGCCCTTAGTAAATTTTTTAAATAAATGATTATTGTTAAATATAATTTAATGAATTAATATAATTATTTTAATATCAATAAAAACTTTTATTATTAAATATTTATAATAAATATAAATTATTTAATAAAAGATACTAGACGTGAATAATAATTTACTAAAGTAAATTTTCTATATGTTTATTTACTTTATATCAAATATAATATAAATCATATTTAGTATTATTTAAAATATTTGTAGATAAGTTCAAAAAATATTTTTAGACTTTCATTGAAAATAATTTTAAATATAATTTATTGAAAGTTTGTATTTTTGAAAATATATAAGTAAAAATCTTTTTAATCAATCCTTCAGATTTTTACCCTTTCTCAACCGATTCATTTCTCTCTACTAAACCTAGAAAACGAAATATATATATATATATATATATATATATATATATATATGTATATATATAGCTTCTTTCCAGTTTCTGATGAGTCGTCCACCTCCAGCCATCATGA
The DNA here is from genome assembly GCF_025698485.1 of Gossypium arboreum. NCBI lineage: Eukaryota > Viridiplantae > Streptophyta > Magnoliopsida > Malvales > Malvaceae > Gossypium > Gossypium arboreum. The sequence goes on along the minus strand of NC_069074.1, from coordinate 30,698,379 downwards.
CCACCATTGTTGATCGCCATAATCTTACCCAAAAAAGTTCCCAACTTCATCTCTTGAAACTTTTCAATCTCAATAAATCATTTTTTTCAATTATTTTTCTCTAAAAATCACCAAAACAATATAAATTTACAAAAGAAATTGACAAAATCCAATTAATTCCATGTTGGCTGCCACTCAAAATGCTCCGGTTTGTTTATAGCTTCTACCTCCTTTTCTCCTCTTTCACTTTTGTAATTTTTGAGCATCCAAAACTTCTTTTAAATGCATAACTAAAATATTGGGAGAGAGAAATTATGGATTGTTTTTTATTTGGTATTTTGATTTATATGAAATTTTGTGGGTTGTCGTATATTTTTCATTTATGAATTATTTTTAGTTTGGTATTTTGTTAAAATTTAAGTTTGTGAATGATGGTATCGTGAATATTTCGAGAATAAATTTTTTGAGGCTATTCCTTGTAGTACTGAATAGGCTATTTTTAAGGGTCAACTTTGAATGATTATTGCAATCGTATTCATGATTTGATTGTAATAAATTATTCACTTGAATAATATTTAAGTTATTTAAGTGAACTAAATACATAAATTAGTATCACTTATTGAATCAACCTTAAATTGATTAAATCAAAGTATCGTAAACAATTTGATTGAGATCTCAAGAAAAATAATTTATCAAAGATGAACTTAAATTAAAAGAAAATTAAAGCCTCAGACGTTGTCATTAATTTTTTTTTGATGATTCTAGTGTTATAAAATAATCAAATTTGCAGTGATCCAAAGCCAGTGACTTAATTGCGCCTACCACGAACGTGATGTCATCCACCAAATGCTAATAAACTAATCTTCAAAAGTGTTGTGTTTTTCAGTTATTTAACCATTGGAAGACATAATTAAACTAATAAATAGATATTAAAAAAAAAACACCCATTATTACAACACCTGTGATTTTTGAGCAAGAATATTATATATACTGATTGTTCTGAATCATTGGAATTACAATATCATGGAGAGAAAGAAGAGTAGCCTCGAATTACAATAACTATAAATTATTGTGTTTAGTTTAGTGTTTTTGAATTTTTATTAAAGTAAAATTATTTTTAGAATTATTTTATAGTTATTTTGTTAATAATTTATGATTAAGTTATAAATTGTTAGTGCTTAGTTTAGTGTTTTGTGATTTTTTATTAATGTAAATTTTTAAAATAATTTTATAGTTATTTTGTAAGTAATTTATGATTAGGTTATAACTTGTTAGTGTTGTGTTTAGTATTTTATAATTTTTAGTAATGTAATTTTTTAAAATATATAATTTTATAGTTATTTTGTTAATAATTTATGATTAGGTTATAAATTGTTAGTGTTTAGTTTAGTGTTTTGTGATTTTTTAGTAATTTAAATTTTCTTAAAAATTATTTTATAGTTATTTTGCTAATAATTTATGATTAGGTTATAAATTGTTAGATTTAGTTTAGTGTTTTGTGATTTTTATTAATGTAATTTTTTATAATGTAATTTTATTTGATTTTTATTTATTTGACAATTTTATTGATTTATTGAAATGTTGATTAAATTTGTTTTATATAATTTTATAGGTTGTTTGAAAGAAACTAAACAAGTATGTTTCTATTTTTTATTCGTATGTTTTTATGTTTAGATAGTTTATGTTTATTTTAATTATATTATTATTGTAAACCAACATAATTTTTTTTATTGTAGGTAAAACATGGAAAATTATGAGATATTTTTATTTTTATTGTGTATTTTTTACTCACATATTTACTGCTTTTTCTGCTTCTCAAATTCCAAATTATTTACCATGTTTTTGTAACAAATTAAATGAATTCTTTTTTTTCAATTGTAGATTTGCAACAAATGAGTTCTTTGATTAATAATGATAATCACATATCAAGTACTATTAATGAGATGGTAATGAAATTGTTATTTGTTACTCACCTCATTTGCGGAATTAATTTAGATTATATTAACTATTTTGCTAATTTAATAATGTCAGGGCCCGTACTATGCATTGAGGGGTTGTGTTAATAGTGTAAGGTTCCTACCAGATGAATGCCTAATGTCATACTTGGAGTTAGCCAGATTCAAATCAGCGGCATTGATCTGGACTTTTGATTTACGATAAGACTTAATATCCGCTTTAGTCGAGCGATGGCGTCCTGAGACCCACACATTTCATTTGCCATGCGAGGAGTGCACCATCACTCTACAGGATGTTGCACTACATCTAGGGCTCCTCATTGATGAGAATGCAATTAAGGGTGCAAGTTCGATCTCTAGGCCGGCCGCCCTTTGCTATGACTTACTTGGACGCTCGTCCAGTGAGGGAAAATTTACAAGTTTGAAATTTTCATGGCTAAAGGCCAATTTCGAACATTTGTCGAGGTTTGCCAGGGAATAGGAGATGATGCACGCCATTCGAGCTTACCTTATGCACCTTATAGGGGGTGTATTCATGCTGGATGAAAACGACAACAAGGTCCACTTGATGTACTTGCCCCTATTATCTAATTTGCATAACATCCGTTCGTACAATTGGGGGCCCACAGTGTTAGCCATGTTGTATCGCGAACTTTGTCGGACGCTTTACCAGATGCCTCATAATGCTACAGTCGTGGGCGCTTTACCAAATGCCTCATAATGCTACAGTCGTGGGCGCTTTACCAGATGCCATTCTTAGCATTGATTAGTCACCAATCATATGTATTTCCACTCATTAATAGGTGATGAATTTTTACTCTAACAATTAGTTGACTTTTTTTCTAATTATATTATTCTAACAATTTTTTTGTAGATAGAACACTAATCTGGGTATCGGAAAGTTATACATGGTTCCGATATACCGTCTGATGATCGAGAATCATGCTGGAGAGGGAGTATGTTTTTCCAATATTCATGACATTTTATTATTTTATCTCACTAGACTCGTGTTAATGTAAACATGTTATTCACTGTGCAGTTCATTTAGATGTCGTATTCTATCTAAAAAATTATGACGGTTATTCCCTTGTCTACCCACGTCCACTCAAACCTATGGTGCATTAACGCACCAGCTATCAATTTTCAGACAGTGGAGTGGTATAATGGTGATCGAGTACTTCAACAGTTCGATTGCATACAGTATATCCCAACATTGCCAAAACGATTGGGGACATCCATGGGATTAACAAGAGGAGGAAACATGGAAATGATTGGGTGGAAGTTAGCCATTCTCACAACTTGTCTCCGCTAGTCTACATTCTTATAATCTCGGTGGAAGTTAGCCACGATGTGTCGGATGCAGTAAATGGATCTCCATGGCACACCGGAACACCTAATGACAACAATTAATTCTTTCCCTATGTCAGAGATGATGTAAATATTATCGTTACTAATAACATACCTCCACAGGTTCGTAAGGAAGAATTCCTACGACTCCATGTTCTCCTTATCTACGATGGCAAACCCTATCAGGAGCACGTTCTTGTTCCTGTCTTAAGCAATTGCAAGAAGTAGGATTTGTGGATATTTTCCATATAGCTAGGTCCCATCTATTTCCACAAACGGCTTGTAATGGGGAAATGCATGCACGCATGCATCAAACGTCCAAAACATTTGTTGGGAAAAAAGAATTTTCAGTTGTAGTTGGTCATCCGGGCCGTAATAAGGTCGTGTCTACAACTCAATGACAGTCCCCGACATATAATCTCGCATAGCAGCTATCCATCCTTGTAATTCATTTTACGACGCATCAAAATCTCCATACAATTGCTCCATTGCCATCTATTTAGCTATCCATGCCTTTTGATACGATACTCAATACTGGAACCGTGTCTGCATTTCGACAATCATTACCCAAACTTTAATGGTCAGCATGTCTTTCACCATTGGCATAATGCACATACAGATAGTTTTGGAATCAAGTTTTCGATGATCTTCTGTCATACATGTTGAACTGCATATGTGAGGCCCAACAAATTTTCGTATCTCTGACATCGGCGACTTCTAGATAAATACGGTTCGTACCCACCAATTGCAGCCTTCCGCTGACCTCCAACACTCCCCAATATATAATGTTGGTTTAGACATGGCAACTTTGTAGTCCACTGATATATTCATGCTATACCGCTTAATGGCAAATACGCACTCTTCCTTACTTTTGAATCTCTGGCCCACGAACAACTCCTTAGGATTGGAATCTACGGCCAATTCGTGAGTAGGTAGTATTTTAGGGCACTCCGAGAACTAGGCTGCGTGCGTTGCATAAGGATTTATCTGCGACATGTGTGCCCCAAGATTATTGTGTATCACAATACAACGAATCTGGTTCTCAACTGAAGACACGTTAACATTTTCATCATTATTCACGCTTTCATCGTCAATATCATCCGGGACCTCGTCCACATCGGGATCACTATCACTATAGACCTCGTGATTAGAAGGATCATTACTATTGTATACATCATCACCAACCACGTCAGTCTCAGGTGCAGTATTAAGATCGATGTTGATCTCGCGTATAGTCGATTGACTATCAACGCACGATATCGAAACCACCATACACGACTCTTGAGCTCTATGTTCTTCACCTAATGGAGTGCGATCTTTAGCTGGCTCCATACCAGCTAACTCAACAAATAATTGAATTAGTGCATTTTGATTGCTCCGATTCCCACAATAAAGAATAATCATTGTCTCCATGTCTTCATTGTCTACGAGTTCTATTTCGATGAATTTTATGGGATCCGTCAAAATTGGAAACTTGTAGAAACGTTTCAAGATCTTTCTCCCACAACGTCTATCAATTTTTTCACTAATCATTTCCTACATATAATCAAATGAGACATTTCTATTAAATCTCATTGCTATTTGTTGGCGACATTCAAATATACATCCCATAATTGTTGTCAAAATTACTCCATTGAAATAAATACATACGAAAAACTGATTATCCATCTTCAGTATTAAATCTGTTAAAAAGAAGAAATCAAAATTCTCAAAACAATTTCGAATAGCAGAAAAAATACTTACGAAAAATTTTAATGAATAAAAAGAGACCAAAATTATAACAATATGCAGAATTTTTATTCATAAGCTAACAAAATTAATAACCTAACAAAATAACTTTCAAATAACAAAATAAAAATTAACAAAATAACTTTCAAATAAATTAAAAATATTAAATATTACATTCATAATCTAACAAATCACAATAAACCCCAAACAAACAATTAACCTAATCACAAGACTTACTAACAAAATTAATAAAAATTTACATTCATAACCTAACAAATCACAATAAACATTAAACTAAACAAATAATTTATAATAGTAACTAACAAAATAACTCTAAAATAAATTTAAAACAAAATAAAAATAACAATAAACAAACTACACAATACTAAGAAAATAATTTATCCTCATCATAATCCATTCTATTTAAAAAAGACAAACAAAAATACCTTATCATTCTTTTTTGTTCTCCTTTCTTTCTTTCTTTCTTTCTTCTACTAATTTTTTTAAAACTCTCCTACTCATTTCATCTTCACCTGCAATTAAATAGCCAAAAATTGACCACTGGTGACACCTATCAGATAGGGGTCACTAATGGCGCCTTCCAGATAAGGGTTACCAGTGGCGCCTACTAGATAGACACCACTCCTCTTATAACATTTCAGTATTTGTACATAGGCCATGTACCAGATTCGAAAAAACTATATAAAATAGTGCCGCCTATGTACATGGCACCACTAATTAAATAATATTTTAAAAATAAAATTTATTAAAAAAATTAGTAGTACCGGCACCACCCACCTAAATATACCAATTTCGCAATTAATTTTACTTACAGTACATTTAAGAAAATAATTTTTTTTATATAATTTTTTTTATATTATTAGGGTAAATTAGCCTTTAAAAGGTTTTTTAAGGTTTACAATTGCTTTTGTTGCTTTCAAGGACGTGGTGTAACTGTTGTTATATCTTGGGGTTTGTTTTGTTATAATAAAATCTCGGTTTTTAGTAAAAATTATTGAATTATTAAATAATATTATTTTTCTAATTAAACAATCAAAGATATTTTATTAAAAAAAAAGAAGACAACAACGTGCATCGGGGCACATATTACCCCAACCCAGATCAATATTAAACAAATTTGATTGAGATCTCAACAAAAATATTTTATTAAAGATGAACTTAAATTAAAAAGAAAATTAAATCCTCAGACGTAGTCATTAATCTATTATGATGATTCTAGTGTTATAAAATAATCAAATTTGTAGTGATCCAAAGCCAATGACTTAATTGCGCCTACCACGAACGTGGTATCATCCACCAAAACTTCCACAAAAACCCAAATGCTAATAAACTTATCTTCAAAAATGTTGTTTTTTTCAGTTATTTAACCATTGGAAGACGTAATCAAACTAATAAATATATATATATATATATATATATAAACCCATTATTCCAGCACCTGTGATTTTTGAGCAAGAATATTTTTATATATACTGATTGTTCTAAATCATTGGAATCACAATATTATGGAGAGCAAGAAAAGTAGCCTGGGATCATCCACCCCAGATATCTCACCTTCTGCTGCACCATCTTATGCATATGCGCTAGGTTTAACCCAATTCCAAGGCTTTTGGATCCCTTCTCGACATGTTCCCACTTCATCCATAATCTCATTTCAGAAATATTTCCAAGCTCTTGATGAAGATATCATTGTTGTCTCTAAGCCCAAAGCTGGCACCACTTGGCTCAAAGCTTTGGTGTTTACAATTGTCAACCGCCATTCTTATACGCTCTCAAATACCCCTTTGAATTCTGCAAATCCTCATCAACTGATTCCATTTTTTGATGCTGACCTTTACAAGGAAAATCCTAATCCTGATCTTTCTAAAATTTCATCCCCAAGGTTGTTTTCTACCCATCTTCCGTATTCAATGCTAGCCGATTCCATCAAACGTTCAAATTGTCGGATTGTTTATATAACTCGTAATCCATTTGACATTATTGTCTCACTTAGGCACTTTTTTAGATTTATAGATGATTGGTCAGTGGAGGACTATCTTGAGATGTTTTGTAGAGGTGAAGAACCATATGGACCCTTTTGGGACCATGCTTTAGGGTACTGGAACATGAGCGTGGAGAAGCCATCAAATGTATTGTTTATGAGATATGAAGAGTTGAAGGAAGATTCAGTGGCTCAAACAAAGAGATTGGCTGAATTCTTAGGATTTGCCTTCTCCATGGAAGAAGAGAAAACAGGTGTGGTTAACCAAATTGTTGATTTTTGTAGTTTCAACAATTTGAAAGATTTGGAGGCCAACAAAACTGGGAAGATACCAAGATCTATAATACCTAGTAATAAGTTGTTTTTCAGAAGTGGGAAAGTAGGTGATTATGTTAATCATCTCTCCCCTGCTGCTGTAGAACGTTTAAGTAATATTTTAAAAGAAAAACTAAATGGATCTAATTTAACTTTCAACTAAGTTAATAATATTTGTTTATGCTATGTCCAATATTTTTCCTTTTTTTCTTTAAACTTGTTTCTTATCTACCTTTTATTTGTTCTAATAAAATTATATTTTCAGCTTGATTTTTAATAAGGTTGATTTCATTAAAAATCAATCGATAGTGGACTATCCATCTAATATGATAGACCCAACTCATTTAAGTCATATTTTAGTTAAATCTTTTAATAAATTGAATTAATTTAGCTAATTATTACTTAATAATTAAAAATAGTGTTTTTGTTGAATTTAACTCAAAAGTATATAATATATACAGAAATAATTTTAATTATATTTATCATCTATGAATAGAAAATATTTGAAATTTCATGAATGGTAAGAGTCATGGACAATTCTACATGCATGTGTATTTATGGTTGCTACTCTTTGTAATGTTCTCATGAACTTTCTTCGAAAGGCTAAGTCAATATATATTTATATATTAGATTTATTTAGAAAACATATTTATAAAAAGTGTGAAAAGATAAAACTGCATCATAATACTATTGATTATAATTTAAAGGAAAGATATTTTTATACTTTCATATTTGAATCGGTGATCTGTTAAGAATAACTCCAATTAAATAATTTAAACCTACATGAATATTATCGATGTTTGGTCCCAATTTTATGGCACATATGAGGTGAGTGAATAAAGAGTTGGGAAAATAGGGAAGAAACGAAGAAAGGTAGGAGATAACGTGCTTAATTCACATGTTTTCTGATTTATTTTAATTAATTTTGATTATGAATGCTATTAATTTTAATATTTTCTTGATTATTTTATATGTAAGAATAGCACATATCTAAAATATTAAAATACTTGCTGAAACGTAAATTTATCGTGGAATCAAGAAGTGGCCTACAAGACTTTTTGAATTTAGAATTATTTTATTTTAGGTTGTGATTCACTTATACACTTTAGTTTTCCACCCTTCCATACACTGAGCGTCGTCGGAGTCCTTGTTTCCTTCCCTTCCGCCCATCTTAATTCGCAAAATCTTTCTACCTAAGAACCTTACCCACCTCGTCTGTCGATATTTAGGAGGTAATTTAAATCAGGGGGATCTCTTCCACCTAGTATCGGGGCGAGTCGAAGCGTCGCCCCCAAACTGCCAGTCCGTGCGCCACACCGTTCGCTTCTCGGGAGATATGCCTAAAAGATAAGTGATTAAACCTTAGAGTTTTGTGTTCTATTTCATTTACGATGTTGCCAATAATCAATCTGTCATTTTCCTCCAATCTGAATTTTTAATCACCGTTAAGGCGTCTCCTTCGATACTAACTTCTCTAAATCCCAGGTCTTCCGCAAAGTTCACCGCCCACAAACAAGCGATGGCTTCAGCAGTGGTCGGGTCGCCAACATTATCCTACGGGTAAACACACGAGCCTATGACCAAACCTACTTCATTTCTAATAATAATGCATGCTACTGCTTTTTTCAACTGATTTAAATAGGAAGCGTCAAAGTTTACTTTAACCTGACCTTCTTTTGGGGGCACCCAGTGCTTCTGTAATGGTATTGTTTTCTAATAATGTTTCTAGTTGATTGCTTTCTGTTCTATATGCTATAATAAAACCCACCACCTAGTGTATTGTTTCCCTGATGCCTTCGTGGTAGACTTCATTTTGATTGTACCATATAGCCCAGAGGGTAATAGCCAACTTCGTGCACTGCTCTGAACTGTTGTTATTGAAAACTTGCACTAACCATTGTTTCCAATCTTGTTGCATGTCGTTATTGGAGGGTGTTAAACCAATTTTGTCAAGTACTTGCCTTGTGAATTTACAGTCCCTAAAAAGATGTGCAACTATTTCGTCTGCCTCATTGCAGACTAGATAGAGTGCTTCAACCTTTAATCTTCTACGCACTAGATTTACTAATAGTGGTAGATAGTTGTTTGTAATTCTCCATAGGTTAATTTTAATTTTGCTGGGTTTTTTGAGTTGCCATATCTTTGTAAAATAAAGGCTTGTATCATTTGTTTGAGTTGTATTGTTGTGTCTTTGAGAGCTTTGCCCCTTCCATCTGTACCCCCTTCACTGTGTACACTCCGGAGTTGTCTCCTATCCGCACTACTTCATCCTTTTGTATAGGATTTACTAGCGAGGTGCCTAGAACACTTTCAACTTCATCTTCCTTGAGTAAATCACTAATTACATCCTCTTTCCATATAAATATTTTATTGTTTATCAGATCTGCTACTATAGTAAATCTTTTATCAATGTTCTAATTTTCTATTATGTCGTTTCCAGGTTTTGGTATTCATATGTCATTCCAAAGGTTCACCAGCTTTTCATTTCCAATTCTCTATCCCAAGCCTTTTTCTAAAAGGCTTCAGGTGTAACAGCCCGTTTTTAGTCAAATTGGAAAAGTAATTTCGGGACTACAAATATGAGGTTAAAATATTTATTTTATTATTAAATTAAGGTCTATAGCATGATAGTATGATTGTGTGAAAATTTCGTTAAGAAATTTTACCGGTTGAGTGCTTAATTTGATAAAAAGAACTAAATCGCGTAAAGTGCAAAAGTAGTGTTCTAATAGCTAAAAGTGTCTAATAGATATAGAACTTTAAAGTAAAGGTCCTTAAGTGATAATTAGACCATTTATGTATTAGTGGACATTTATGAGATAGGTTTTGTTGAAATATTAATAAGTTTTAAAGGTTAATTTAGTAAATTGATAATTAATTAAATGTCTAGTAAAGAAAAAGAAAAGAAAATGGCTATCATCTTTCTCATTTCATCTTTCCACAACTTAAATAGCCATTGTTGAAGAGGAGAGCTTCGGTTTTTCATTTTGCTACATGCATGGTACGTTTTAAGTCCTATTTTTAATGATTTCTATGTTTTCAAAGTCGTCGTAATTTAATCTAGCTAGCCTAGGAACTAATTTGCAAAATTGTTAAAGGTTTAGGGTTTTTCCATTGATGAGTATATGTGTATTTTGATGTTTGAGGATAGAAAAGGTATGTTTGTTAGATAAACAACATTTGTAAAGTGATTTTTGACAAAATTGCCATTTAGGGATTTAATTGTGAAATGTTGAAATTTTATGGTTAAATTGTGAAATAAATGAAAAATATAGGTTGCTATAGTAATAATAGAAATTCGGCTAGTATGGGTAAAGACCAAATTGCATGAATTTGTATTTTTATGAGATAAGGACTAAATTGTAAAAATGTTGAAATATTAGGGGCAAAAGTGTAAAGTTGCCTTAATGTGTATTTTGGACTAAATTGAGTAGAATGATAATTAAATAAGTTAATTTTCATTACATTTAGATCAAGAAAAGCTAAATTCGGATTTAGATTCGGGGAAAAACATAGTATCAGACTAATCGGCTTATTTAATCGTTCTTGCAATCGAGGTAAGTTCGTATGTTAATAAGCATTACTATAATTGTGTTTTAAATGCTTTAATATTGAATATATTGTGTATACGACATTGCGAAAATGTTCAACGATGATTCGGCGACGAGAAATCCCGGTTGAACTTTAGGAATAGATTAGTATAAGAATGACATGTCATTAGGGTTTATGTGATTGGGTGCTGGTCCGTACATCCCACCGGTGGCTGAGTTATCCGACATGTGTTGCGGAATCTCGTCAGCATGTGTGAGCAGCACCGTGTAGCTTTGTCATGATTGTCAGCTTGTGTGAGCAGACTCATTGATAGTTCGAGAGTGAGCATTATATGTGATATGAGATTGTGATAGCTTCAGCTATGTATGTAGCACTTAGGGTGCGAGATTCCTGGGCATCCGATATTATTTCGAATAATTCAATGGGTATATTGAAGATATGAAATGGTGAGAAATAGATATGTATCAGTACAGTTATGTACGGAAATTATATAAGCATTGAATCTATAGAAGTGGTGAGTTCATGGTTAATTATATGTTTAAGTATATGTTAACATTGTGATTAAATGTTTTGTACTATGTTATGTTCATATTATTGAATGGTAATTGAATGTTGAGCTTTGCTTATTATTTCATTCGAGCTTACTAAGTTTTATAGCTTACATTTTTATTTTTCCATATTTTATAGTGAAATCAAAGCTAGATCGGATTCGGGAATCGTCGGAGACCTTATCACACTATTAAGTTATCACTTTGGTACTTTTGAATCTATGTTTTTGGGATATATGGCATGTATAGGAGCTTTGGTCATTTTGGTATATAGTTTGGTAATGGTTTTAGCCATTTGAGTTGGCTTGTAATGGATGAATGGTTTGTAATGTGTATAACAATGTGAGTTAGCTTATTTTGGTATTTTTGATAATGTTTGTATATATGTACAAATGCCCTTTTGTCACGTGGTTGGTAATGACTATGTGATGTGTATTATGAATTGGTAATTTG